>NC_092344.1:41258588-41621328 GCF_963676685.1 Mytilus edulis
AATTTCATAGATTTTTATTTACTTATACTAGTTATTGTGCGAAAACCAAAAAAATGCTTATTTGGGCCCTTTTTGGCCCCTAATTCCTAAACTGTTGGGACCAAAACTCCCAAAATCAATCCCAACCTTCCTTTTGTGTTCATAAACCTTGTGTTCAAATTTCATAGATTTCTATTAACTTATACTAAAGTTATAGTGTGAAAACCAAATGTCTTCGGACGACGACGCCAACGTCATACCAATATACGACCACAAAAATTTTGCGGTTGTATAAAAATTAGTGTGTCTGAAGCTGTCAAACTTAATTACAGACCACTTAACATAAAATTATCCATATTTAGAGTTAGAGCTGACAGACTTTTTTCTATAATTTTTCTATAACTATAGTAAACTTAAAGGATCTGAAAAACTTCTTCCTGACCAATGAACCATGAAAATAGGGTCGCAATAAGAACCCCATCAGATGGACATGTAAACCTAACAATAATCAATTCACCAAACATAGATGACCTACTTCTTACTGCAGCATATGAGAATAAAGGGCTGCGCTTTAGCGCATGATACGCCCGTTGCTCTTTTAACTTGTCTTTTATGCTTTAAATGAATTTATATGATCAACTAGAAATATATATACAAATCAAAAGGGATGTTACATTAATATATTCACCAAAGTTTCATAAAATCCCCCTTTTTTAAGTATAAAAATTCATTACTTAAGAAATGTAAAATCTAAAATTTAAAATTCGTAAGGGTTCCGCGGAACCCAGTGTCTCGCCTACTTTTGCTGTTAATCGCAGACTCAACAAAATGAGGAAAAACATCAATAAAAATTTCCCTCTCGATACTGTCTTTTGATTGAAAGAAGTTTCCAAGTTTGGTAAAAAATCCAGGATAGTTTATGAATCTAATAAATGTTGTATAAACTTTAACTGCAGACTGTATTTAATGTTAACTGGAAGAAAAACTAAGTCCATTGATAAGTAAAATACGGAAAAAGTGATTTTTTTTTTTACAAAATTTACTTCTGAATAATATCTTATGATCAGAAACAAGCTTCTGTCTAAGTTTGGTAGAAATCCAGGATAGTTTAAGAACATTATAAAAATTTTAAAAACTTAAACCACAGAGTGAATGTTTTGTTTCTGGCAAAAAAACTAAGTCCATTTATAAGTAAAATACGGAAAAGTGGAAATTATTTTTACAAAATTTTCTTGATACTATCTTATGATTATAAACAAGCTTCTGTCCAAGTTTGGTACAAATCAAAGATAGTTTATGAAAGTTATTAAAATTTTAAAAACTTTAACCACAGAGTGAATGTAATGTTTCCTAGCAGAAAAACTAAGTCTATTTATAAGTAAAATACTGAAAAGTGGAAATTTATTTTTACAAAATATTCTTCTTGATACTATCTTATGATCATAAACAAGCTTCTGTCCAAGTTTGGTACAAATCAAGGATAGTTTATGAAAGTTATTAAAATTTTAAAAACTTTAACCACAGAGTGAATGTAATGTTTCCTCGCAGAAAAACTAAGTCCATTTATAAGTAAAATACGGAAAAGTGGAGATTTATTTTTACAAAATATTCTTCTTGATACTATCTTATGATCATAAACAAGCTTCTGTCCAAGTTTGGTACAAATCAAGGATAGTTTATGAAAGTTATTAAAATTTTTAAAACCTTAACCACAGAGTGAATGTAATGTTTCCTCGCAGAAAAACAAAGTCCATTTATAAGTAAAATACAGAAAAAATGGAATTTTATTTTTACAAAATTTACTTCTGGATACTTTCTTATGATCATAAACAAGCTTCTGTCCAAGTTTGGTAGAAATTCAGTATAGTTTAAGAAAGTTATTAAAATTTAAAAAACTTAACCAGAGTGAATATTTGTGGACGCCACCAACGACGACGACGCCGACGACGACAGAATGTAGGATCGCATAGTCTCGCTTTTTCGACTAAAGTCGAAGGCTTGACAATAAAAATGGAAAGGGAGCTTATGTCAATAGATATAAACAATTTATCAAAGTTGCATAAAATTTTGTGAAAGTGTTAGTTATTGTCCCAAATTGGAAAATCCCCCCTTTTTTAAGCATAAAAATTCATAACACGGAAATGTAAAATCTGAATTTTATAAAAATGGAAAGGGGGCTTATGTCAATAGATATAAACAATTTATCAAAGTTGCATAAAATTTTGTGAAAGTGTTAGTTATTGTCCCAAAATTGGAAAATCCCCCCTTTTTTAAGCATAAAAATTCATAACACGGAAATGTAAAATCTGAAATTTATAAAAATTGAAAGGGAGCTTACATCAATAGATATAAACAATTCACCAAAGTTTCATGGACATTGGTGAAAGCCTTTTTGAGTTATTGTCCGAAGTGTTGAAAATCCCCCTTTTTTTTATGAATAAAGCCCCATAAATCCAAAACTTAAAATCTGAAATTTATAAAAATTGAAAGGGAGCTTACATCAATAGATATAAACAATTCACCAAAGTCTCATGGACATTGGTGAAAGCCTTTTTGAGTTATTGTCCAAAGTGTTGAAAATCCCCCTTTTTTTATGAATAAAGCCCCATAAATCCAAAACTTAAAATCTGAAATTTATAAAAATTGAAAGGGAGCTTACATCAATAGATATAAACAATTCTCCAAAGTTTCATGGACATTGGTGAAAGCCTTTTTGAGTTATTGTCCGAAGTGTTGAAAATCCCCCCTTTTTTATGAATAAAGTCCCATAAATCCAAAACTTAAAATCTGAAATTAAAAAAAAACGAAAGGGAGCTTACGTCAATAGATATAAACAATTCACTTAAGTTTCATGGAAATTGGTGAAAGTGTTTTTGAGTTATTGTCCGAAGTGTGGACGACAGACGGACGGACAGATGGACGGACTGACAGACGGACGGACCGAAGGACGGACGGACAACAGTATACCATAATATGTCCCGTCTAAAAGACAGGCGTATAAAAACGGTCACAGAATAATGACATATATTGAACATCATGTATCAAAAATATACTCACTGTACATTTTCACAAACACTGAAAATGATGGCCAAGACACAGCATGTTGAAGATAAGACTCTCTATCATTCTCTTTCATGAGACTTATATTTCTTTTAAACAAATGGGACAACAACTCTCCATAATGCTTCAGCCTGTACTCGCCTATCCCTCCTTCCAGGTGATGCAAGTCAAAATAGTTGGTACATTTTTCAATGGCCTTTATTAAATTTCAAAATAATAAAAAATAGTATTATTTCAAATTCTTTTAATAACATTTTGGATTACTTACTAAAATAATGCTGTACAGTATATTAATAACTCTTTAAAAACTCTCAAGTCTTATCAAACTTGTCAGCTGCAAATGCCTTCCTACTATGACTTTTGTAAAAAATTATATCCTGAAATGGAAAGTTCAAATGCACTTCTATTTTTAACAGAAGTTCAATATTCATATGCCTTGAACTTCTAAGAGTTTAAACTAGTACTCAAATTCTATACTATCCATCTCTTTACTTTAAGTTTTCCTGAGAATTCAATTTTACTGCTGAGCAACTGCTTGAATTAATACTTGTAAAATTCCCAAGTTGTTTGCGTCTCTATGACATGAAACATATTGATCATATCCAGGGGTCGAATTTAAGCTTTTTTGTGTACTGGCCAGCCAGACCAGTGGACTGAAAACTCTACTGGTCCGGCTCCAAATCTACTGGTCCTGATAAAATGATATTCATTTGACAAACACTTATATAAATGATAGATACATGTTTAATTTTATTTTGATGCTTTCGTTTACATAAGTTAGACAGGAAAAAAGGGATAGTCTTGATTCTGATTTTGATAAAGGCTTTGATAATCTCAATGATTTTCTTTATCAAAATCAGGATCAAAAACAGAAAAAATATCAACATTGTCTTCCACTTCATCGCAATCCTCATGATGACCTTAGGGTGCCTGACTGGGTCGTCTGGAGCGCTGTCCAGAAATATTCCACATTTCAATAGCGTTTCCTTTTGTCAATTTCATATACTTTATTTTGAATTTCTTTTTGATTTTCACTTATTTTAAATTTTTTCTCCAGCGGTTTAACTCCTTTCAAAAATTCCACATTTTATATTGTTGTGAAGGATACTCACCCGAGATATTAATTAACTTGATCAATTGTAATACCCCCCTGTGCCGTGTAATTGATTTCACAGGTAAATTGTTTTGTAAACAAACAGAGATTGCGATGCAATCAGTGATTTTTATCGACAAATTTCTACTGGTCGACCAGACCACCAGCTGACAAAATCTACTGGTCCGTCGCACATTCTACTGGTCCCAGACCACCGGCCAGCGCTAATTTCAACCCCTGATCATATCTGAGAACCAGAAGGTAAACAAAACAAAATATGTATGATCAGGGTTATATATGGTCTATATACCAGCTTTGATAAGTGTTTGGTATTACTATAAAATTTCACTTCTTCTCTTCGTACTATGAACATCAAAATTATTTATTTTGTAAAAATGTTTCCTTTCTTCATTTGAACTGTACATGTATACCTATTAACAAAATTATTATCATTTACCTGGTTATTATAGGACTTTTTTTCCCACAACATTTTTTCCCTGACTTTTTTTCCTTCATTCTTATAATATATTATTGCAAATGGTGAATTTTTGTGCAAGGTAATTTTTTTGGTTTTTACTGAAATTGTTTCACATTTCACTGTGATATAATACTGTTACTTTAATTATTAATCTCTTATTTTATTGATTTTGTATTTACATATAGATCAAATTTCTTGGTCCAGTGTTTGTCCATTTGTGTTAATATGTCTTTTGATTGAGTTCAGCCATTTCAATTGATATTCTAAAGAGTGTCTTTCTATGTTGTGATGTTACGCTATTGTTTCAGATGAGGGTAGAGATTTGGAACTATTAAAACGTTTAATCATGCTGCAAATGTTTGCCCCTGTCAAGAATCTGATGTTCAGTAGTTGTCTTTTGTTGATGTGATTTAAAAGTGATTCTCTTTCTTGTTTTTTATATAGATTGGATAGTTGGTTTTCCTGTTTGAATGGTTTTACATTACTATTTTTTTGGGGCCCTTTACATCTTGCTGTTCAGGTTGAGCCAAGGCTCTGTGTTTAAGACCGTACTTTGACCTATAATGGTTTACCTATATAAATTATGACTTGGATTGAGAATTGTCTCATTGGCACTCATACCACATCTTCTTATATCTATGAATCCACATTCCAAATTTTAGTGACTCCGAAATGTATAATTATCAGGAAACAGACCCCACAGACTTGTTTATATACATTCTGATGTAATATTATTTTGACACTATTATTTTTTACACTAACAAATGGCATGAAAAACACATTAATCATCAGGATTTTTTTTATAATACAAATTGATTTGGCTTCTCTTATTTAGTATACATACCGTGAATGCATTTTTACTTAAAATGTCTTGTATTTTCTTATCAAAATCCTCAAATTTTTCACAATATGCATCTAGAAAATTTCTGTAATCCTCTTCTGTGACCTAAAATAATGGTATCTACAGATTAAATTCAAATAAGAATATAATTCAATAAATCTTTCTCAAAGCCCATGTTACAGCAGCATTAAACATTTCAAGTATAACATAATTGTGAACCTACTGACAGGAGGACAATAATTCAGAGGTCTCCTTCTGACCCCTGGCTGAGAAATCAAAATCCTGTGCATCAAAAATTTGTGGAAAGAAAATTTGTAGATGCCTTTTTTACTATTTTTGTTTTATCATCAGACAACACATACATGATAATATGAGGCAGCTGTTGACTGAAGGGTTCTCAAAGGTTATTGGTTTTAAAACAGTCTTTTGCAAGTCTTTTTTATAAATATAGTATGCTTATATCTGTTATTTTGTATGTCATATTCTGGTTGTGCTGTTGGTCACTGTCTCACTGACATTGACCAAGCATGTCCTTTTTAATTTAATTATTTTATGTTAATCTAACCAACTTTATCTTTATAATTACCATTTGACTGAGAACATTATCCAATCTGGACTTTGCATGTTTGATGAAAATTTCATTGACTCTTCCACTTGGTATATTCATCTTCAGGGCATCATTCCAAAGCTAAAATATCATATGCAAAGTATCTATTTAGTATTTTATGATTCATACTCTTTTAAACAAGAATGTGTCCATAGTACAAGGATGCCCCACTTGCACTATCATTTTCTGTGTTTAGTGGACCGTGAAATTGGGGTAAAAACTCTAATTTGGCATTTGAATTAGAAAGATCATACCATAGGGAACATGTATACTAAGTTTCAAGTTGATTGGACTTCAACTTCATCAAAAAATACCTCAACCAAAAACTTTAACCTGAAGCTGGACGAACGGACGGAAGGTCAAACGAACGGACGCACAGACCAGAAAACATAATGCCCCTCTACTATCGTAGGTGGGGCATAAAAATCATTTCAGGAGCTGCTGATTACAAAAAGTTACAAAATATTGTTAAAAATTAACTATAAAAGGGTAATAACTCCTTAAGGGCTCAATTGACAATTCAGGTTAAGTTGTCTTACTTTGATGGTAATTTAACCATCAAAGTAATAGTTTATACATATGTTGATAAATTCCTTGGGTTAAACTTCCCCTGGTTTGTTTTCTTTAATGATAAGGTCAGCTTGTTAGCTTGTCAGCTTGGCATTTTTGTTTTAATTAAGAGATTAAGGAAAAGGAATTAGATCATAGATAGGAAACAGCTGGATGACAGCATGGGTGTTATCAGAGAAACATCTGTATATAATTTTGATAGGATGGTCAGTTGTTGTTTGAGCATTGCACTGTTAGCAGTCATATTTTTACTTGTCGATAATTTATTCAGCCCACCCACCAAATCCCCAGCTGCACCTTAAAGAATTTAATAGTTTTATTTTAGTGTCAATTATTTTACATGTTTATTTAAAAAGGGGCTACTCATAACATATGTGTTTCTGTTCGTTTTAGTTTTATGTTGTTTTTTTTTTTGTTTTTTTTTTTTGTCATTCCATTTGGCCTACTTAATTTCAGGGAAATTATTTTCCCCCAATTCATTAATACATTTATAATTTATTTAGGCTTGGTTTTATTTAAGGGTGATAATTAAGTTATTTTTTGTACCTGTTGGAATCTACCGCAGGAATTCTCATTTTTCAAATTTATACTTGTCTGGGCTCTACCAGTCAGGTTCTAATAGTACCTATTGGGATCTACCGCAGGAATTCTCAGTTTTCAAAATTCATACTTGTCTGGGCTCTACCACTCAGGTTCTAAAAGTACCTGTTAGGATCTACCGCAGGAATTCTCAGTTTTCAAAATTCATACTTGTCTGGGCTCTACCACTCAGGTTCTAAAAGTACCTGTTGGGATCTACCGCAGGTATTCTCATTTTTCAAATTTATACCTGTCTGGGCTCTACCAGTCAGGTTTCTAAAATTAATTTTTCACCTGTCAGGGCTCTACTGCAGGTTCTTAAAATTGTATAATTTAGACAATTTACTTTTTAATTAATTTAAAATTATTTTGAGTAGGTAGTGTTTTTCATTTGATTATTTTTATTTGTTTTATTGTAAGTTTTAACGAGTAGCCCCCTAGAAAGCCAAATGATACATTCATTATTATTTTCTTATGTATTCAGTATAATAGATTTAGAAATGATTGTGAATATCATATTAGTATACTGTGTATACAATAGTGTCTTAGTATATTAGTTTGTTAATAAAATTAGAATAGTTATTATAAAGTTTTGCGTATGATATCAAGTATCCAGTACAGCAGGATAAATGTTCCATCCTAGTTGAACATTTCCTTTTCTACTCTAAGTATCTATAGTAGTAAAGATAAATGTGGTATGATGCATGAGACTAGCTATTGTCTATAAGGACACAGCAACTGTTCTTGTGGTATGGTATATGAGACTTGTTAGGTTCTGGGTGGAGACTTCTACTTGTTCTATGTGGTATGGTACATGAGACTTATTAATGTTCTTTAGAAGACTTTACATTTCTATGTGGTATGGTATATGAGAATTGGTAGCATTTATTTGGAGACATCTATTGTTTCTTGTGGTGTGGTATATGAGACTTGTTAGTGTTCTTTAGAAGACATCTACTGTTTTATTGGTAGGGTATATATTAGAATCGTCAGTGTTCAAGGAGACTTATACCGTTCTGACGTTATGGGTATAAAGGAACATTATTGCTGTTTCCAGTTTATCTTTATCTATAATTAAAGAACCTTAGTGAGCACGTTCACATACACCACGTCCCCACATTGTCATTGGAGATATTAAATAAGTGTAGGGGAAAAAAATTGTATAAGAAACTAGAGGCTATTAAGAGCCTGTGTCGCTCACCTTGGTCTATATGCATATTAAACAAAGGACACAGATGGATTCATGACAAAATTGTGTTTTGGTGATGGTGATGTGTTTGTAGATCTTACTTTACTGAACATTCTTGCTTCTTACAATTATCTCAATTTATAATGAACTTGGCCCATTAGTTACAGAGAAAAATATTTTGTGAAAATTTACAAAAATTTACAAAATTATTAAAAATTGACTATAAAGGGCAATAACTCCTTAAGGGGTCAACTGACCTTTTTGGTAAGGTTGACTTATTTGTGGATCCTACTTTGATGAACATTATTGCTGTTTCCAGTTTATCTCTATCTATAATAATATTCAAGATATATGTAATAACCAAAAACAGCAAAATTTCCTTAAAAATTTCCAATTCAGGGGCAGCAACCCAACAACCAGTTGTCAGATTCTTCTGAAAATTACAGGACAGATAGATCTTGACTTGCAAAACAATTTAGCCCCATGTCTGAATTGCTCTTAATGCTTTGGTTTCAAAGCCAAAATCTAGATTTTACCCCTATGTTCTATTTTTAGCCATGGCAGCCATCTTGGTTGGTTGGCTGGGTCACTGCACACATTTTTAAAACAAAATACCCTAGTTATGATTGTGGCCAAGTTTGGTTAAATTTGGCCCAGTAGTTTCAGAGGAGAAGATTTTTGTTAAAGATTACGAAAATTTACGAAAAATTGGTAAAATATGACAATAAAGAGCAATAACTCCTTAAGGGGTCAACTGACCATTTTGTCATGTTGACTTATTTATAGATCTTATTTATTTGAACATTATTGTTGTTTACAGTTTATCTCTATCTATAATAGTATTCAAGATAATTACCAAAAACAGCAAAATTTCATTAAAATTACCAATTCAGGGGCAGCAACCCAACAACCGGTTGTCCGATTCTTCTGAAAATTTCAGAGCAGATAGATCTTCACTTGATAAACAATTTTACTCATTTCAAATTTGCTCTAAATGCTATGGTTTCAGAGATATAAGCCAAAATCTACATTTTACCCCTATGTTCTTTTTTTAAGTCATGGTGGCCATCTTGGTTGGCAGGCTTAGTCATTGGACACATTTTTTAAACTAGATACCCCAATGACGATTGTGGTTTCAGAGGAGAAGATTTTTTAAAAGTTGACAACAGACAACAGATGACGGATGCCAAGTGATGATAAAAGCTCATATAGGTCACTGATGAGTTAAAAATGATATTTCTATTTTAATGCAAAAAAATGCATTTTTTTTTTCACCAAAGGGAGATAATTTGGAGCTTTTTCAATGATATAAAAAAATTAAAGTCATCTGGTGCCATAACAAATTGATTTGTTTGGTTGATTTTTGTACCATATCATCAAATATAACAACTAATAGTGATAATAAATATAATTTGTAATGACATTTTTTTTTTAATTTTTGCAGATTTTTTTGTACCCTAGAGCCTCCTTAACTGACTTCTATGCTCTTCTTATTTCAGTCACTAACAAATATCAATTACCTTCAACCATTGCTCTGTAGAACAGGAATTCTTAATATATTCCAACTTGTCTGTTATATTTTTTTGATATATCTGAAGAAGATCCATATGTGTTATGCCTGTTTTTTCCGTCCCAACTAAAGTAACACAGTTTTCCACCACATGTACAGTTAAACAATGTTTCTGCAGCTGCTATGCAAAGTTTTGTTTGCATCTTAATGTCAATGTTTGCAATTCCAGAACACTGTAAAACATCAGCTCCAATACTGCAAGCTCTTCTAGAAGTTCCAAGTACTTCTTTCCTACATAATAAAATGATATAAACATATATAGCTGTTTAATCTATGCATTTCATTATAGCTTGCATTTGCTCTGTAAAAAAAAAAGAAATGCAATATAATGGTCTGTCATATAAAAATTCTCAAATTCGGTCATAACAAGAATGTGTCCATAGTACACGGATGCCCTACTCGCACTATCATTTTACATGTTCAGTGGACCGTGAAATTGGGGTCAATACTTTAATTTGGCATTAAAATTAGAAAGATCATATCATAGGGAACATGTGTACTAAGTTTCAAGTTAATTGTACTTCAACTTCATCAAAAACTTCCTTGACCAAAAACTTTAACCTGAACTTAGCACTATCATTTTCTATGTTCAGTGGACTGTGAAATTGGGGTCAAAACTTCAATTTGGCATTAAAATTAGAAAGATCATATCATGGAGAACATGTGTACTACTAAATTTAAAATTGATTGGAGTTCAACTTGACCAAAACCTTTAACCTGAAGCGGAACGAACAGACACAGGGACGAATGGACGAAGGAACGGAGGCACAGACCAGAAAACATAATGGCTCTCTACTATCGTAGGTGGGGCATAAAAATATTCTCAAATTCATCTCACCATAAAACTCTTTTATTGCAAACCAAATGAAACGTTTCCACAGTCATCACCTATTGTTCAATCTATTTAAACTTTTGTCAGTTATGTTGCCCTATTAGATAAATACAATAGCTATTGTTTTATGTGTAGTTTATTCAATTTAACCTTTAAATTTCTTCTGATAGAATTGATCCATCTTTCATTTTAAACTAATCTGAGAAAAAAAATTCTTTTAAAAGATGAAAATACATGTTTTTACACACAAAACTGCATGTGATGTTGTATTTATTTAATATCAATAATATCTTATCAACCTTTTCAATAAAAACACTAAATTAATCTAAAAAGTTGATTTTTGACAAAATTGTGTTTTTGTCTAATAAATGGATAAATTTAAAGCCTTGATCTAAACGTCATTTTCCAGTTAATATTTCTTAAACACAAAAATTGATTTCTGACAAAATGTTTAGCATTGTTCCTCTTGAAATTTGTGATTTCGGCTAGTAATAGAATAAATTTAAAGCCTTATTCTAAATGTCATTTTCAAGTTTTTATTTCTTAAACCCCTCAAAAAATGTCTATGAGCCACAGATGCTCCACTCCTTCTTATAAATATGCACGAGTCAACTTCCATATACAGATGTAGTTAAGCCTGTTTTGAGATTTTAAGCATTGCGTTTAGAGAACGGAAGTGACAGATTTTGCAATTTATATGGTAACCCTTTCAACAATAGCTGTCCTGACAGAGGCTACTCTGAGATGATGGCTTCCCTGGCTACTATGACTCAAGAGGGAGATCATTATATAGAATATCAATAAAACTTATCTGTAGTTATTTTTGTCTTTATTTTATTCACTAACACCATGTTCACAGTTTTGTTCATGTTTTGATCATTTTTTGTCATAAAAAATCTAAATTTTCGGCAATGCTTAGAAGAAATTCTCAAAATATATTGTTTTGCCCCAAATCACTATTTTTTAATCAAAAAACTGCACAAAAGTTTAAAAATTTAATGAGGCTATACAAATTCCTTACACTGAACAATGCCCATTCCAAGTATTTTTGTACAGATGTCCATTCCAAGTATTTTTGTACATAAAACGGCATTTTATTTCAAGAAGCATACTATTCTGGCTTCAATTCTTCCATATTTTTGTAAAAAAAAATGCTCCTGCATTTCAAATTCTTGTAAATTCTGTAATTTCATCTGATTTTGATATGGTTTTCAACAAATGAAAGTCCCATGTTTACACTTTGAGTTTATAAGTGTCATGTATAAGTTTCATAACTTTTGGTACAGGCAAACGGCAGATTTAGCAATTTCCCATTTATAAAAGGGTTTAACTCATGAACACACAAATTCAAAAGGATTGATGTTGATTTTTTTGACAGAAATCAACTTTTAATGTTTGAATTACAGCTGTTAACATCAAACAGATCATTTTTTTTAACAAACTTATTCAATTAATTCAGTGTCTATGCAAACTGAATCTCTCTCTAAGCCAACAATACTTACTTGTTGATATCTAAACTTTTCATTTTAGATGAAACTTTTGAAAGAATCTGTTGTTGATACTAAAAAAAAATTAAAGCAGTAGATAGTTTAATGAATGAGTTTGAAAATGTATATCCGATATGGAGATAAAGTTGGTATATTGCTACTAAAAGGAGGGGTTGATAATTTCAATATTTAAAATTGTATTGTAACAATTATTTGGATAATTGTGTTTATATAAAACATTATTTTAGATAGGGTTTACCTTTATGTACCTCTTTTATCATGTCATGTTAGTCCCATTATCAACTTTGTTTGGAATATAGTATATTATACGTCATCTATTTTGCTGCCATCAGATCATTAGCAGTGTACTTTTTGTCAAATATTTTCTTGCTTTTAGTTTGAGATATATATACACACATTTTTTCTTAAGAGACAGTTAAGTACTACACAACTACTTTTGCATAGGTACTTTTTCTGTACTAAAAATATGTAGTACTGAAAATTTACTTTTAATATTTAGTACTATTTCTTAACTGTAAAATTATTGTAATATTTAGGTACTTGTATTTTACAGTATTTGATTTAATTGTACTAAATATTTTGGTACAGAAATAATACAATATTCCATGTTTGAAAATCATAATTTTAAGAGATTTGAAATAGAAAAACTTTTAAAATGCTGAAAATGTAACGATAGTAACCAAAAATATGTAGTACCTAAATTTCGAGTACAAATTAAGTACTGTAAAATACAGGTACCTAAATATTACAATAATTTGAAAGTAACAAAATAGTACTGAATATTAAAAGTAAATTTCCAGTACTACAGATTTTTAGTACAGAAATAGTACCTATGCAAAAGTAGCTGTGTAGTATTCCCAAATTAATGATGCCTTAATAATAAAAGGCCATGTTTCATGTAAAAAAAAAGGCAACAGTAGTATACCGCTGTTTCGAAATTAAAAAATTGATTGAGAAAAATAAAATAAGGGTTACAAACTAAAACTGACGGAAACACATCAAATATAAGAGAGAACTACATGTAAAATAAGGCAATACATTTGTGGTTCCTTTGTAAAATAAACTTTCCCCAACAGTAATTTCTAAACAAGATCATATTATTCACTTTACTAAAGATATTCATTTATAACTAATGGTTGAAGATAATCAAAATGAGACTGTATGATTACTTGCCAGTCACATCTTATAAATGTTTTATAGAATTTCACCTATTTCTACATACAATGCTTTCATATCAGTAACTCTCAAGAAATAAATACTTTTCATATATTTTCTACTTTTCTACTTGTATACTTGTAAAATTCTGTGTTACAGAATTCCCCCATTTATAAAGGGGGTCTCATTGGGGGGTTCCGATCCCGGATCCCGCTTACTGTTTTGTCAAAATCCCATATCCCACTTACACTATGTACGTAAGCAATTTTATTTATTTTGTCATTTCCCGGGTCCAGCTAGACCTCATTTCCCGTTTTCACAACACAATAATTTGACTTTCATGTGTCACACTTACAAAAATCATCAATCCCGTGTCAGGCTTACACACCAATGAGACCCACTATAAATACATCTGTTTTGAAATAAAAAGCTCTATTCAAGGGGTGCACCTGTATCTGGATAAACATCCATGGGTGTCATATTCTGCAAAATTCTCTCATACTAAACATTAATACTAAAAGACTTACATAAACCCAGCCATCAGTTTTATTCTGTTCAGTCTTTATGAAGTAATAAATGGAAGCAAGGATAATATCTGAAAAAATATCCTTCTCTTCTACAGCCATCATCTGCTGAAAGTTTAGTGATGCTACATATGTCCTTGGTAATAGGAAATCTAATTTAAAATATGGCTGAATGATGGCAAGTGTATCTTTGTGAATGCTGAAATATTAAAAAAAAAATAGGTTTCAGTTTCATAAACTAGAGGCTCTAAAGAGCATGTGTAGCTCACCTTGGTCTGTATGCATGTTAAACAAAGGACACAGATGGATTCATGACAAAATTGTGTTTTGGTGATAGTGATGTGTTTGTAGATCCTACTCTACTGAGCATTCTTGCTACTTACAATTTTCTCTATCTATAACAAATTTTGCTGCTTACAATTTTCTCTATCTATAATAAACTTGGCCCTTTAGATACAGAGAAAAATATTTTGTAAACTTATGAAAATTGTTAAATAGACTATAAAGGGCAATAACTCTTTAAGGGGTCAACTGACCATTTTGGTTATTTGACTTACTTTTAGATCTTACTTTGCTGAGCATTATTGCTTTTTTACAGTTTATCTCTATCTATAATAGTATTCAAGATAATAACCAAAAACGGAAAAAATTCTTTAAAAACTACCAATTGGGGACAGTAACCCAACAACCAGTTGTCCAATTCATCTGAAAATTTAAGGGCAGATAGATATTGATTTGATAAACAATTTAACACTGTCAGAATTGCTCTTAAATGCTTTGGTTTCAGAGTTATATTTTTAAAACTAGATACCCTAATAATGATTGTGGCTAAGTTTGGTAAAGTTTGACCCAGTAGTTTCAGAGGAGAAGATTTTTGTAAAAGATTACAACAATTTATGAAAAATTGTTAAAATATGAATATAAAGGGCAATGACTCCTTAAGGAGTCAACTGACCTTTTTGGTCATGTTAACTTATTTGTAGATCTTACTTTGATGAACATTATTGCTGTTTACAGTTTATCTCTATCTATAATAATATTCAAGATAATAACCAAAAGTGGCAAAATGTCCTTAAAATTACCAATCCAGGGGCAACAACCCAACAACCAGTTGTCTGATTCATCGGAAAATTTCAGGGCAGATAGATGTTGACTTGATTAACAATTTTGTTACATGTCGAATTTACTCTAAATGCCTTTGTTTCAGAGTTATAAGCCAAAATCTACATTTTACCCCCTATGTTCTATTTTTAGTCATGGCGGCCATCTTGGTTGGTTGGCCGGGTCACTGGACACATTTTTTAAACTAGATACTCCAATAATGATTGTGGCCAAGTTTAGTTAAATTTGGCCCAGTAGTTTCAGAGGAGAAGATTTTTGTAAAAGTTAACAACGACTGACGACAACGTACGAAGGACGCCAAGTGATGAGAAAAGCTCACTTGGCCCTTTGGGACAGGTGAGCTAAAATACAAGATTGTGTCCCTAAAACACCAATGCCCCATCCGCACTATCATTTTCTATGTTCAGTGGACCATAAAAATAGGGTAAAAGTCCTTATTTGGCATTAAAACATGTGTACTAAGTTTCAAGCTGATTGGACTTCAACTTCATCAAAAACTACCTTGACCAAAAAAATTAACCTGAAGCGGGACAGACAAAGGAACAGATGGACAAACAAACAAATGAACAGACGGATGGACACACAGACCAGAAAACATAATGCCCATAAATGGGGCATAAAAATACTGATAGAAATTGGATTATCATATAATTTATTTTCAGTTAATTCATTGTCTTAAAGTCATATGAAACTTCAAATAAAAAAAAATGATGCATATGTTTTTTATAATAAAATTGCTAGTTTTTATATTAAAACTTATGTACATATACTTTTTTCTCAAGAAAATTTTATCATTTGTCCAAATTTAGAAGAAATTTACTTTTTTTTTTTAAATGTTTGCTTCCAGTAAACAATTCGTTAATTAGTTTATCGTATGCAGTGAACTCATTGTGACCTTTTTCATAAAAATCCGGTGATCTCCATAGGCATGGATCTGTCCTTTAAATAACTTTTATCTTTAGTAAATGTTTTACACATGCTCAATATCCATGATTCTTTGTTGATTGATTACTGTAAATGTTACAGTTGGCTTCAAAACTGGACAATTAATTAGCTGTAGTATTTTCACATCATAACAGACCTAGAGATATATATTTGGATGAATATACGATATGAATGCGTAAAAAATGATAAAATCGTGCACAGAAGATTAAGTGGTATGATACATGTATATATAAAAGATGTGGTATGATTGCCAATGAGACAACTCTCCACAAGAGACCAAAATGACACAGAAATTAACAACTATAGGTCATTGTACAGCCTTCAACAATGAGCAAAACCCATACCACATAATCAGCTATAAAAGGCTCCCAAATGACAATGTAAAACAATTCAAACGAGAAAACTAACGTTCTTATTTATATAAAACTAAAGGCTCTAAAGAGCCTGCGTTGCTCACCTTGGTCTATGTGTATATTAAACAAAAGAAGCAGATGGATTCATAACAAAATTGTGTTTTGGTGATGGTGATGTGTTTGTACATCTTACTTTACTGAACATTCTTGCTGCTAACAATTATCCTTATCTATAATGAACTTGGCCCATTAGTTTCAGAGGAAAATGTTAGTAAAAATTTACAAATTTTATGAAAATTGTTAAAAATTAACTATAAAGGACAATAATTCCTTCGGGGTCAATTGACCATTTTGGTCATGTTGACTTATTTTTAGGTCTTACTTTACTGTACATTATTGCTGTATACAGTTTAATAATAAAAAAAACGGCAAAATTTCCTTAAAATCACCAATTCAGGGGCAGCTACCCAACAACCAGTTGTCCAATCCATCTGAAAATTTAACGGCATATAGATCTTGACATGATAAACAATTTATAAGTTATAAGTTATAAGCCAAAAACTGTATTTTACCCCCTATGTTCTATTTTTAGCAGTGGCAGCCATCTTGGTTGGAAGGCCGGGTCACCGGACACATTTTTTAAACTAGATACCCCAAAGATGATTGTGGCCAAATTTGGATTAATTTGGCCAAGTAGTTTCAGAGAAGAAGATTTTTGTAAAAGATTACTAAGATTTACGAAAATGGTTAAAAATTGACTATAAAGGGCAATAACTCCTAAAGAGGTCAACTGACCATTTCGGTCATGCAGACTTATTTGTAAATCTGACTTTGCTGAACATTATTGGTGTTTACAGATTATCTCTATCTTTAATAATATTCAAGATAATAACCGAAAACAGCAAAATTTCCTTAAAATTACCAATTCAGGGGCAGCAACCCAACAACGGGTTGTACGATTCATCTAAAAATTTCAAGGCAGATAGATCTTGACCTGATAAACAATTTTACTTCCTGTCAGATTTGCTCTAAATGCTTTGGTTTTTGAGTTATAAGCCAAAAACTGCATTTTACCCCTATGTTCTATTTTTAGCCATCGCGGCCATCTTGGTTGGTTGGTCAGGTCACCGGACACATTTTTTTAAACTAGATACCCCAATGATGATTATGGCCAAGTTTGGTTTAATTTGGCCCAGTAGTTTCAGAGGAGAAGATTTTTGTAAAAGTTAATGATGACGGACGACGGACCCAAATTGACGAGAAAAGCTCACTTGGCCCTTTGGGCCAGGTGTGCTAAAAATGAACGAAAAACAAATATGTAACACCTAAACAAAAGACAACCACTGAATTACAGGCTCCTGACTTGGGACAGGCACATACATACATAATGTGGCAGGTTAAACATGTTAGTGGGATCCCAACCCTCCTCTAACCTGTGACAGTGGTGTAACAGTACAACATAAGAACGAACTATAAAAAGGCTTAACTCATCAGATGGATACAAATACTACACAGAGTGGCTTGGTTGAAGAATTGGTTAAACATTAATTTTCACCAGTCACTCATTTCATATGACTTTAAATTTGACAAAAAGCCTTTGATAATTGCAAGTAAACTGCCTTTTGATAATTGCAAGTAAACTGTTACATGTACACTTTTATTGTGGTCTTTTTATAGAGTTTCAAATCTATTAGACCATTGACCATTAAAAAACAAGGAGTTTGAACATTTGACAAAAATTACTAAACCTCACCTAAAGTACATCTGTCGGTGATTTAGAAACAGTTTAACTTACGCGTCAAACGTTAACACTTCTTTAAACACCGTTTCCATTCACATTGTTAACGTCATTATATCTTTTGTTAACGTTGTTCTATTGTTATGTATCATATTACTATATTGAGTTGAGATTATACGATCAAACAAACCAGACGTTGTTTTACTGCCTGTCCAGACTTTTAAGTTAACCCATCCGTCACAACATCCTTAAAGAGTGTCACTTAGTAAACAATTAAAACTTTTAAATTCCTTACATTATTTTTTCATTGAATATCTTTTCAGCAGTATGATGACAGCCTTTGTTGAAATGGAATAGGGTTATGTTATGTTAACCCTACATGTATGTAGTATTGTACTATTGTTAGCATTAGGTAACATGTTGCTTTTAATATGGTGTCATTGTATATACAATGTACAAGGAATAACCAATGAAGGTCAGAAAGTACTGGCAAGTACTGGCAAAAGCTTACATATTCCTTTGGGCAATGTGAGCTAAAACATCTCTAGTTTTTAAAATGTTAATGTTTCTTACCTCCACTTTGACTTGAAAATATTTAACTCTGTCACAAACAACTCATTTCCCCACCATATTGGAGGGTTAGCATTGTGATTAACGTCTTCAGGTGCATCTTGATAAGGCTGAAATCTTCCGTCAAGGAAATGCAGTAGTGGAATGCAGAACAACCAACAAGAGCTACTACCATTCTTCAACAAATCTCTTACCACTGAAAGTAACTTTTTTTTCATGTCCCTACAAAATTAATTGCACATTATTTAATTATAATAAGTCTAAAGGAACATTGAAGATCATTAACACAAATGTTAAAACTCCAGATATCAAAGACTATAAAAAATGTAGCTATCTTTTTACTCAAAAATCAAATACTTCCCTACCATAAAAATGAGGTCAAAGACAAGAAAATTTAACATTTAAAAACTTCTTAATAAAAGGCATCTGTATACAAAGTGTGAAGCATACAGGTCTTCTATTAACCTCTGAAATATAAAGCTTTATACAAATACCGGTAGCAAAGTTGTTGCCTGATTATTACAAGAGGAGCAGGAATTGCATGCTTTTCTTAGCAACAAAGTGCTTGCTTGTTTTTCTTTTAACTTTTTGTATTGCCCCTAGTATCCTCTCCCCTTATTCAGAGTACTGTGGATTCATTATTATTCATTGGATACCAATTTTTTGGGGTTTTGTTAGTCATACCTGTCAACTGACCCATATTCTGCGGTTGTGACCCGATATTTTCACAATTCTGAGGGATCACCCGGAACACCCGCCGGGTCATTGAAATAACCAGGGAATTCCGAAAATGACCCGATTTCACCCCTATTTCTTAGCCTTGAGGTTGATTTCATAAGTAATATTCCTTTGAAATACCGGCAAATTCGTAATTCTTCCATGTAAACTGTCAAATTAAGTGACCCATTAAGTTTATGGCTTCACTTGACAGCTTTGGTGTCAAACACATTGTTAATTAACACCAATTACTTTAGCTTTAGGTCGCAAATAAATTGCACCATTGGTTTACAAACTGAACTAGAGTTACTTCCCCTTATTTGTCACCATTCAAAATTATTCCTTATATTTACGTTTTATGGATGAAAAAGATTAAATCATAAAAATATAAAATTCAAATACATATTAAAAAATAACTTTTCATTATTTTTATACCTGTATACAATTTTTTTTTAAAAGTTGAAAATTATTTTTTACATTTATACTTCCTTTAACTGTATTACTATATTTTATCATATAGTCTAATTTCCTTGTAGAATGAAAAATTTTATGGTTAAAGGCTACATGGTCAATAGTCTCAAACATTTAAGAATTACATTAAATTATGATTGTAGTATTTTTTCTCAAAAAGTAAAGCACATAAGACTGAGTTACACAAATTTATAAAAATCTTTAAAAGTGCAATTAAATAATATTTAATAAGATTTAAAATGACTTAACAAAGTGAACATGCATTGATGTTTTGGTATCTTTGATATACATTATAAGAAAATGTACCATAAATACTGAAATTCAGCTCGAAAAAGTTCGTACGCGTTATGACCTGAGATTTGATTCTTTAATGCAGGTCATGACCTGCATTTTCATTGTCACAGGTTGACAGGTATGTTAGTATAGGTGAACCACAGATTCAAATGTTCAACGAATAACATATTTTCAATAGGTTTGGTATACAGAGATTGGCAAAACCAGGAAATTACAAATCTAAGAATATACAACTTTTCAGCAATCCATGAAAACTGATACCCACGAAAATAAACAAATATATTTAACACATACTGCTGTATGGTAGGAAACATCTCCCTCATTGCTTCCAGATCTGTACATTTGTCACAGTTGTGGTCCAACTTTGGTAATAAAAGTTTACATAAACCAGACATTTGTGTACAATCTAAGCTAATTTTATAGGATTCTTTCATATGAACAAGCATGGCTGCAATGGTAATGATGGGTATTTTTTCAGTGTCACTTCTTTTTATGTCTTCTTTCAATGCTTGTATAGCAGTCACCAAATACTTCTGAATAAACTGAAAATACAATAAAAATGTTAATGTGTGTAAAAGAAGTTTACGTTGGATCATGGAAACCCTTATTGGATAGAGATAGCCTGACATCTTGGCCCAATCTTTGCTTCAAGTCAGAAGACTAGTTTCTCAAAAAGTAAATCAAGATCCCAGACTATAGATAGAAAGAGAATTATTATGACTGTTATTAAATGTCCAAATGCAATTACCTAATGGTTCTGCCATGTAAACATGTATTGGAAAATTTCTGAATTATGGATGTTGAATGGGATTAATATTTGGCCAAAGGATAATACTGAAAAATCCCTGTCACGAAGCCAAGGATTTAGTCAATTCATTTAAATCCATGACTAGTGTTAAAAAACATATTTCAGTGCATCATAAAAAAAGTATTTTGTAGTACTTTTGATTTATATAGTTTCAATTACCCCAATAAAGAGCTGTGCTATGAGCCATCATTCACCAATTGCCTTTTCAAAAGTTCCATAACTCCTCAATATCTTATCAGAAATTTATAAAATCAAATTGCTTGTAAGCACTGAAGGATAAAGATTTCTTTAATTTATCTGTGAGAAGTAAAATCCTATACTGCTTTGTCTAAAGCATTGGTTGTAGTTGCTAATTTACAATTATGGACAAAAGAAGATAATTCCAATTTTTAAAGATGACTTTAACAATGAAATCATTTATTTTTTTAGAACAGGTAGAAGATTCCTGCACCTTGCACAAGTTATGTTATTTTCTTGTGTAACATCATTTTGGGACTTGAATATCTGAGCATATATTACATTGATAAAGGAGTAGGTTCAGTAAGACCCCTTTTTGGCCCCAAAATATAGCAGTTTTAGAAAATTGTGAAAATGAATCGTTAAGATATTTACTGAAAAGTAGAATGCTTCTGCTACATAAATGTGGGCTGTTTTTGACAATACAATGCACGTATATCGGGTACTATCATCCTTAAGTCATGCTAAATTACTGAAATCTTCACAATTTTAGCATTTTAGTTAAATTTTAGACGGTTTCCGTCTTAAATGAAAGTGGCCGCATTCGTGTTCATTCATAATATTGAAATGTAAGTTGTATTTGATGATAGTACATAATATATATATAGGTTGAGGATGAACACGGATGCGGCCACTTTCATTTTTGACAAAAACCATCTGAAAAGTGACGATTTTTGGCATATTTGATAGATTTTTCATATTTAAGCTTGAATAGGAGCGTTTTTAATGACTTAATCAGTTAAAATCTTTCACATAAAGTAATTGAATCAATTGAAATAGGCACTTAAGTGTTTAAAATGTGTATGAAATCTTTCGTTAGATGAACTTGAAAATTGAGGCCGAAATCGGCCCTTACCGGACCTACTCCTTTTGGGAAATGTTCATGGATAGGGTGTATAGAATGTTAGGATCAGTGAACTATATTTTGTGTATCAAAAAGGTAGTGATAAGTTTTGGAAGATTTAGATATCAAGTCAGAATACCATAGGGTCTTATTGCATGAAGTGCTCTTGACATTTTCATTGGTTTATTGGTTTCAGAGCAGATCTTTGAAAAAAAAAAAAAAAGAACCATTAACAACAAGTGAGATAATGAGGAAAACCATTTATAAACTTTGTTTTCTAAATTTCTTGAGAAAGATGTTAAAGTTAATTTTTTTTTGGGGGGGTGGGGGGTTGGGGGGGTGTAACAATCGACTTTAATATTTATTCACAAATAGCATTATCCTAAATAGCATAAATTTGTTATTGGAAGTTAAAGTCATACCTGTGAAGTATATTTTTCAAAATCATCAACTGATGACCATAACTTTTCTACATTGTAGTAGTATTCTCTTAATCCATCTTTAATGGCTTTGACCTGATTGATCATCTCTTCTCCTAGAATTGTTCCTGAGAGAAAAGTCTTCACATCTGGCAAAAAATTTTCAACTGCAATACCAGCATTTTTCCTGAGTACATCTTGAAATTCACTTTTTCCCATCCAAGTTGTGAATTTCTTGACCTTTTTGGAAAACCATTTTGACACTCGATTCTTATCTTCATCTGGATTGATTGGTTTTCCTTCTATTACACCATCATATAAATGATATAAATCTGAATATATAAAAGTCTACTTTGTATAAAGTACTAGAACACACCCGTGATATCGCGGGTCCGTGACTGAATTAAAGTATATAACTATGCGCAAGCCTTATTTTAGTATTAGTTTTGTCATCTGATAAAGTCATGCCAATTATAAGATACACAGTTTTCTCTGCTTTCAAATCTTTCTGTTTGAACCCGTCGAACTGGAACTTATCAATTATTGGTAATATTAATTATTTGGAAAACAAAAGGTCCTGGAATGGAGTATTTTTTAATCAACAGCATTGTTTCATATTAGTTATAAATAAATTTGAATTCTTTGATTTCGCTGTTTTACATCATGCCCGCTAACAAATTGAAAACTGTACCTATACGCCTTATTTTTAGTATTCGTATTGTTATCTTAGAAAGTCTTACTGATTAAAATACTACAATAGGTAACAATTTGACAATTTAGTAGTGTCAACCCTGTGATTATGACCCGTGTATATAGCATATTAATCCTGAATACACCGTTTGGTGGTGCATCTGTCAGATGAGGAACGTACAGATAAGGTAATAGGTAACAGGTGAATATACTATTGGTATCGGTATAGGACTCGACCCGGAACTTCTTAATTATTGGCAATATTAATTACGTGGAAAACAAAAGGACCTGGAGTGGTGTAATTTTTAATCTACACCTTTGTACTATATTAGTTATATATAAAATTGAATTTTTTAATTCGTCGTTTTTACGTGATGACGGCTGACAAATTGGACCTCGTAATTTTAGTATTATAGATATCAAACTGTCTTACATTAACTTATATAAATCAAGTCATTAAATTTTGTCTTGCAGGTTGATGTGTTCTTTTCCATTTCTAGTACCAAATTCCATTAGGTGAATTTTACATAATTTTTTGCATTTTTTGTTGTCTGCCACTGGCCAAAGGTATAAGAAACAAACACATACCTTTAAACCTATGACATTCAAAATGCAGTTGATTTCCTGCAGACAGTGAAAAAAATTGCGGGAACTTTCTTTGGCCGAGTCAGAAACCACTTTTGATTAAAAAAAAATGCTTGTATTTCCTTTTTTTAACTTATTTACTAAATATTATTTTTGTTTTTTTTTTCATTTCTGGCAATTATGTATATAACAAGTGAAACTGCGAGCTACTGCTCACTGATGATACCCCCCCCGCAAGTGGATAATATTAATAGTGTAAAAATATGCAAGTGTTCGGTAAACAGGAAGTTGTCAAGTGATGAATCTGAAAACGCATCACACGGTATAGCTGACTTATATAAATCCTGAAACCAAATTTCAGAAATCCTTGTATTGTAGTTGCTGAGAAAAATGTGACGAAAATTTTCAACTTGGCTATCATGTGTAAAATCATACAAGTGTTCGGTAAACAGGAAGTTGTCAAGTGATGAATCTGAAAACGCATCACACGGTATAGCTGACTTATATAAATCCTGAAACCAAATTTCAGAAATCCTTGTATTGTAGTTGCTGAGAAAAATGTGACGAAAATTTTCAACTTGGCTATCATGTGTAAAATCATACAAGTGTTCGGTAAACAGGAAGTTGTCAAGTGATGAATCTGAAAACGCATCACACGGTATGGCTAACATATATAAATGTTGATACCAAATTACAGAAAGGGTGGATGTGTAGTTCCTGAGAAAAATGTGACGAAAGTTTCATGGGACGGACTGACTGACGGACTGACGGACAGACTGACAGACAGAGGTAAAACAGTATACCCCCCCTTTTTTAAAGCGGGGGTATAATTATAGTTTAAAGCTGTTATTACCCCCTGGTGCCCCTTTCAAAGAATTTCATCCGCATGGTCATTCCAGCCTCACTTTGGTTCTCAGATTTCATAACCTTTTTGTTCCTTTCATGTGCGAAAAAAATTGCAGGAACTTTCTTTGGCCGAGTCAGAAACCACTTTCGATTAAAAAAAAATGCTTATATTTCCTTTTTTTAGTTATTTACTAAATATTATTTTTAGGGTTTTTTTCATTTCTAATTTTTATAATCATTTTATAAGTTTTATTAATTATTCAAAGATTCTTTATAATAAACAGCTATATCATGTATATAGTATATACTATTTTTAAAAATCAATGCAAAAATTGTGTAGCAAACATGCAAGTGACAGACAATTATGATTTTTCTAGTACTTTTTGAAACCTGTTTTCCTGTATAAGTACTAGTACTTAACCAGATTTACATCCAAAAAGTTGGTGTAATTCTAATAAGTTCTGATACAAGTAAAGTTGTGACTAAATTTGGTTTCATTTTGTCCATTTTTTTTTTACAATGGATGAATATTTGAAAAGTTCTGACATGATAGCTTACATTGACTTGTTGGGTGGGTGATTGAGGTAAATGATAAACTCATTTCCAAACAAGAATGTGTCCCAAGTACATGGATGCCCCATCTGCACTATCATTTTCTATGTTCATTGGACCGTGAAAATGGCATTAAAATTAGAAAGATCATATCATAGGAACATGTGTACTAAGTTTGAAGTTGATCGGACTTCAACTTCATTAAAAACTACCTCAACCAAAAACTTTAACCTGAAAGGGGACAGACAGACGAACGAACAGACGAACTAATGGACAAACAAACGGACGCACAGACCAGAAAACATAATGCCCATAAATAGGGCATAAAAACACTGCACAGAAAACTAAATACTAAATACATTAATCTAGTTATAAAATTGGGGGTGAATACAGGTGCTTCTGAACAGTAAGCAGATCCTCTTCTATTAGCCAAATCCATCATGTTGATAAGGTTATCTAAATCAGGTCACAGTACTTCTTGTATTACATGATAAGTCATGACTGAAGAAAATTTCTTGAAAGTACCTTTCTTCCCAAGTACTCTAAAACTCAATAATCTGCTTTCGAAATGTGTGTCTCCATGATTTAAGACAAATTCTTTCAATTCTTCTTTTCCACCAATTTCCACATAATAGTTGTAGAAAACATTGCTAAATTTATAGCTGCTTTTTGGTACACTGACAAATCCTTCAAATTCAACATAGCCATCTTTCAATTCTCTGGAATGAAAAAAAAAATAATCATGATTTGTTCATTAATTCACTAAACAATAGTGACCAATAGCTAAACTGTACAAGGAACATATTCACATTAATAAAGAGATTCAAATTAATATTAAATTGCAACAAAAAAAGATTTCTGAAGACTGAAATTCAGTCATATTTGATGCATACTTGTCAACCCAATTACAGTGGTTTCAAAGGAATGTAGAAGAAATGTAAAATTATTAAATTAGGCCTATGCTTGTATTTATTATTGACACTATTATACAAATAAGGATAGTTGCATTAGACTATAGGGTAACAACTGGTTAATGAAATATTGCCTCTTAAAATGCTATAATTACATTACATGTCTATTTCATTATAAAATGTTATTATAATTGGCAAATAGGAATATCGCATCATTCTGAAATCAACTTTCATTTCAAAATGAAATGTAACAATCATGATGACATGAGCTTCCACAATAAAGTGCACAGGCAAATAAAAGAAAAACTTGACAGAAATCGTGTTTTAATGATCCTAGCAAAGAAATGTAATTATATTAAAGTATTGAATGCTTCTTTTAGTAATTTTATAGGTTTGTAAAAGTGTTGAACATGTGTACATTTTTAGACAGGTGCCAACAGACTGATCACTATACATTATTCAAAGCCAAATTTATCAACAAGGATATATTGAATATTTCCACTTGTGGATGGTTGGTTGATCTAAATATTTCTTGTTAGCTACCTTTTAAATTTCAACTTTTGTTTTTCTTTATCTGAAGATATTCCTTCAACTTTTATATATACTGTGTCTTCCTTATGATCAACAAGTATGGTTGGTGCCAAAATTGCATGAAAACAATAATCTTTGTACTCCTGTTTTCCACTATTATTTTCACTGTAAATATAATAAATGATATTATGTGTCTAGCATACAGGTACATTACTGTATTTGTCCCTCTTAGTACAAAAATGTTTAAAAATCTTTCTCGAGATTTGGGACAATTTACAGTAACAAAATATAACTGAAATATGATGTCCAAAAAAAAGAAAATTTAAAAAAAATAAGCTGCCAAATTCATGTCCACAGTTTGACACAAACCTTCAAATTACATTTATAACATAAAAAACACATTCATATATAAGAATTACAAAAGTTAAACAGGATAAACCATCAGTGTGATTTTAAAAAGTATCAACATTTAGGGACTAGACACCAACTTATTAGCAATAGTCATATTATACCAAAATTGCCTATTTCGCCTGGCTTGTGAACATTTTTTTTTATAAACAATTAGCACATGCAATATCATATTGATGATTTTTCTGTTTGAGTTCATATCATAGCTCAAAGCATAAATGTATATACATCATCATTGTACCAGTGGAAGCTGTAAAAGAAAGATTTTTGTGGGTCATAATAGTCAATAGAATCATTATCCCTGTTAAAGAAAAATAGCTTTTTATGTTTGAGAAGAAAAATCACAACATTTTGACAAATTTTATAATTTGGAAATACAATAAGATATAAAATCATATTAATTCGTGTACACTATGGAAGCGGACCCCTCCCCCCCCCCACCTCCCTTATTCCCATGTATACCTTAGCCTTATATATGTAAGTGTAGTATGTAAGCGTGACAACTAATGTGAACTCATAAATGGTGGGGTGCTATCACACGGTTGGAAGCAAGATCAGATCCTATACAGCCACTGTAAGAAACAAGCTGAATAGAGTCTCATACTCCTACCGCCATGTATAACCACATAGACATAGGTTGAGGAAAACATAATACAGGTTTGTGCGAATAACCACAGTTTAATTAATCTTTGCATCATATATAAAGACAATTAACAATGAAACAATAATATTTTCATTTTGCACAAACAGTCTTTGAAAAATCTGTGGTATTAAATACATGGATAACACTGAATACATAATCTACATTAATTTTTGTTTGTAATGGCTGCTAGAAATAATTTTATAAACAACAAGACAAGGATTTTGTAAAAATCTATAAGATAAATTTGACTTTTCCTATTTCTTACTTTTTCCAAGGGAGATAATCATGAACAATAATTATTACCCAATCAAATTTTCTTTTTCTTCATGTTTCCTAATTCTAAACAAACAACACTTAATTAGTAGGCTATTATTTGAACTTGGAATTATTTTTAATTATGGAATTTGCATAATTTTCTTTTGTTTGAAATTTTTGATAAATTCTATGTTTAAATATTTATTTATTATAATGTTTTGAGCGGTGCATAACACTTTCAACACAATGTATTTTGTATGGATAGTGTTGTGAGCGGCACAGTACATTCTATTGAAAATGTGCTATCTTCTTTGTAATGAACATGAAATTCATTAAAAATTTCAAGTACAAGAAATTTTGCAAATTCCAAAGTTCAAATAATAGCCTGTTACTTGAAGCATGATGACATGTTGAGATGTTTTCCACCATATCATGTGTGTTAAAATAATATAAGTTATGAATGTCATGACAGATTTTGAATTATCACTTGCTTAAATGTTATATACCTTTCTTTTTTCTGTGAATCCCTTTCTCTATCTTCTCCAAATTTCTACAATAAAATATAAAGAGACATGTCAATTATATATGTAGCACTTCAAAAGTAAACAGGTTGAAATGCAGTCTTGATAATATTCAGGTTTATCTAAAAACATTGTGAAACAATGATAAAAAAGTTAAATTACAAAAATATTGAATGCAGAGGAAAATTCAAAACGGAAAGTCACTTATCAAATGGCAACATCAAAAGCTCAAACACATCAAACGAATGGTTAATAACTGTTATATATATATACCTGACTTGGTACAGGCATAATTTCTTATGTAGAAAATGGTGGATTAACCTGGTTTTAAAGCTAGCTAAAACTCTCACTTGTATGACAGTCAGATAAAATTCCATTACATAGACAACAATGATGTATAAAAGAACTAAATTTTCCGATACTTGCAATGGAATCTTTATAAGAAAACTAAAGAGATGTGGAATAATCATCAAAGAGGCAAGTTGTCTATCTACAAAAGTTCAATAAATTGAATGTAAGAAATTATAGGTAACTGTGTGGCCTTCAACAATAAGATAAACCTGTATTGTCTAGTCAGGTATAAAAGGCCCCCATATGAAAAATTTGAAAACAATTCAATTAAAAAACTAATTTGTAATAAAACAATTTACAACCAGGTGCTCCGCAGGGCGCAGCTTTATACGACCGCAGAGGTCGAACCCTGAACAGTTGGGGCAAGTATGGACAAAACATTCAAGCATGATACAGCTCTGAATTTGGATTGTGATCAAATTTTTGACATTACATGGTTTTTTTTTACACAAAACAAATGCCAAGATTTTACAAATCAATTAAAGATTTCTTCTTCAAACTTTTTAAATCTAAAATTAAATAGTTGACACAGCATAGGTTTCTGACACAGAATGAATGTGGTCTAATGAACTTAAAAGTTTTTTTTGCCTTTGAGCAAATCACTATGCTGTTGAATATTAATCCTCTCAAAAAAATGTTTGAAGAAATTTTCTTTTTATTTATGAAATCTGAAATGAGAAAAATTTAACCCCCCCCCCCTTTTTTTTCACATCCCCGTTTCCCTTTTTCAAAACTGATATCAATTCAAATTTCTAATGGAGTTTGCAACAATAACTACTCATTTAAATACATCATAAAATATTAAGATGTAAAAAAACTGCTTGTTATCACTGAATGGTAAAGATTATTTAAATTTATCAGTTGGTAGTAAAAAGTGTATATACATTGTATATTGTATATAACAAAGATTTAAGTTGATTCTGGACAAAGAAAGATAACTCCAATTAAAAAAAATTCTTGCTATTGCACAAATAGGATATTTCTTGCTTACTATTCTGGACAAAGAAAGATAACTCTAATTAAAAAAAAATTTGCTATTTCACAATATTGTGCAATTAGATATTTCTTGCCATTGCACAATACTGTGCAATTGAAAAGACTTGCTATTGCACAATACTTAATATAATAATTTTAGATCCTGATTTGGACCAACTTGAAAACTGGGCCCATAATCAAAAATCTAAGTACATGTTTAGATTCAGCATATCAAAGAGGCCCAAGAATTCAATTTTTGTTAAAATCAAACTTAGTTTAATTTTGGACCCTTTGGACTTTAATGTAGAATTTGAAATTTAAAAACAGGACCAAAAATGAAGAATCTACATACACAGTTAGATTTGGCATATCAAAGAACCCCAAGGATTCAATTTTTGATGAAATCAAACAAAGTTTAATTTTGGACCCTTTGGACCTTAATGTAGACCAATTTGAAAACTGGACCAAAAAAACTTCAATAATCAAGAATCTAAGTACATTTTTAGATTCAACATATCAAAGAACCCAACCGATTCATTTTTTGTCAAAATCAAACTAAGTTTAATTTTGGACCCTTTGGACCTTAATGTAGACCAATTTGAAAACGGGACCAAAAGTTGAGAATCTACATATACAGTTAGATTCGGCATATCAAAGAACCCCAATTATTCAATTTTGATAAAATCAAACAAAGTTTAATTTTGGACCCTTTGGGCCCCTTTTTCCTAAACTGTTGGGACCAAAACTCCCAAAATCAATACCAACCTTCCTTTTATGGTCATAAGCCTTGTGTTTAAATTTCATAGATTTGTATTTACTTATACTAACATTATAGTGCGAAAACCAAGAAAAATGCTTATTTGGGTCCCTTTTTGGCCCCTAATTCCTAATCTGTTGGGTCCTAAACTCCCAAAATCAATACCAACCTTCCTTTTGTGGTCATAAACATTGTGTTTAAATTTCATAGATTTCCATTTACTTAACCTAAGGTTATTGTGCAAAAACCAAGAAAAATGCTTATTTGGGCCCTTTATTGGCCCCTTATTCCTAAACTATTGAAACCAAAACTCCCAAAATCAATCCCAATCTTTCTTTTGTGGTCATAAACCTTGTGTCAAAATTTCATAGATTTCTATTAACTTAAACTAAAGTTATGGTGCGAAAACCAAGAAAATGCTTATTTGGGCCCTTTCTGGCCCCTTATTCCTAAAATGTTGGGACCAAAACTCCCAAAATCAATACCAACCTTCCTTTTATGGTCATAAACCTTGTGTTAAAATTTCATAGATTTCTATTCACTTTTACTAAAGTTAGAGTGCGAAAACTAAAAGTATTCGGACGCCGGACGACGACGACGACGACGACGACGCCGACGCCAACGTGATAGCAATATACGACGAAAATTTTTTCAAAATTTGCGGTCGTATAAAAAACATATAGTTATGACTAACATGATAGAACAACAACCACTGAACTACAGGCTTCACCTTGCTTTGACTCAAAATGTTTGCAGCCTATACAGATCAATAAACAAATCAAAATAGCAGAGATGAAAGAGTCCAATAAAGTTGCTCAGCTGAATAGTAAGTTTTACAGAACCTACATGTTAATATATCAATAACAATAACAAATGGCCTGGTGACAAATCTAACTCTCAAATCAATTCCAGATTTTTTCTGATTTATATCTTGCTCATTAGGTGCCAGACCATCCATTAAACATCCCCAACTATTAAACCCAATTTTGCAATTTTCTCAGCTATCTTAACAATTTTTCCCTTAATTTTTAACTTCCTACAAACCCGCGGATGGAACTGTTTCAACAGCTGTTTTCAAGCAGTTACCAAAAAGGTTTTTTTTCAGGAATACTTTATATGGCAAAATTAAGGGGGTACGGACGATGTACCAGTTCTAGCTATACTAGGCCTATTGGCCCAAGACCACAATTAATGATCCTGCTTTTCATTGTCCACGAATATAGTTCCCTTTAATAATAGTGTATTTTTTCTTAATTTTGTTTTCTTTCTCTTTCTCATACAATTTCTTAGTTTTTTATGGGGTGGAAATGAAAGAAGAGAGCTGAAATAAACTTTTGGAAGTTTTATTTTAACTGATTTTGATATGGAAAGAGTGATTAGGCCAGGTACAATTTTTTTTTTACACTTTTCAGAACTTTCTTGACTTGCCTATAGGGGAATGGATGTGTATTGGCCAAATTTGTATGATGTAAACATGCAATTTTTCTGAAAATTGTATATATTTTTTGACTTGTACTGTACATTACACACACAAAAAATTAGACAAAAAAACAAGGATTTTCTTTCTAATGCGACAAAATGTTATAAAGAACTGATAGAGGAATTAGTTGTGGTCTTGGGCCTTATTACAGTATCCTTTACAGCAATCAATGACAAAATAACTAAATGAAAAACCTAAAATTTTATATCTGTCCAAAATATTTTAAAACATGTGCACATCTTCATTCTGTCTGCAATCTGACAATATTAAGTTTGAATAAACTTGAAAGGAAACTGGTTTAGTTACAGATTACACAAACTGACTTTTCCTGCATTATTCAATGATAAAAATGACCAAAGTTCCACACCAAGGAAACTTTCCAAAAAATTAAAATCTGGTCTAAATAATGGTCTAGTTGTACACCACTGTCTGTGGGGTTTTATCAACTAATAGTCCGGCGGCTACAAGCATATTTCAGACGAATTGTGCACATCCTGCTACAAGCATGAAATTTGGCATAGAGCTTCCTAAACTATTACTCTTTTATTTCAGATAGGGAGGCATTTGAAACCAGGTGCTCCGCAGGGCGCAGCTTTATACGACCGCAGAGGTCGAACCCTGAACAGTTGGGGCAAGTATGGACAAAACATTCAAGCGTGATACAGCTCTGAATTTGGATTGTGATCAAATTTTTGACATTACATGGTTTTTTTTTACACAAAACAAATGTCAAGATTTTACAAATCAATTAAAGATTTCTTCTTCAAACTTTTTAAATCTAAAATTAAATAGTTGATCATGACACAGCATAGGTTTCTGACACAGAACGAATGTGGTCTAATGAACTTAAAAGTTTTTTTTTGCCTTTGAGCAATTCACTATGCTGTTGAATATTAATCCTCTCAAAAAAATGTTTGAAGAAATTTTCTTTTTATTTATGAAATCTGAAATGAGAAAAATTTAACCCCCCCCCTTTTTTTTTCACATCCCCGTTTCCCTTTTTCCAAAACTGATATCAATTCAAATTTCTAATGGAGTTTGCAACAATAACTACTCTTTTAAATACATCATAAAATATTAAAATGTAAAATAAAGTGCTTGTTATCACTGAATGGTAAAGATTGGTTGGTAGTAAAAGTGAATATACATTGTTTATTGTATAAAACAATAAAAAAAACTTCATCAGCAACATTTTATATTGGAAAATTTCCAATGAAGTTATTTACATAAAGTTATTGGCAAATAAAAATAGAAAATGACATCATAGTCATGTCTGGCAAATGTCCAACATACATTATCTAAAAACATTTTAGATAAGATAAGGAAAAAAAGCTTCATCAGCAACATTTTATATTGGCAAATTTCCAATGAAGTCATTTACATAAAGTTATTGGCAAATAAAAATAGAAAATGACATCATAGTCATGTCTGGCAAATTTCCAACATATATTATCAACTACTATTCTATACAAAGAAAGATAACTCCAATTGAAAATTAATTGCTATTGCACAATATTGTGCAATTAGATATTTCTTGCTATTGTGCAATACTGTGCAATTGAAAATTTCTTGCTATTGCACAATATTTCATATGGAATCCTGATTTGGACCAACTTGAAAACTGGGCCCATAATCAAAAATCAAAGTACATATTTAGATAAAGCATATCAAATAAGCCCAAGAATTTAATTTTTGTTAAAATCAAACTTAGTTTAATTTTGGACCCTTTGGACCTTAATGTAGACCAATTTGAAAACTGGACCAAAAATTAAGAATCTACATACACAGTTAGATTTTGCATATCAAAGAACCCATTTATTCAATTTTTGATGAAATCAAACAAAGTTTAATTTTAGACCCCCATTTGGACCAACTTGAAAACTAGGCCAATAATTAAAAATCTAAGTACATTTTTAAATTCAGCATATCAAAGAACCCCAAGGATTCAATTTTTGTTAAAATCAAACTAAGTTTAATTTTGGACCCTTTGGACCTTAATGTAGACCAATTTGAAAACGGGACCAAAAGTTAAGAATCTACATACATAGTTAGATTCGGCATATCAAAGAACCCCAATTATTCAATTTTTGATGAAATCACACAAAGTTCAATTTTGGACCCTTTGGGCCCCTTATTCCTAAACTGTTAGGACCAAAACTCCCAAAATCAATACCAACCTTCCTTTTGTGGTCATAAACATTGTGTTTAAATTTCATTGATTTCTATTTACTTAAACTAAAGTTATTGTGCGAAAACCTAGAATAATGCTTATTTGGGCCCTTTTTTGGCCCCTAATTCCTAAACTGTTGGAACTAAAACTCCCAAAATCAATCCCAACCTTTCTTTTGTGGTCATAAACCTTGTGTCAAAATTTCATAGATTTCTATTAACTTAAACTAAAGTTATAGTGCGAAAACCAAGAAAATGCTTATTTGGGCCCTTTTTGGCCCCTAATTCCTAAAATGTTGGGACCAAAACTCCCAAAATCAATACCAACCTTCCTTTTGTGGTCATAAACCTTGTGTTAAAATTTCATAGATTTCCATTCACTTTTACTAAAGTTAGAGTGCGAAAACTAAAAGTATTCGGACGCCGGACGCCGGACGACGACGACGACGACGACGACGACGACGACGACGACGACGACGACGACGCCGACGCCAACGTGATAGCAATATACGACGAAAAATTTTTCAAATTTTGCGGTCGTATAAAAATGTCTCACTTCCGGTAAAATCCAAAATGGCGGACGTCATACTTGAATCAGCCTAATATCGAAGGCTTGTATTTAAAAAGGTGTTATTATCATGCTACTAGCATAGTAGTTGGTACAAACCTTTGTTATGTACTACTTTTGGTATATTTTATAGATTAGATGTCTTCAAAAACCCTTCTTCCTGTTAAAATCCAACATGGGCTTATTTTTTAAGGGAGCGTAATTGAAATGTGTTTTAACGTATTGCTACTATCATTACATTGTGCAGTAACCTTTCTTTGGTGCTTCTGATGGTTATAATGTATAAGGCATATGTCTTAAAAACCCTTACTTCCGGTAATATCCAAAATGGCGGACATAGAAATATCAATTAATTATTCAAATATTCAACTTTTTTTTAAATGTAAAGAATATGATTTTTTTTGTGCTGGTCATTAAACTTTTGGCTTTAAGTTATCCCCAAAACCACTTATTCTATCATGTTGTAAATGTTTAAATATAAAGTTGACACTTCCGGTAAAAATTTGATGTAAATTTCAAAGATGAGTCCTCAATCCATGTCTTCGATGTAGAGTTTTGGATAAATTGGTTAAAACAAAATAAAATCACTATAGTACTAAAACATGTTTAAAATTACTACAATGTTCGGCCAAAAATAACGATCACCACGACATGCACACATCGCAGTGCACGGGAGACCCGATTTTCCACATTAAAAATGACCGCGGCATTCTTTCTTACATCCACAATGTACAAGCTTTTGACAAAATGATGAGGCGATCTTACAGTTAAACACCGGTGATTTAGTCTGATCAATCATCATTCTTTATGTCACATCTATAAATGCAACCAATGTCTCCCACATAGTTTTTTTTCCCTTTCAAGCAAAGAGAGAACCATATCACAACAGGTAAAGGCATGGATAACAATAAGTCTGTCAGATCACTCATTGCCTAGTGCATTTGAAAGGCCATTGATAGATATTGATCCAAAGTCTTTTGCCCTCCCAAACACAATCTATAGTTCGTCTACCCCTATGTCACGGAATAGTGAAACAGTAGTGACAGCATCATCATTAACGACTGTTCGAATCGTGACTCGTTTAAGATCGTGTTTCACTGCATCAGACACATGCACCATGATTCTAGTGTCTGCCTCTAAGGGTTTTTAAGACATATTTCTTATACATTGTATCCATTAGAAGCACCAAAGAAAGGTTCCTGCACAATGTAATGATAGTAGCAATACGTTAAAACACATTTCAATTACCCTCCCTAAGAAATAAGCTTATTTAAGTACAATGTCCGCCATGTTGGATTTTAACCGGAGGTAGGGTTTCTGAAGACATCTAATCTATTTCATTTATCCAAAAGTAGTTAATAACAAAGGTTTGTACCAAATATTATGATAGTAGCATGATAATAACACATTTTTACACACTAGCCTTCGATATTGGGCTGATTTAAGTATGACGTCCGCCATTTTGGATTTTACCGGAAGTGAGACATTTTTTTTAAATGCCTCCCTATCTGAAATAAAAGAGTAATAGTTTAGGAAGGTCTATGCCAAATTTCATGCTTGTAGCAGGATGTGCACAATTTTTCACAAAGCCGCTGTACTATAAGTAATACGCTGAAGAAAAATTACTGGGATTATGAATGACACAGAATAATTATTGCTGGATGGACGAACAGATGGTACTCTCCTTTTGAAATGCCAGTACCAAAATGAACATTTTTTTTCAGGTAACTTTACCCCAGAACATTTACACTTTTTTTCTTCTTTTTTGGGGTATTTTAATGTTATTAATGACTTCAAGTCATCACTTTTAGACATAAATTATTGTGAATTTTTTTTAAAATATTTTTAGAGTATAAAGTACTGGTACAATAAGTTGAATACAGATGATATGATGCATGTATATATGCCACATATTCAAATTAATGAAAACTATAAAAGCATATTGAAATATTTACCTCTTGACTTTTATTATTCAGATCCAATTCATGTTTGCCAATGCCATCTGAAGTTTGATTTGTTTGATCTTTTCCATTTTCATCTACACTTAATGTTTGCATCTCTGCAATCTTTCTTAATCGTCTCCTCTTTTTTCTTGCTTGCTTTTTACTTCTCTGTTGTTGTGTAGTGCTAACTGCATGGGACTGTTTTGAATTTTCCCTAATATTTGCACCTTCACTGGTCTCAGCATTCTGATTAGTGTCATGTACTTCTGGATCAGAAAGGCTATCCTCTGAGCTGTCTTCTTCATTTTGTTCATCACAGCTACCTTCAGATACTGACATATTTTCTTCATCTAAACAGATTATTTCCAATTTTTAATACATTAAATTTCACTACTACATATATATATGTATTTAATTTACACCTGAAAAGCACAATTTATATATCATAAAAATAATTTGCCGTCCTTTCAACAATTCTTAAATATCTCCACCATCTCAAATTTGTTAAAATATTTAAAATTACATTATAGTTATCACAACTCTATTTTTAAAATACTGTTCATTAAATCATTATGGTAACCTCATACCAGAACAAAGGTCAACCTGTTGCTTCTCGCTTTCTCTTTGTGATCATTGTTTCAATTCTTTTAATTTCAATTATTTATATAAAGTGCGCTGCATGAAATAGTGAAATAATGATTTGATTTTAGCAGCCATTTTGATTCAATTTTGTCAAAATAAGCCTAGAAACATCCTTTTATGAATTATTACCATAATAAATTAATAAACAAGGTATGCAAAGATATCCTCTCTATTCTCTGAAAAAAAGATTTCTCAAATAATTGGTCTGTTAGTAAAATTAACAGGTTTATACTTTTTCGTTGAATATATTGGTATGATATGCAGCAATCAATACTATAATCACAGAATTTCCTAATGTGTCAGTTACTTAAATTTTGGTAACAATTAATAAACTAATTAATTTAGAGTGTTATTGGTGGTACATTGTAGTATTAAATAAGCTAAAGGATGATGTAAAAGTTTCATTTCAAGTTCAATCAAGCTATATCAAATTATTTTTAACTGACCTGTCTGCAATGGCACATATGAAAAAAGTTCAAATCCACAATTAGAACAGTATTTCTGTTCCCTGGCAGCACTTGCTGAACATTTTGGGCAGGTTCTTCCCTGACATTTTAGACAAACCCCAGTTCCAACTTGAAGTAATTCTCCGCATTCAATTCCATAAGGTAAATGGCTACATTTTTTTAGACTCTTGTCAGGTGATTGTTTTTCCATGTTAACAGATCATTTTAAAAAAATCAACTTCCTGAAGAAGAAAAAAGAATGTATTAATCTAGAATCAGTTATTCACTCTATATCTGACAGTACGTTTGTAGAATTTGGACAAACACTTTTTTTTCAAATTCAAGGAGGCAATAGATATACATTTAAAAGATAAGTTTCACATTTTTGCCATGGTGAATTTTTAAAATATGTTCTATAGGCCATTTTTCTGTTTGATGGTCTATATTGTCACATCCGTACAGTATCGCCAATGGGTCCAGAAGTTTTTATAGTGTTTTCAATAAAAATTTGACCCTCAAACTTTTCATTTCAATTTTGTGGGAAAATGAGCTGAAATGCATGATTTTTTAGAACCCTTTGATAGATAAATGGCTATGGTTTCAGGAAAGTTATCACTCTAAATTGAGGAATATTCATATGATCATTATTAACTGATTTATCTATTATTTCAGATCTCCATAATTTCTGATGTCATTTAAAGATATTAGAAAACATTGTTAAACTCATTTATGACGGAAATTTCTCAACACTTTGAGAACTATTGATGTAACTTTACTGTGTTCTGGATTGCCAATATGAGACAGATAATCTTGACGCTGTTGTGGTTGCAGCATTACTTACAACCCACCCAACAGTTTATTCGGCAGCCAGTGGTGCCATCGTCTCCACGAAAATAGAAACTAAGAGGCTCTCAACAGCCTGTTTCGCTCACCTTGGTCTATGTGCATATTAACAATGGACACAGATAAATTCATGACAAAATTGTGTTAGGGTGATGGTGATGTGTTTGTAGATCTTCCTTTACTGAACATTCTTGTAGCTACAATTATCTCTATCTATAATGAACTTGGCCCAGTAAAACTGCATTTGCGACCGTCAAATCTACAATTGACGATGGTAACTCTTCAACTACAGTTCTGTTACTCCTTAAATATATCTCATCTTTCCGTAGTTTAGTAGCTTCAATAAAACTAACTTTGCCCATGTCATTGAAAATATATAATTTTTCCGGGCTGTTAATCTGACAAATTATGCATTCTTGTCAATTTAAGGAAGATTTCCCTCTCTTGGCACTTGTTGAGGTAAATTTTAAAGCATGTAAAGAACTACCTTACTGTGACATTGTCCGAAAAATTTTCACAACAGATCTGGAATAATTTTTAAGCAATTATTTAAAACAATGTAAACAATGATAAAACCAGATGCTCCACAGGGGTAGCTTTATACAACCGCAGAGGTTGAACCCTGAACGGTTGGGGCAAGTATGGACACAACATTCAAGCTGGATTCAGCTCTAAATTTGGATTGTGATTAAATAGTTGACACAGCAAAATTTGTGTTTTGCCTTTGAGCAATTCACTGTTGAATATTAATCCTCTCAATAAATTGTTTTTTGAAGAAATTTTCTTTTTATCTATTATATCTGAAATGAGACAAATTAACCCCCCCCCCCCCTACAATTTTTTTTCACATCCCCCTTTCCCTTATTCCAAAACTGATCTCAATTCAAATTTCTAATGGAGTTTGCAACAATAACTACTCATTTAAATACATCATAAAATATTAAAATGTAAAAAAAAGTGCTTGTTATCACTGAATGGTAAAGATTGTTTTAATTTATCAGTTGGTAGTGAAAGTGAATATACATTGTATATTGTATAAAACAATGATTTAAGTTGATTCAACTACTATTCTGAACAAAGAAAGATAACTCCAATTGAAGATTTCTTGCTATTGGGCAATATTGTGCAATTAGATATTTCTTGCTATTGTGCAATATTGTGCAATTGAAAATACTTGCTATTGCACAATACTGTGCAATTGAAGATTTCTTGCTATTGTGCAATACTGAGCAATTGAAAATTTTTTGCTATTGCACAATACTGTGCAATTGAAGATTTCTTGCTTTGCTGAATACTATGCAATTGAAAACTTCTTGCTATTGCACAATACTTAATATAATAATTTTGGATCCTGATTTGGACCAACTTGAAAAATGAGGCCACAATCAAAAATCTAAGTACATGTTTAGATTCAGCATATCAAAGAAGCCCAAGAATTCAATTTTTGTCAAAATCAAACTTAGTTTAATTTTGGACCCTTTGGACTTTAATGTAGAGCAATTTGAAAACAGGACCAAAAATTAAGAATCTACATACACAGATTCGGCATATCAAAGAACCCCAATTATTCAATTTTTGATGAAATCAAACAAAAATTAATTTTGGACCCTTTGGGCCCCTTATTCCTAAACTGTTGAGACCAAAACTTCCAAAATCAATCCCAACCTTCCTTTTGTGGTCATAAACCTTGTGTTTAAATTTCATAGATTTCTATTTACTTAAACTAAAGTTATAGTGAGAAAACCATAAGTATTTGGACGACAACGACAATGACAACGACAACGCCGCCAACATGATACCAATATACGACCAAAAAATTTTCAATTTTTGGGGTCGTATAAAAACAATATATATTACCACTCTGGGTATTCAAAATAACCCCAAAAAAAACAACAATGAAATCAACAACAAAGCAAATATAAAACTAGTGTAAAGACAGATAATAAACCCTAAAAGTGATATTAATGAAACAATTTCAATGTGAAATGCTAATCCACATTTGGCTTGTTCAGGGATAGAACTGAATGGAGTGAGGATTAAATAAAAAATAAATAACTGTAGTTCCGGAATTACATAAATTGTATAACGGATTGATGTGTCCTATTCAAATTAAAAATTTCTTGAAAATCGAATAAGAAATGTTACAAATGAAAGTTGTTTTGTATAAAGTAAATATCGAAGTGTATATTTATGCCAAATAAACTCAAATGAAGCGTTTTATAATTATCCTGTAATTAAGGAAACCGCTATAAAAATCATGTTAACCACAGCTACCAAAGTAAAATGGTTTGTAAAATGTTGATGGTTAATATTTTAAAAATAGTTATTGTCTATTTTTATCGTCAGTGATATATTCTTACATTTTCATATTAAAAAATAGCCGTGATATTATGATTAGTAATAATAATTAACATTTTAGTGTATCAGTGACTTTTGTTTTATACACTATACATAACCCCCTAAAAAATTCTTGATATCAGGAATTCAACTTTTTGATATCAAGAAATCCATTTTTTGATATGAGGCTCCCACAGGGTACCCCCTCAGGTCGCAAGGTCACTTTTAAATTCGTGGAGAGGTCGTTTATAAGGGAAATGTACAGGTCGCAGGTCGTTTTTCCCAACACAGAGGAAGTAAGTCGGTCGGATGTCGTTTTTTCCACATTTTACAGGTCGCAGGTCATTTTTAGAAGGCCCTCAGGTCGGAAGTCACCTCTAAAAAGCCCAGAGGTCGCAGGTCGTTTTTGACCCTGCGGGAGCCTCTGATATCAGGAATTCGATTTCTTGGCGAATATATTTTGCCTCCTATCTAGACAGTCAGGAGTCTACTTCGTCAAAATTATCTCCCCATTACGCCAGTTCATTTTCACAATCGTAGAAATGGAAGCCATTGCAGGGATGACGTGCTGCCAATTTTGCTCTCGAAAACAGATAAATTTATCCACATAGCACCATCACAATCCTTATACAAATATTTTATTGGCACAAACACAATTACAATAATTGGCATGTCAGTTGTATTTTAAAAGACAAATGTATCTACTAGTTAATGAGCATCAGTTAATGATCTTGTCTGCATTTATTCAAAATAAGACTATTGTCTGATCGGTTGTCAGATGGAATTTTTCGAAAAATTCATAAACATTTAAAAAAATTCTAATTAAATATTTCGTGGAAGGGCAGACTAGTTTTTTTTAGTGGTTGAAGACTATAAACCCTAGTTTTCACACACAAAAAATTAAAGTTTTCGAAGATATGCATTTTCATCATCCAACTTGAAAGACTGTCGACAAGTACTTTCATTAAAAAAAATAGCTATTCGAACACACCTACTCTGTTTTTGTGATTCATTAGATAGGTATTTCACTTGACCCATATATGTTTCATCTTTTAGTGCTGTGATTTTTTTATGTTATAAAGTCAACATGTAGCTTTGATATATATAAAAATGATAGAATCTGAAGCGAGACGATGTATGAAATATTCTTGCTTTGAACGATATCAAGACAAAATATTCAACTCAAACACGCCCTAACATAAAAAGGTGCACTCGATTTTCTCTTTTCGATACAATTGTTACCCATTTTTTTTGGAATTTTTTCTTAAGTCACATAATGGAAGGGCAGACGCAAAATTTATACTGAACTAATAGATTGATATGTTTTCCATCCGTGGTAATTTTTTAAAAACAATCGGAGGTAATGCATTTTCTACATCCAACTTGAAAGATACCCATGTCGTCGACTTTATATTAAATTGTTCTGCTTAACTATGTACTAAATTAATTGAAAACTTATGCAAATGGTGTTTTTAAAATAAAACACTTCGTAATTGAGAAGAAAATTGTAATTTTGTTTGTTTCTATTAACTTTCAAAAATGTTGTCACTATAGTTAACATTACAGTAAGCATTTATCGCCTTCTCTAACAAAGAGCTTCGATTCTTTTGTTCTATTTCAACCGGGTTTCCGACTGTAGAGGCTAGTTTCGGCCCTGAAATAAGTAATAAATAGTAAAACGGCGTCTCATAAATATGTGCCACGTCTTCACTTTCAGTTTCACACACAGACAAGATGATCAAATTTAAAAACTGTGCCGAAGATACTTTTGCACATGCAGGCTTACTGCAAAGAGCTTACATGCAGTGAGCATAACGTTAATTATAGTTCATTGTAGTTTTAAATCTTGATTACATCGCAAATTCATTTACTTACTGTATTATGTATGATTAATACTTTCATCATCTTATTCTATCATTGCTTTCTACTTTCGTTTTGACATGATTTTCAGAAAGTTCGACTCCAACCATTTAAGATTAGGGGTGGGGTGGAACTTTCTCGCGTTCGAGGTCAAAAGTTCGACAAATGATTGATGTATGATGATCACGTGTTTAATCCGCAAACTTACTAACACTCATTCTACAAAAATATTCTTTGTATAAGAGTACATATGATGTTTTTGTTTTTTTTATAATATAACACACCTGAAATGGAATATCCTTTTAATCAATAAAAAATTACTTTAAAAAAAGAAAAGCAACACGTGAATCATAGGGCACTGCATTTTCCAAGCCGAGGATGATCGAATATATTATCGAAGATGCAAGCAAGCCTCTGAAGAGGGGGACAAGGGGATATTGTCTTATTCCTTGTTAACTGTTATAGAAGTATTATTTTTTTGTTATCTGTTATTGTGAGAATGTATTTGCTGTTAACTGTTATTGAAAATTGAAATCGGTGAGCATTTTGACAGCCAATCTTCTGTAGAAATTGAAGATAATTGAACATTGTGACTCATACCGGCACATTTTCTTGTATCTCATGATTTGGGTATTTCCACTGGTAATATGGTGGTTTCATTTTTGCAGCAGGATTCCTGTAACAGCTAGGCATCACACGAACCCGATATGCGGTTTAAATAGAACAAAAGAATTCGACCTCTTGTGTTTAGAAGGTAGAAAAGTGAAATGCACTTTGTATACGGTTGTCAAGATGTCACACAAGTTACTTTCCGTAAAGTCATTATAAATATTTGCATTCACGTTGTTTAATTTTCATATTGTACAATTGTTAACAATGCAACTTGCAAACCGTCGTTTTTAAAACGATCATAAGTCAATGTTACGTCATTTAGGTCGACGTCTTTTAGACATCGTATGGCCATCGCGCCATCATCGTTATCCATCGTGTATCCTTCGTGATCCATCGTGTAGCCTGACAGAGGCGGAATTTAGAGATTAGGTAACAGGTAGGCTTCGACTGAAATATGAAGTTTAAACACCCGTCCATCTTTTGCTATCGTATATAATTTCGGCACCATCGTATAGACGTTAAGCACGTTATTGCGTCAATGCCGTGAAATACGACAGAGCAATTTGATAAATAGCTCTTCTATGAAATCTAAATAATTCAGCTTTATGAAATTTATATCCATAGATTAAGCAGGTATTACTGTTTCTAAAAATATAAAAAAAATATTCTTTAACTTTTCATAATAGTTTCCAATAATGATACAAATATTGCCAAAACGTCATAAATATGCGTGTTAGACGTAACAAATTATTCGCAAAATAACTTTTGCGGGAATTTTTGTGGTCTAAAAAAGAGTTTAAAATCCGCGAAAATTCGCATGAATGTTAAACGTTATATATAATTTATGAAGTCATTGCTGTTTTTGTGTTGATGGAACGGTCAAAACTGATTTTTTTCAAAAATGAATAATCCTCGCCATGGTCAGGTTTCGGAAAATGGTAAGTTATCAAAAGTTACCGGTTTTTAAAATATCAGAAGATATTAAATTTGGTTTTCATAAATTATTCCTACTAAAGTGCTTAGATAGACCATTTCAAATCCGGAATTTTACAGCACTCGCACCACAAATAAAAACGCATTAGCTTCGGGAAAATGTCTTGCAAGATTGTCCAATGTCGAATTTCGACGCTTTTTACCAAAAACATTGTCAGTTTCAACGTCATTATATTAAATATTAAATTTGTAGCATAAAAAATAGTGCTTTTGCGTAATTGTGCTTTCACCCCACAATACGATAACATACTTTTTGATAAGCTGTGAAGTCGAAATGACTTCGTTTTTTAACAAATCAAATGTCTTGCAAGTTTGTCCACTGAACAATTTTCTTACGTTTAGAACGTTTTCGATTCGGGACGCTATATGTGTTTTCAAATTATTTCTAAAAGTTTGTTCTTTTTTTTTGGGGTGTTGAACACCGCTACATGTATAAGAGCCATTTGTTGTATTTTATTGACCTGTCATCATAGGTAGGAGAAGCCGGACATCAGGCGATTAGGATCGGAGTCGAACAAATCTCGCAACGAGCGTATCTTAAAATCGCCGTAGGCTTTTTATCACTTTATATGAACTCATTAGGCCAATCACCCTCCTTGGCGATCGAAATTGAAAGGCAGCAGTCCTTTTGCGCCAATTACTGTTTTTCAGGGGTATCATTTGCGCCAAATTTTGTTTTCCAAATGTATCAATTGCGCCAATATTCGGAACTCATTTGCGCCAATTTACATGTACACATATCTATCATAAGTATTAATGATTAGTATATATTTATTCTTATTTTTGGCTTTAAAAGTATTATATGTTCAAAGATATTTCACCATGAAGATGATCTGGAAATGCATTGACATTCCATGCATTGAGAGGGAAGAAAAAATGTTACTCTGCTGAATATTTAATAAAAGATATGCCAAAAGAGAAGCAAATATAAGCATTTGTTGATTATGTTGTAGTCACATAGGTTGATGTCACAGTGCTTTGTTTCCACCATGCGTATGGGCTGAAACTATCTACCGCAAGACGTACCAGTAAAGGGACAGAAGCATTCCACGGACATTATAATGAACTGTTTTATGCATTTCATCCGGCTTCAATGTTTGTGTTTTTGGACAATAAAGTGAGAAAAAAACAAGCTACTATCTACATTAAAGTACCCATGCAGCAGCAGTAAGAAAAAGATAAAATGAAATTCAAAACAGGGTGGCTGTGGCCATTGATTGACACATTAAATTCATCCATTGACTGGGACAATTTAGGTGAACGTTTGTATGTAACGACCACTGCTCACTATGTACTTTTTAAAGACACTTAAACTATGGGTTCACCAAAGGTTCTCAACACCTTAATAAAGTAATTCGAAAAATTAATCAGAAATAACACGATGTTTTGATTTATATCAATTATATAAATCAAAACATAAAGGTTATTCCTGATTAATTTTTCGAATTATTTTATAATTAAAGGCGTTAAGAAACCTTTGGTGACCCTACAGTTTAAATGTATATCGTAGGTACGTCGTGAACAGTGGTCGTTACAGACAAACGTTCACGTAAATTGTCCCAGTCAATGGATGAATTTAATGTGTCAATCAATGACCACAGCCACACTGTTTTGAATTTCATTCTATGTTTCAGAAAAGGAAACATTTGCCAGTTCCAAGTCCAAAACAAGAATGTGTCAAAAGTACACGGATGCCCCACTCGCACTATCCTTTTCCATGTTCCATGGACCGTGAAATTGGGTAATTATCTAATTTGGCATTAAAATGAGAAAGATCATCTCATAAGCAACAAGTGTACTAAGTTTCAAGTTGATTGGACTTCAGCTTAATCAAAAACTACCTTGACCAAAAACTTTAACCTGGACGGACGAACGGAACCACAGCCTGACGGACGGACGGACGGACGGACGGAGCCACAGACCAGAAAACATAATGCCCCTCTACTATCGTAGGTGGGGCATAAAAAGGAGCAGGGAAGTCATTTTTCTTCTGATTGGTGCAATCGTATGTTTTATATTTGGCGCAAATGATACCATGTAATTTTAAAACAGGTGGCGCAAACTTAGCATTGGAGAAAAAAAGTTGCGGCGCAAAAGGACTCATTTTTGGCGCAAACGGATTTCTCCCAATTGAAAGCAGTTCGTATTATCATGATATATGAACGATAGTTCATTGTTTTTAAATAACAAGTACGGTTCGATTTTATGTTTTTAGATCAGAGGGCAAAACAAAATTACAAAATTACAAATTTCGAAAATAGATAGAATCATAGAATATAATCAAATAGAAAATGAATAATTATATCAAATGAAAAGAAAAAAATACCATATGGTAATTTGTCAATAAATTGGTAAAATATTTCAGATGACTGGGTTGTACATTTAATTCATTTGCGCTGAAATTGAAGGAGGCAGTAAAATTGTTGTACCTAAGGAGTTACACCTCGATATTATACAAAGCTTGTAAACATATCAGATGAATATAATTATTTTTCACGCAATCATTCTCTTTCTTGATTTAATAACTCCATTGTAACAGCAGAAGTCTTTTTCATTAAAATCTTTTCACTAATCATCACCCCCCCCCACACACACACACACACACACACACACACACACACACACACACACACACACACACACACAAAAAACACAAAAAAAAACCAACAACATTTTAAAAAAGATAAAAGATAAAAAGATAAAAGCACAAAACACAAAAACTATATTAATTAAGCAACATGAATTGTTTCCTCCCGTCCCTCTATTCTTAAATTTAAACGGATGACCAACGCTATATATAATATACTATAGGCACTATTTTCTCAACCAAATACCTATTTTGTATTGTTTATTTTTGCTTGCGTAACTACCAGTAGGACATATTTCAGACATATTCAAGACTTTGAAGTATCCATATCGATCAAAAATGATTGCAAACAAACGAACAAAGTATACTCGATTACCGTCGTAAAACGTCAAATTTTGACGTTACCAATTGGGACTTAATATCGTGCGTAACGTCATTATAGACTTCGTTATTCATCGTACTTGCTTCGGTCAATTTTTAGTATTTTAACGAGATCGGGACCAACTTCGTACGAACTTTCAATTTTCGCATTCGGGTGTCCATCGTATATAAAAATCGGGACAGTGTGACGCGGGCATTACGCAAGACCATATATGCAAATATCATTGCTGTTTATTCAAAAATTGTGATTTCTGTCGTTAATAAATTTTCAAATGACAATCATTAAAATCTTTCGAACGAATGGAAAACAACTGGCATATTCCTGGCTTGGTACAGCAGTAGCGGATCCAGAACTTTTCGTAAGGGGGGCCCGCTGACTGACCTAAAGAGGGGCTTCAGTCATGCTTCAGTGCTTCCCTATAGCTATATAATCTGTAAATCAACCAAAATTTTCCCACGAAAAAGTTGGGGAGGGGGCACCCCCCCCCCCCCGGATCCGCCTATGTACAGGTATTTTCATATGGAGAAAATGGTGGATTAAACCTGTTTTATAGCTAGCTAACCTCTCACTTATTTGATTATTGACAACAATGTGTGAATAAAACAAACAAATTGCAGGTAGGACTCAATTAAAAAAGACTGCAAATAACTTTTTCACGTTGAAAGGGGGTCTAATAAGTCAAAGACAACAATCAATTCCTAGATTAAATTCAATTGTATACTGTACGTATGTGAGAAAATAGATCCTATCAAAAGTGGTTTTGTTTTGTTAACATGAATGATGATTTAATAAAATTCTTTATTTGAGAATTTTGGCAAAAAAGTTTGATTTTAGAAAAGGTGCAATTTCCTTGTTCCGAAAGTCTTTGGTTTTATAGACTTGTGTACATGCTGTGTCAAGTTTGTCATTAGAGTATTGGGCATTACAATTCTTTAAATTTTCTTTTATGAATTTGTGATCAGTTAATGTGATTTTTTTCATAATTAAAAATTAAGGCAATCGTTAAGTGTATGATTGTTTGCACCTTTCCTAAGTAAGACCTGTGTCAGGAATCTGATCTTCAGTAGTTGTCGTTTGTTGATCTCGTTCATAAGTGTTTCTTGTATCTCGTTTTTATATAGATTAGACCATTGGTTTTCCCGTTTGAACGGTTTTTATTACACTAATTTTTGGGGCCCTTTATAGCTTGCTGTTCGATGTGAGCCTAGACCGAATAATCTGTCTCTTGTGTGGGTACATTTGTCATTTCATATTTTCTTTTCATCATTTGGCTATTTATTTTTTTGAAATAAATAGACAAATGTAAAAAGAAAATATGAAATGACAAATGTACCCACACAAAAGACAGATTATTCGGTCTAAATCTTTTTTTTACTTGAACAAAGTAGTTACATGTAGTTTTAAAAGCATTATAATCTCATCAATGCTATCAGTTTACAACTTCCAAGTTTTACACAACATGTTTATATACCTATATATGTCTCAGTATGTGAGTATGATTATAGTTGCCATTTATTAATAACAGCAAAGGCGGATTTTAGGGGGTTGCCTAGGTGGCCCCAGCCCAGTGGCGGATCCAGAGGAGGGGCGTAGAGGGCATACGCCCCCACCTTTTGCTTGGACTTTTTTTTTTGTAAAAAATTAATCAGACTAGACTTCGTGAACTTTGCCATTTCCCGTGTACTAGCATTTAATTTTTATGCGACAATTCTTTACTTATAACGATCTTTTTCGCTGGTATTTACTGATTATGTCAAAGTCATATGCCCCTCTCATATGATTCACTTTGGTTGAGTTGACCAGTGCGTCAAAAAATGTCACTCAGTCATTTTGAAATTCAAATTAAAGTAACACATTGCTTAGGCTGAGGATGACAACCACGATACCTTCAAAGCGACACATGATTGGGCAAAAACGTACCGGTAGTGACAATTCAACCAAACAGAAAGAAATACTCTATTACACTCTCATGAAAAAAACCAACAGCAATATTATTTACTTACGAAAACATGTTTAACCAAAACGGCCGAGCCTATTTAAAAATAACATGATAGCTGAATAATGATCCCTAGTCAGTATAAGCTCAGATAGGTTTATTAAAGTCTAAGGTGCGAACCATTTGATTTGAGGAGTCCACGTGGAGGAGGCAGTCTAAGGTATTTGAGAGAAAAAAATCTAACTCTGATTTTTGCATTAAATAAAAATTCTGGCCGTATCTGGATTGAAACAATAATCTTGTCCACTTTTTGCTATTAGAAACCTTTTTTCAAGACCAGACTGCAACCTGACTGCTGAGTGTGGCATTTATGTCTCCATTTGTCGACTCATTCATAAATTCGTTGTCATTCCAGACTCATTCGTAGCCTTTGGTTGATTTAGAATCCCACAACTCCCTTAATTTTGTTGGGTGAAACATATCAACCAAACATTTGGATGAAAATTGCTTGTTTGACTATTTTTAACTCGTGTCGGTCGTATTGTAAATTGGCACTGGCTACGGTTACATGGAAATGTAACAATAATAAAAATATTATTGTTACATTGGAGACTAATTGCCGGAATGCAAAGTTGGGTGAGGAATCGATTAATTACAAATGTAACAATAATTACTGAGGCTACGGTTACAATTTACGTTATTGTTACATGAAAAACAGCAATGTACGCTAGATTGATTAAACTTAAATCTTCTATAGTTGTATTGCTTCATTCTTTTATATGTACTAAACAATACTTGTTATTCAATACTGATAAATAATAGAATATTATTATTCAACAAATGGTGTACAACTTGAATAGTTTTACTACGTATTAATGGTTTTGATGTTCTTAAAGATACTACTCAAGATTAGGAGTGGGACTGTCAAAGGCGAAAAATATAGTTCAATGGTTTCACTTTTTTAAAGTATTTAACTGCACACCTACTCTTATTACTGCCATTATACTTTGGACCAATTTTGTTTATGGTGAAAATAAAAATGAAACTTGGGATGCGTTTTAAACGAAACTGAAACAATATCAAGACATACATTTCATACAGCTTTATAACTTGACGCAAATTGATAATCAAAAGCAAAGTTTGCTAACTGTTACTTAAATACTAAGAAATTATGTATGTACGTATACACGTATCCGTGGAGGACGTAATTTCGTTCATCAAAAATGTGTCGGACTTTAAAAACAACTTACTGGATTTGTAGAAATTGTCATTGTAAATAAAAAATTACAGTAAATAAATTGTATGTTATAAATGTATGTAATAAATGTCCTCAACTTTTATTATTTCGTACATATATATTACTAGTCCCATCGTACATTGCTTTTTTTCATGTAACAATAACGCAATGTAAACGTAGCCTCAATAATTATTGTTACATTCGTAATTAAACAGGTCCTTACCCAACCATGCATTCCGGCATTTAGTCTCCAATGTAACAATAATATTTTTATTATTGTTACATTTCCATGTAACCGTAGCCAGTGCCTTGTAAATTTCATCGAATAGCCCGGCGTATTTCTTGTTTACAACAAGAAATCTGTGAGGTTATGCTATCTTAACATGCAACAAACGAGAATTTTCCACGGTCTATTTTTTACTGACAAGTCCCACATCAAATATATCAGTACATAGCTATGGATTCATACTATCATTTTATGATAGACAATCAATAGGGAGAATACAGCATAAAAAATGTCCAACCCTTACACTTTACAGCAACTAAAGAATATACATGCCCAACGCCAGGAAAGTGCATTTTACAATTATTTTATGTTTTTTAGTTCAAAAAAGTTCCGCTCTGCGATCTTTTAAAACTTCGCCCCCCCCTCCCCTTTCCAATTTCCTGGATCCGCCCCTGCAGCCCTCTCCTTTTGAGGGAAATATTTGGTTGATTATATAGGGAATCACTGAAGCATGACTGGAGCAGGTCCCCTCTTAGGAAAATTTTCTGGATCCGCCACTGAACAGTTATATGCTTTTAAATGAAAACACTGTTTATGTTTAACTTTATTTTTAAGGCTCTTGAACAGAAAGACATGGAAGACGAAGAATTATTTGATTATGATGAATTTGATATCGTCCACCAGATGTGCGTTTTAACAATAAATGTCGCTTTAATAAGGCATTGCAGTGATGCTCGTTGTCAACAGCAAAATCAAACCATATTACAAACATTTAAGAGATGATAAATCCATAAAAAATTACCTACAGTTAAAAGTCAAATCTGGGCAAGGAATCAGAGCTTTACATGAGGGAAATTTTTCCTTAATTTAAAATGATTTAAAAAATTTTACAACACTAAATTTTAATTTACTGAAATCTGTATAATTCAATTAGTACCAAAGTACTTCGCCAAATTACTTTGTCCTTATATATTAATAATAAGCATATAATCAGCAAAAAATAAGAACTAGAGGCTCAATAGCCGGTGTCGCCCACCTTGGTCTATGTGAATATTAAACAAAGGAAGCAGATGGATTCATGACAAAATTGTGTTTTGGTGATGGTGATGTGTTTGTACATCTTACTTTACTGAACATTCTTGCTGCTTACAATTATCTCTATCTATAATGAACTTGGCCCAGTAGTTTCAGTGGAAAATGTTAGTTAAAATTTACAAATTTTATGAAAATTGTTAAAAATTGACTATAAAGGACAATAACTCCTTAGGGGTCAATTGACCATTTCCGTCATGTTGACTTATTTGTAAATCTTACTTTGCTTAACATTATTGATGTTTACAGTTTATCTCTATCTATAATAGTGGAAGATATTATGGACATAATTGTGCAAATCGTGATACAAGCATGAAATTTGGTATAAAGGTTGACTAAATGATACTAATAAAAAATCCGCTGCTGGCCAGAAAAAAAAATCAATTTTTCAAAATGGCCACCACACATTTTGGAAATGGCGTCATTACAAATTGGCAATAATTTGTTAATCCTTTGAAAGGTGTGTTATATGTTAAATCCAATCTTAGATTTGATAAAAAAAATAAATGACAGTTCCTAAATTACGACTAGACAATACATTAATGAAACTAAAGGTGACTTCCGGTTTCAAAATGCCGGCAAAAAAGTCAAAATTTTTAATTTTTATACTTTCAAGCAACTTCACAAGGGATGTAAATCCTTGAAAGATGTGTTATAGATAAAATCGAATGTAAGTTATTATAAAACGTTAAAAACAGTTCCTAAGTACGACAAAACAACCTAAATGAAGACAATTAGTGATTTCCGGTTACAAAATGGAGGCAAATACGTAGAAAATATTTTTATAATTTCCATCAACTTAACAAGTGATAACACTATTTGTTAAGTTTGAATGCCAAGTTTGGTTAGAAAGACAGGTTGCTTAGTTAGTATCTTATAATTATCTGACAGTTGCCTATACAACAACCCGTACAAGGAAGGACAGAACGGTAGCATTTACAGTTACCAACATAGCTGGATTTTTGCCTCCGCATTTCAAAAGTTCCTGACACGAGGATACAACGGCAGTCACAGAAGTCCATTTCGGTTTCCAACTGTCATTGATTCTTTCTTTCATCCAACCCCAGTGTTCATGACTTGGTACATGTACCTGTCGAATACATGAATCAGGCAGAGCCCAAACAACTCCTCCTCAATTTAATTCTCTTTTGATGTGCTCTGGAAAAGAATCTCTTGTAGACGGATTTGCATCACAATGCCGCTGCTTCCTGGCAAACAATTCACATCGTGCCTCGCTTCATACTTAAGCCAACAAAAACGTCCTTTACATCTGAAAAACCTTCCATTGTTAGCCAAGCGAATCTCTTCCCTTTCCTACGACAATTCGACATAGTGTCACATCCACTGAATGTATGGACTAAAGGAAGAGCAGCTACACAAGGACCAAACGCATTTGATATGTCACGTACAGGAAGCCATCAAAAGTCTTTATTCCTTCCATAACCTATCCACAATGTGTTCTACCTAGTTTTCAATTGCTGTAATTCTTGATACTATTACATCTGTGTCAGTACTACCTAAAATAACATTTTACAACACTTTTCATAATCATGCCGAACATGGAAAAACAGTGTATCTGCTTCTTCATGATTACAAGGGGTAGATAGGAAGTATCCTTATTGAAATTGCAAAGAAGATTTTCACCATGAGTAACATACATATTTTTATTCGTCTCTTAAGAAGCAATTTTGTCAGCAAGAAACTTGAATAATTTCGTTTCGTTGTCATCTTCACAGAGAAAACTACTACAAACCCTTTGTGTTCTACCAGAACCAACACATTTCCATCTGGCACAAAAACCTTGCCTTTGTCTTGTCACAGCCTTTAAATTATTCATTTAGTAAACATCAAATACAATGTCTACTCTTGAAAACTTATCGATGCAATATTTTATGTAAGGCAGTATGACATCATTTGCATAATCATCAAATATATTTGCCCAACTTTGTGACCTGGAATTAACCATTGCTGCCCAACCAACGATAAATGCTTCCGACTTTGGATCAGAAAATCGCAGAATACTTCAAGTAAACCCATTTGCAGCAACTTAATACCACTATTTCAAGAAACATCCTGAGATAAAGACGGAGGAGAAGTTATGTTTTTATGGATAAAGAAATATTCCAAATTAAACTGTTTACTGTGAAAAGAACTGAAAAGTCTAGAAAAGATATCGCAATCACTTTTTAGGTTCTCTAGCTTTGTTTTTGACAAAGACGTTTCCAGTTTCATGTTGCGGCCAAAATAATAAGTTGTTATTTTTTATTTGGTTATAAAAAGCAGGTTCTCCTTCATTTGCATTTGCTTCAAAAGATCTTCGTATTGTTTGGACCAATATCTTGAAGTTTATTTACATATCTTACCTGTTCAACAATATCCTAAATGGAATATTTTTTTTACAAATCTGACGACTCTTCTTAAAATGAATTTCCAAACTCGTTCATCATTTTAAAAAGTCTTTAAAGCTGTTAAAGACATCGTTTTGTGTTTCCGCAGAGTCTTCATTAGGTCGGTCATCTGTTATGACCAAAACCACAAGATCTTTCAAATTCATCTTATAGTATACTGACTCCTGGTCCAGCTACGATCCATTTGTCTAAATTGGATCTTCGGTTAATCTTATGGCACCAATATCGCCCTTCACAATTGCATAATTCTGTTTTTGTGCCTGATCAATTGTTTTATAAGAAAGAAATTTGCTGGTCTTACGTACAGTGAAATTATCATTTTCAAATTCCATTGCCACCTGTGAAGGGAAGTCATATCTTGGAGATGATCGGTAACGATCGAACATAATTTACACGATCAAGACCTAAACAATACGCTATCATTCTTTATATGGACTGTTTGTAAAGTACGAACTCTCACTCATGAAATGAGCATAATACCTAAATCAGAAGAAGTTCTTAATTTATAATTGAACGCCAGGAATGAAACTGTGGTCGAGATGACTCTATACACCAGTCTTATATATAATTGAACGTCACAGAGTCATGACATTATTATACTTTCTGAGTGTAGCTTTCATAATCCGAAATTAACAGTTCCAGCAAAATACATGCAGTTATCTGATGCGCCTGTTTTCATGTCCTAGGTACATTTGAACATACATAATTGTTGCAATATTGGCTTCAGTAAGACAACATTTCCATCCCCTATCACGTAATATATCACCCAGAGTTTTATAACAAGTCATTTCAATGTGCAATCCACCAAACATGACGATAAACTTATCTTTTCCGTAAAATTCAGGCCATTCCCATTGAATTTGCTTAGGCATTTTCAAAAGTGGCTGATCTGCAGTTACAATTGATGTTTCTTCGGGATTCACCACATATTCGCCTTATCCATCGAATACCTGAGAATTGCCTGGTTGTGCCAGAGATATATGTCTCTGTCTATAAATAGTTTGCACATGCGCAAAAGTGTTTAACACATGTGTATCATAACCTTGAAAAATGTTATTAAACCAATTCATAATATCATTAGAAATCCAAAAATACTAAATATATGGTAAATAGTTCAAATGTTTTGAAAAGAATTTTGTAACATTTTCGCGCATGCGCAAATACTGGATATGTCAAATATTCATTTAAAAAAAAATATGTGATGTAAGCAAGGTAGCCGCCAAACCTATTAAAGCTCAAAGAAAAGTTTTCCAGAAAAATCAGTATTTTCAAACTGCAGAAAACGGCCATTTTAGAAAATGGACGTGGCCATCTTGAAAAAATATTTTTTTAATGGCCAGCAGTAATTTCTTAAAAAGTATATAATAATGATGCTTTGTTGTAATTTTCATGCTTGTATCATCATTTGCACAATTCCCTCGATTTTGCTTGCTAATATCTTCCACTATAATAATATTCCAGATAATAACCAAAAACAGCAAAATTTCCTTAAAATTACCAATTCAGGGGCAGCAATTTAACAACGGGTAGATAGATCTTGACCTGATAAAAAATTTTACCCCATGTCAGATTTGCTCTAAAGGCTGCGGTTTCAGAGTTATAAGCCAAAATCTACATTTCACCCCTATGTTCTATTTTTAGCCATGGCGGCCATCTTAGTTGGTTGGCCGGGTCACCGGACACAATTTTTAAACTAGATACCCCAATGATGATTATGGCCAAGTTTGGTTTAATTTGGCCCAGTAGTTTTAGAGGAGAAGATTTTTGTAAAGATAACGACGACGGACGCCGGACTACGACGGACGACGACGGACGGCAAGTGATGAGAAAAGCTCACTTGACCCTTTGGGCCAGGTGAGCTAAAAATAGATGAATTGATTGGTGTTTAACACCACTTTCAACACTGTTGTGCTATTTCTTGGTGGTGAGAGCTGGAGTTCCCAGAGAGAACCACTGACTGTATGGATTTGTTTGCACCTGCAGGCCACATTTGAACTCACACCCTCAAAACCTCAGAGTTGACAGACTAGTGATATTGAATGAGACTACAGGTCTAGACCCCTACGTTAAATAAATAAAGAAAAATTACATAAATTTAAAGAATTAAGTAATAAAGAACCCCAAAATAGACCTTTTTATAAGCTCATAATAGAATTGACACAAATTATATAACCAAATCTGTTTAACATTTTTTTTTAAATTTATTTTCTAGCCTTCTGTCAATGAAGAAGATGAAGAAGGTGGATCAGCTGTTGTAGGAGAGAAAAAAAAAGGAGGCAAATGTATTTTACAGAATTTCTTGGTCCTCACTGTCTAACCTTATTGTTTTATAAATTATATTTCCTGTCATTCTTCTTATATACTTGGGATGTCATATTACTGTTTAAATTTAATACCCCTCCTGTAATAAGAGGGGAATGTTTTATTTGTTTATCTTTCTGTCCTTTTACTCCATTCTATATTTGGCTAAATAGTAAAAAATGGTTTAATTATTATACCAGGATGCTTAAGGATGTACACCTCTGAGGAGCCAGAAATTTCTAGAATTAAACTTTTTTTCTTAACCTGATTTTAGGGTTTATAAGACTGTAACAAAATAATTGGTGAAGAAAAAATCATATGGTGGTGCACTTCTTTTTTTTGCTACGGCCCTTTGAAAATGCCCAATTTTGATGATTTTCCCATTTTTCATTGATTTTATATTTACCTATTTTTGGGCTATTATTGTGAAAAAAATCACAGTTCCACAATTAAACTTTCTATAAAGATGAAGTGGGCCAAATCTGAATAAATTTTACTTAAAAAAACTATAGGTAGGTGTTAATGCAAGAAAGTTTTATCATAGTTTGACGCTTTTTTGTCTAAAATTTACCATGCTATCAATTTTGTATTTTTGTGATTTTCTCCATTTTTAAGAACAAAATGCATATTATTTCAACTTTTTTGTTATAAATGATTGAAAAAATTCATATCTGAGAATTTGGAAAAGACCAAAATGATATGGGATGTACATGATTCTTGTTAAAAATCAATTTTGGTATCCATAACCCATTTTTTCAAAATTTTGGCTAAAAATACTGACTTGATTTGTCGTAAAATTTGAAAACTGGATTACTCAAAAACCTTTAAATACACAATTTTTTTCACTGTGTTATCTTTGATTATAATATTTTTAAAATTCATCGATATTTTCCACATGTATCACATGTTTTGGATATAATTCAAGGACGAGATTTCAACGAGACTGAACGAGACTGAAAAGTCAGAAGAATACATCCTTAAGTTTGAAAATTAGTGCAGTGTGATTTTTGAAAATTATATGCCAAATCTGATTCAAATTTCATAAAACACTGAACAAGTAAAAGAGTAGGAAATAACTCTTCCATCAAGCGTCATACAGTTAAGTTGGTTAAAATTTTACTGTGATTAGTCAAAATGTCCGCATTTTGAATGGTCAGACTCAGGTTTCAAATAAATATTGTTATCATTATTGTTGGAAAAAAATTAACGTGATTCATCAAAATCATGCAGTCGATTCTTTTATCGTTTAAAAGAAAGTGTACATTTTATCGTCATGTACCTAAAATTACCTTTAACATCATTTGGCAAGAAATTTTATCATTAATCGTCTAGAAGGTATCCCCATTACTACCCTCAAATAAGATAACACTAGAGTTTCTGTAACTGTTAAAGCAACTGTAAACTTTAGTTGTTGAGTGTTTGTATTTGCTGGATATTTTCTTTCAATAAAACAGGTGTCTGAGGTTTATGATGAGCTTTTGTCTATTTGATGACTATTTGGGTACAACAAGTTCATACTTTTAGGTTAATTTTGTTGTTTGTTTTAGAAAAGGAGAAATTTAGTAAAAGTACTGATTCTTGGAGGCATTGGGTAGGTACAAAATTACTTCTTATTAACATGTTTTAATTACGTATCATATTTATAGTTTGTAACAATTGAAAAGTGAAACAAAGACGACATGAGTCTCAAATTTATAGGACCATGTATTTATAATTTTTTATGATAATTTAACTTATCTGCTTGGGATTTGTGGTAATATTAGACTTTGAGTATCTTTCTAGGAGCCCCTGTCTAGATCAACCTGTTGCCAAAAAAGTGTTTCCATTTTATCTATAGAACTATGACAGCCCTTTTGTTAGAGACCTCAGAATAGCTTAAAGCTTTGTGAGAATTTCTATATATTTTTTGCATTTAAAAAGTCATTTTTGAATATATTTTTTAGTGTTGGTAAAACCTCTTTAATGAATCAGTACTCAGATGGTACAGTCAATGAAAAATACAAAGTTACGATTGGAGCAGATTTTATTGTGAAAGAAGTTCCAAAAGATACTGAGCATTTTACATTACAGGTATTCAATTATTTTTTCATGTTAAGTTGGTTGGTACCCAACTCCTTAACTAAAATTAATTTGGCTCTTTTAATTTTCATAAAATTTTGACAAAGTATTTACTTTGACCCTTTGACAAAAATATTAAAATTTCAAAAAAATTTGAACCAACCGTTTTATTAGAATAATTACACTGGTTCTATAGGCCTGAGACCACAATTAATTCCTCTATCATTTCTTTATAACGTCTTTTCGCATTAAAAAAGTTTTGTCTATTCTTTTTGTCAAATTTTTGTGTGTGTAATGTACAGTACAAGTCCAAAAATATATCATTCAAATTTGGCCAATACACATCCATACCCCTATAGGCAAGTCAAGAGATGATCCGAAAAGTGTAAATATTACCTTTTTGCACCTGGCCTAATCACTCTTTCCTTATTAAAATGAGTTAAAATAAAACATCTAAAAGTTTATTTCAGCTCTCTTCTTTCATTTCCACCCCAGAAAAGCTAAGAAATGAATGAGAAAGGGAAAGAAAAAAAATAAAGAAAAAATACACTATAATTAAAGGGAACTATATTCGTGAACAACGAAAAGCGGGGTCATTAATTGTGGTCTTGGGCCTATAGCAGTTTGACACTTATTTTGATCATCGAGAAGCTTAATATTCCCTAAACAACACAACGTAATTAAAATGTTTAGCTGATTTTACAGAGTTATCTCCATGTAGTGTTAAGTACCACCTTAAGATATAGTTTCCCCTGTAAAATGAAAGTAATCTTTACCCTTCAGTTGTCACAAGTGCTTTTAGTAAAATAGTTTGGAAAATGTGTATTATCCAAATTGATAATCAGTTTGTAAGTAATTAAAAGCTTGACAAGTTATTTCTCTGTTCCCTCTCTAAAAGAGAATAAATCAAAGTTGTTACTAAAAAACTCATTAATCTAATACAAAATAACAATGAGAAGACAAACAACTGTACAAAGAACACATCATAGAAAACTAAAGCCTGTGCAACACCAACCCCACCAAAAACGGTATAAACAGATCCTGCTGTACATGTGACACCAATAGTGTTGCTCATGAAAGTACAAATAACCCAGTTGTAAGACTTATACAGACTTATACAGTAGGTCACATTTGAGAAAAAGAAATAACTAACTGACATGGCAAATTGGTTTCTTGTGAAGAGTTGTAGTCTTATTGGAAAATAATTAGAACATCATTCTTCTTTTTTATAATTAACAATACAGACCAGTACAGATAGAGCACTTAAGTCTTAAATAAAAGTTTGATAAATTTTCTAAAAACACTTCACATAAAGTACTCTTTATGATTTACTTTTAAAAAGTACACAGATTAACATACATGTACTGTGTGGTAAATAAAAAATAAAAAATAAAATTACCTTATATATTATTAACTGTAGGTTAGAAACGATAAAAGTAAAAGTATATATACTTGTTACACTCCTATCCAAGGTTAGAGAGAGGTTACAGAACTCACAAACATGTAAAACCAATGTTCCTCTGTAATATAAACATGAATCTAGTGAGTTGATGTTAGTTGTTGAATCAGTTGTTGTCTGCCATACTTGGATTTAATTCATTGTTGTTTTATTATTTTCTGCTACTCGTAGCGTTAATTTGGTTAAAATGTTATTGTGATTCAACAAAATATCCTTATCGTGATTCATCAGAGGTCTCAAATAGTAATGGTTTAAAACTGTTTTTTTTTTGTAAAAATGCATGTAATTTGTTTTTATGATAGTTGTTGAATTGGTTGTTGTCTGCCATATTTGGATTTAATTCATTGTTGTTTTATTAAATCAAGCCATTTCTCTTGTGAGTTATTTCACAATTTGTCAATCCTTGAGGTGGTATGTACCATGAAGCACCTTGACTAAAATTTAATCTGGCTCATTTTATTTTAATAAATTTTTGACCTATTGACCTAAATATAAAAAATTCAAAAAGCTTGAACCACACACTTTATTGGAAAACATTTCCTTAGATATATAGGAGTTAGACAAACACTTATTTTTATCACAGAGAAGCTTAATATTTCCCTATCAATAAAACATGGTTAATTCATTTTGCTGATTTTTTCAGAGTTATCTCCCTGTAGTGTTATGTTTTTACTTTTCTTCAATGCAAATCTTTAACTTTTTGAAGTTGATTAAAGAAAGATTCTTGTTTATATCAGACTTACAAACATAATTGTTTAATAGAAAATCTATTTTAAAAATATCCAATCAAAACCTATATGACAAAAACATTACTTAGAATTGTATACTTGTATAACAGGTTTGGGATACAGTGAGTAAAAAAGAATTCCAAAGTTTAGGACTAAGTTTTTACCGTGGAACAGACTGTACTTTGTTAGTGTATGATGTTACACAGCCAGAGACATTTAAACATCTTGAATCAGTCCTGGAGGAGTTTTTGGCCAATGCTATTCCAGAAGACGAAGACAATTTCCCATACATAGTCATTGGGAATAAGATAGATAAAGAAAATAGATTGGTATGTTACAGTTAAACATTTGAAGTTTTAACATAATATTTAAAGTTTGGGGTAGGAATGTCCTTTACCGTCAGGTGTCAAATGAATGTTTCGTAATATAGGAGTTTATATAGTGGTGGAATCTGTTTCTCTAATGATTTTATCCTTCCTTTTCAAAGAAACTTAGAACATTTGATTTCATAATTAAATTTCTACCAATCGTTAGCTGAGAATAGATATTTCACTAGTGAGGAGAAATATATTCTTACACCGAACAAGCAATGGAAAATAGCACAATTTGTTTTAGAGAAACAGAAATTGATCCATTGCTTTACATGACACACCTGAATGATAAATATCCAACCAATTAGATAACAGCTATATTTGTAATGAATTGTTTTTATATTTAGATAACTAAAGAGGAAGCTATGAAATGGTGTAAACAAAATGGCAATATTCCTTATATGGAAACCAGTGCTAAAGATGGGACCAATGTTGCAGAAGCTTTTATGTCATTAGTGGATAGCATGTCAGGAACTGTGGTTGAATAATCAAGTGATTTCTACCTCTTGAATGTAGGCATCTTTAATAAGGACAGTGATTGAATGATTAAGACATTTATTTGTAATGAATGCAGGCAGTGTCAGGGATAGTGATTGAATGATTAAGATATTTTTATTGAATGAATGTAGAATTAGTGTTTCTCAGCTGCTTGAATGTACAGTCAAACTTGTATATAAAGCTCATCCTCATATTAACTTTATTATATCTAGTGGATGCCAGGCATTAAACCTTTTCCAACTTCACAGGTAAGTCTGTACTCAGAGTAATTTTTGGCATGTAAATACAGCCATATTTGTCCGTTTGTTATGATGAACCTTAATTAAAGGGACAATTAATAATTGATAACTGAGGGCATACTAAATCAACCTGAAGAAAAATTGTTAAACCTATCTGAGAATAATATAACAGTGAGGTAATTGGATATTTAAAAATGTTAACATGCACTTAAAAATTATATGATGTTTTTGTTATTGGATATCTTGATTTAATTTCACAAGCAATTGTTTATCCAGTAGCACTCCCCATGAATAGCACCAAGTGCCTGTAGTCAATATATATATAACTATGTACACTGCTTGGATTTGTATCATCTCCAACATAATTATGTCATCATCCTCGTCCTCTTCATCAAAAATTAAAAAGTCTATCACACTTGCTGCTGCGGCAATCTCCATCTTGAACAAGCCGATATAAGCCGTTTACACTCGTTTTGCTCTCAAGCCAGTTTTGACCCGGTCACGTGACCGGGCTAAGCGGGCACAGCCCGAACCAGAGCAAATGAAGCAGCCCCATTGTTTCTGTATATTTGTCTTTATTTATTTTGTTTATTTTTATTATATTTTTATTTTGTAAATGTCAACTGGTATCATTATTGTATTTAAATTTTCACCAATAAAACTATTTTATACGATTTGATTCATAAACTGATCTTTATCAAAGATCCATATAAATAAAGTCAAGGTCAGATGAACTCTGCTATACCAATTACATGTACACTTTACAGTTATTACATACACAAAAAGCAGTTAAATAACTATTGGCTTATAGAAACAGACCTAACAACACATGCTTTATATTAACCAATGAACCACGAAAATGAGGCCAATGCCATATGACACCTGTCAGCTAGACATGTACAACTTTAAAATCATTCCATACACCAAACATAATTGGCCTTAACCAATGAACTATGAAAAGATCAGATGTACCCTGCCTTACAGATATGTACACAATACACTCATTCCATACACCAATAGTTGACCTATTGCATATATAATATCTGAGATAATGACATAACTATGGAAACTTAATATTGAGCAATACCCCATGAAAATGAATTCAAGGGCAGATGATATACTTTCAGACTGACATGTTCAACTTGCTATCATTCCATACACTAAATTAATTTGAACTTTTGCTCATAATGTCTGAAAAACCAACCAAACACAAAAACTAAACGTTGACCAAGGAAACATGAAATTCAATGTGAGGTCGAGGTTAAATTACAATTAATAAACAGACATGAACACATTACAATAATTTCATATACCAAATACAGTTGACCTACGTCTTGTAGTATCTGAGAAATAGACCTATAATCCATAGGGAATCGGTTAGCAGATTACAATTTTGTTTATCAATGTTTTTCAAATCTTTTTTCGTATTTTCTGTCTATTTATGTTACATTATTAACGCTTTTAATGTTGGCATAAATATTTCTTTGTTTTCTAGCAATGTGCAGTTCACTATCCATATCCATATTATGAAAATTCCCATTGCTAGAAAACAAAGAAATATTTATGCCAACATTAAAAACGTCGATAAAGAAAATTGTAATCTGCTAACTGCCAACTGGGTCATCTTATAACTTTAACCTTTATCACTTATCCATGCTATCGACCCTTTGTCTGGTTAACCTGTTAAACGGACATGTATATCTTTAAAGGATACATTGTAAGCAACATTTAAAATCCTATTTATTGAGAAATTTATGTCACTTGAAGTTTTTGGTCAAACGAAAAAACGGAAATTTCCTAAAACAAGGCATTTATTTTTTAAGGTGGGATTCATACAGCTCTTCTTACTTTGACATTTAAATTTGTATACTTATAGTTTACGTCACCGTTGCCAGATAAAGGATTTATATAGTAAGACTTGCTATACAAATCATTGGTTTCCCGCCATTCTTCTTTGGGTTTCGAATTTTAAAATCGTCAATATCAAACATAAACTTAATATTGTCATCAGTAACACTATTTCAAAATTTGAAAAACATTGAAATAACAGATCAAAAGTTATTGCACAGAATCTGTTGATATCCGCTCGCTCGTCTGTGGGACATACTTCACCAAATTAATAACCTGCTTTTCCTTTTGAAACCCGGTTTAAAAGGTGGGACACTTAACAAGTTTTCCTGCACAAAATATAGTGGCTAAAAGACTCTGCATATGTGTAATAATTAGGAATGCTCGTCCTTACGGATCACCTGACTTGGCCCCTTAGAGTTTAATTTAAAAGGGTCGTGTTGCTTTTCCTCTCAGTGTTATTTTCATCATATTATCAATGGGTTCATATCTATCGCTTGTTTAAACATTCAAATTCAATCGTTTTGCATGATTAGAAAGTTCTCATTTACAGATGGTTTTTAAATTTGGTAGTATTCTAGGGGTAGACAAGAGACATTCAACAATCTGATATTGTTTGATACATAATTACCTGACGAATGATCAACATATTGTAACACATACATGTTTGTGGAGCAGACTCTGTTAGAAGTTTTCTGGAGCACCTGAGTTTACCCCATTTTTTGAGGGTGGGTGTGTGTGTGTGGGGGGGGGGGGGGGGTATTATGTTCATTTTTTAGTTTCATGGGAAGTGTTTTGTGACCTTTTGTAAGAGAGTCACCTATATGTAGACGATTGTGAAGTCTGGTTTTCTTCAATCGTAGGATTTGCATTGTGCCCATGGAATCTTCTCCATCTCCCTTTTCATGATTTTGATAATATAGGCAACCTTATAGTATTTGTACAAAAGGCCAAGCAAATTATAAAAGTATTCGCTTGAAACAGAAGAAGTTAGCCGGAAAAACTATGTACCTAATGTGGCACAATCAGACAAAGAGAAAACTTATACTGCGGATTTTTTTTTTCGAGGGTGCTTATATTCGTAGATTTTCAAAATCGCATTTTCTTGGATATTTGATTTCGTGGTTTTGCCAATATCTGCATATACGCTATAGAAAATGCCTACTTTATTGAGTATTGTAATTTGCGATTCACTTAGAATCACGAAATCCACGAAAATATGTATCCCATATATATATAAAAAAAAAAAAATAATGAATCCACAGTATACACCCGGATTTTTTTTTTTGTTAGGGGAAATCCAGGTATTTTCTAATATAATACAAATTTAAAATAGAAGTAAATAGTTATCAAAGGTATCAAGACTTATAATTTTTTACGCCAGACGCGCGTTTCGTCTACATAAGAATCATCAGTGACGCTTAGATAAAAAAAAGTTTAAAAACCAAAACAAGTACAAAGTTGAAGAGCATTGAGGACCGAAAATTCCATAAAGTTGTGCCAAATACGGCTTATGTAATCTGAACACTCATCAAACAAATTGAAGAAGAATAAGAACAATAACGGGTGCCACATGTGGAACCGGATCAGCTAAACCTTCCGGAGCACCCGCGATAACCCTTGTTTTGGTGGGATTCGTGTTGCTTCAGTCTTTAGTTTTCTATGTTATGTCTTGTGTACTATTATTTGTCTGTCTGTTTGTCTTTTTTAGCCATGGCGTTGTCAGTTAATTTTCTATCTTTGACTGTCCCTCTGATATCTTTCGTCCCTCTTTAATAGGCAAATTTTATAATCCTGTGTTGTAGCAAAGATTGTTAAGCCAACACTATACCTACAACTTTTCCAATCCAGGGACTGGATTTCTGAATTTTTCAGACAATCGTGAAGACTGAATGATGAACATCCACTTTGCTTTATTGGTATGATAGGATTTCCAGTATTCCATATCCTAGTATGGGCTTAACCAAATAGGCTAACAAAAGAATTTGAATGGGTTTTAATGAATCATGGAACGAATCTTCAATAATCATTGTTTACTCGCTATTTTTGTTTTCAATGAAATTATGATATTTCCTGTAGCATAACATGGATTTTTCCTAAAAACAATGTGGTAACACATTTTGTATCCCCAATTACTCCTTAATTTACCAGTTTGGATTGTCAGATATAAACAAATATGTTGATTCAATATTTTATTCCAAATGATTTTTTCAAATTAATTGTATAAATATTTATTATTTCTAGCTTCAGTATAAACAATTACTGATAAACCATATTTTTGTTATGAACAACCGAATCATTAATAATATATATTTCTTTAAATTAATTATAAATTATTTATATCATATGAACTATTGTTAAATCTAACAGAAAATTAATAACGATGAAAGCAACTGTTTGTCCGCATTGGCAGCCTAAAACTATATTGCTGGCAGTTCCTTGTCAAGGAATAGCAAAACTGACAGACTGGACATTCACCCGTATGTGCAAGGATTTTTAACATTTGATAAAGTGGGGAAATCCATTTTGATATCCATGCCAGATGGTGCCAATTCTTCAATTGCTTTCGTAAGTAATAGATAATAATAAAATAGTAACCTCAACTGCAATAATTAGATATCTTACCATCTTCACTAGAAATCATTGTATTTATTTACAATTAGACTTGATCAACTCCACTTTTTTCATTTATGGGCAAATTATATGTTAAAAGTTGGTAGTGATTTAAATTGTGTTTTATATTTGCAAGTTGTTTACATTTATATATGGTTTTGATGAAACATATTATCTTCATTCACTTAAGAATTCTTCACAAGCTAAAATTCCAGTTAAATAACATAAAACCAGCTTGGCGCGATAGAATATTGTTTACAACTTACAAACTCTAACCATAAATTATAAATTATCGTAAAAGTACATAGCTATTGGCTATTGCATTTGACACGCTAAAACCATGACAATATAATTTTTTTTTATCAGATGTTACTAAACAGAGTTGTGTTAACAAAAAGAAAAGTCATATTTGAAACTAGTGTTGTTAAATTGGAGGGCTGAATTCCTTTATTACACATTGTGTAATAGTAGTATCAGGTCTGGCAGGTTTTCTATTGAATTTTCTTTATTTGAGATGAGAAACACAAATTTAATCTTAAAATGAATGTTTATGAGAGCATTAGATTTCTGCAAAAATGCAAAAACATATAAGGGAAACAATATGACAAAAGTGAAAAAAATCAATAAATCAAACATATATTTAAGTTTTATGGGTCAAATCATAAATAATGCATAAATAAAAAACCGTTTGCGCAAAAAAAAACACAAATACAATTCACAGAAATGTGGGTTAAGTCATACACTATGATTATAATTCGTATTTCAATGAGTCTATTATATTAAGATGAAAGTCACACTGTAAAACATTTTGCTCTATAATCCTTCTATCTCCTTAACTGTTCTTTGGAAACCAATAGTTTGTTCATTGTTTTCCAGAAGTCAACAATTTGTGCTGTAGTAACTTTCTCAATACTCTCATCAGAAGGCAGTTTCGTAATTGCTTCTTTTAAATATTCATCTACCAATCTGTCATTCTCATAAGGTGACGAATCTATGTACGGTATCAGCACTTCTTGTAAGCTTAAATGAATTGAACAACACAAATCTATTTATGGTCAAATAGGCGACAATGTGCAACTTTAAACAATTAATTGTTGATACGTTGATCTTGCTGTACACAGCATTTAGTTTGTTCATCGAATAATGTTGAAGTTCTTTGACTAGTTAATTTTTTCAAGTGTTGCATGAAATGTTGATATTAAAATCACATAGCGCTTCAACTGGTTTCATATCTATAGAGCTATTCGAGGCATAAAATAAGAATATTTTTGATAGTTATGTGACGTTAAAATGAAGTAAGTTATAAATGACGTAATAAATAAAACTCTATAATGTGCAATATTTATTTTAAGGTATAATTTTGGTTAATATAATAAAGAATAAAAGTGCCTCTTTATTTCATCTATCTACTCCTATTGCAAATATAGAATTGAATTGTTTATTATCTTTCAATATGTTTGTACAAGCTAATTGTTATGGTCGTTTCAATGGATATAAATGTGGCAGCTGAACACAGCAGATAAATAACACTTAAAGTGAAAAATTAGTAGTTTCCTCAACTGTACCTTATTTTTGCCAAATTGCCACTATCAGGGATGTCCAATCTCAAAAGGATACATTCAAATGTAATAACCAGTAAAATGTGAATATAGTCCAAGGATAAACTATTCATTATTCCATTTATTGTTTCAAGTTGCTCTTTCTTTAGTGGCTCCTTAAAGCTATCTGATAGACTGTCAAACTGATTCTAAAATTATATTTAAAATTTGAAAACATGAAAAAAGACGCGCGTTTCGTCTACATAAAACACATCAGTGACACTCAAATCAAAATAGTGATAAAGCCAAACAAGTACAAAATTGAAGAGCACTGAGGACCCAAAACTCAAACAAATTGTGCCCAATACGACTAAGCATGAACCTGTCTGAAATCAGCATTTTTTACTTTTTTTTCTTTTTCTTCATTTTTGAATATATGGCTTCAAAGTTCCTCCATTTTGTACAAATATCAATTTGATGTTTAAAATTGACGATTAATTCAAGTAACAGGGTGTCTGTTCTGTGACAAATGACTGGAATTATTTGAAAATCATAAATGTATTACTGAACCAAAGTTTGGAAAGACATTCAATCTTTATAAAAAAAAAACATAATCACTTGTTCATACTTTTTGAAAACGTTTAAACATCTAAAAATATCTTTAAACGGCAATTCAGTTTGACAAATTTGGAGTACCAAAAAACGTTTAAATAATTTATCTATGTGTCTTTAACTATAGACTGCCATTGTCTTGTTCCATCAATTTTGAAAAACTGTCATTTGGCATACCAGACCATTCATAATGTACACATCACAATGAACTTGTAAATTCATTATTTGAATTGATGTTACCTCCCCTTTATTGTTATTACGCCAGAAGACTGGTTTCACATTTGACATTTCTAAGATCAGTAAACCGGTCAATTACGGTACACAAACTCATCAAAGATGATTATGTTATATGCCAGACTCGTGTTTCATCAGAAAGTCTCACAAAGGACGCTCATAAGAAAAGAACAAAATTCTTAAAAGGCCAAAATAAGGAGTGAAGTTCGAAAACATTGAGGGAACATCATTTCAAAGTTTTGGCGAACACGTGTAATTAATCTATTAATGGCTTTTAAATCAATAATCTTGTATATAATTTTAAAAGTTCACACCATCCCTAATGTGTCTACAAAGCTTTTAGTTGATTTGACAATTTCCTGGTAAACTACTAAAACAGTAATAGTTCTACTAAAACGGGGGATTAATGACGTTTTTATGGTGGCTGGTTAGGGCCATTTTGCGTTTTCGCGTTTTCTCCTTTCATATTCTAAAGGGGAAAAACGCGAAATCGCGAAGTCGAAAACGCGAAAACGCGAAAAGGCGAAGTCGAAAACGCGAAATCGATTTCGCGTTTTCGACTTTTCGACTTCGCGTTTTCGCGTTTTCGACGTCGCGTTTTCGACTTCGCGAAAACGCGAAAACTCGAAATTGCCTCAACCGGCCACCATATGTTTAAGATAAAATATAGCTGGATAAGTTTAAAATATACCTGGTTATATTTTGATTTAGCTTGCTGTATCTCTCTCTGCAATGACAAGGTAATCCACCAAGACAAAGTATTCTTACATTTAGTAAACTGCTGTGCCTATGAATAAATTTGTGTAAGTTTTGCATCATGGAACTATTATAATTTTATAAACAAGAGGGTGTCACAACGACAGCAAACCGGATTTATTAACATTTATTTGTGTCCTGGCAATATCACAAGAACCATTACTGATGAATGGTGAAAGTGAAAATCGTCAATATCAAATTTGACCTCCATTTTGTCATCAGTATCAACATATAAAAATTTGAAAAGCTTAGATTGAATGGTTCATGAGTAAATGCAACAGCGTGAATGGAAACGCCATTTTACGATCTTTCAAGAACCATAACTCCTGAACGGTAAAAGTCAGAATCGTCATTATTGAACTTGACCTTTATTTTGTCATCAGTAACAACATATAAAAATTTCAAAAGCTTTGGTTGAATGGTTCATGAGAAAATGCACGGACACGACTGGAAACACCATTTTTCAATCTTTCAAGAACTATAACTCCTGAACGGTAAAAGTCAAAATCGTCATTATTGAACTTGACCTCCATTTTGTCATCAGTGACAACATATTAAAATTAGGGAAGCTTTGGTAAAACAGTTCATGCTTAAATGCATGGACAAGACTGGAAACTCCATTTTTCAATCTTTCAAGAACCAGAACTCCTGAACGGTAAAAGTCAAAATCGTCATTATATATAAATTTGGGAAGCTTTGGTAGAACAGTTCATGCGTAAATGCACGGACACGACTGAAAACTCCATTTTTCAATCTTTCAAGAACCATGATAACTCCTGAACGGTAAAAGTCAAAATCGTCATTATTGAACATGACCTTCATTTAGTTGTCAGTAACAACATATCAAAATTTTAAAAGCTTTGGTCGAACGGTTCATGAGTTAATGCACGGACAACATTTGATTGCCGCCCGACCGGCCGCCCGACGTACATACCCAAATCAATAACCGACATTTTTGTCACAAAAATCCGGTTAAAAATCATCTAAAAAGGAGAAGGTGCTATTTGGGGTCGAGCTTGGGTCAGATTAGACCTGATATAAATTTCAAAAATTTCAAGGAATTATGTTGAATATTCACGCATAAGCTTTACCTTAATTACGTAAAAAAAAGCACACATTTTGATTTTCGAAACAAATCAATGAAAACAGGCAGATTCATCACTATATTTTAGGACTTGAAAAAATAGATTGCATTAGTTAACATAAAATATCTTTTAGAATTAATTTCTTATAGTGTTTTAAAACATATAAATCTGAATTGAATATTTATTTTGTCAATGCACATGATGCATGCGTTTCATGTTTTCTGGAGCTAGATGATTTCATCCACTTTCAGAAAAAATATCTAGTTTAAAAAAAAAACATTAGTAATTTACTTTTTCAAGCAGCCAAGAAAAGACAGTTACAATAAGACAATGCCAAAATTGTGAGCATTGTTTACAGTAATAATATACTTTGAAATGGCCTAAATCTGGTATGGTCATCATCAAATGATGTCTATTTATAAGGGGTAAGAAATAATAAGATGTTAATCCTAAATTGTGGGCTAGAGATGAATCTTATTAGACTTCCTGGTGAGATGCAATAATATATATATATCTGTTAAGCAGTCCTACATAAACATCCAAATTTTACCTGTACTTGTAGCCAGTTCTGAGGGGGAGGACAGGGGGTATCCTTCTCCCTTCTCCCATCCTCTTCTCCTTTCTCCTACCCCCGTTCTCCTTTCTCCCATTAGAATAAAACATCTCCTTTTGAGATATTTTTCTTGAAATATTAGATCACTTTTTAAAAGGAGAGATATTTTATTTTTTCTCCTTTCTCCAACTTTTTCTCCTTTCTCCCAGTCTTTCTCTCCTATCTCCTATCGCCTACCCCCTTTCTCCTTTCTCCCACCCCTTTCTCCTTTCTCCTACACCATTTCTCCCTGTCTCCCTTACCCCTGTCCTCCCCTCAGTTCTTATCCCTTTCCAATTACTTCCAAGGTAAAAAGTGTGTCTCAATGAAATACAGTTTTTATCACTATTCATAGGTAAGAAAGTGATTAGATATGCAATGAAATTAATTCAATTTTGAGTATGTGATGATTCTAAGATTCTGCATTTTTATGTCACACAACTTAATTCCCGTCCTCAAGTCAGTGTCATTTATACTTAAGCATTTTCACTTGAATTTTCTTCAAAGTGCTTAAGACAAGGTATTAATTTTTGTCACTTGTAATTTAAAATGAAGAACAAAAAAGAATCACACTACAATAAGAAACAGAAAAAATGTCATAATTCAGTTATGAGAAAATTGTTCTATGAATTACAGAAACTGCTCCAACAAAGTTATGAGTAGGAAAGATAAACTATAACACTTCGTAAATTTTAAAGACACAATCACGAATAGTTTAATCCATACGATGTGTATGTGCCTAAAGTAACTAACGACAATTTTACCACGTCTTATATTGTGGTTAACCAATTACGTCGTCTAATCTTTTAAGTACCTAACATAAATTACTCCCACATATTAGAGATTTCCAATAAAATGACATACGTACATAACTCGATGTACGCTCGTACCAGTTTATATCCTTAATTTACAATCTTCAATTTTTTTATCAACTGGAAAAAACGTACGACAACGGGATGTGTATATTTAACAAAAAAACAGGTCTTATACGTCTTTAAATTTTAATAGTAGACACACAATTTTCTTTCAGATGAAATTCAACATAATTAAAAAAAAAATATTGTAATTGATAATTATGTAAATAAATGTGTACACCAATTCATTATATAGATTGTAATTTTGAAGGTTTACTTGATTAGCACCTGATGAATAATAATCTGCATATAAACATTTGCCAGTGTGGATAGTAAACTAGTATCAGTTTATAGTGGATGAGAACGCCAGTTTACATGCTTTTTACATTTTTGAGACAACTATAATGTCACCAGTCTTTACGGCAATTTTCTTTTACTCTTACTTATCGAATTACAAGTGGATTCTAAAGCTATCATATATATTGATTGAGTAAGCGAAAATTTTTAGTTTCAGTTTTTGTCTCGCTTTGGAGGTATATATATATATAAAAGTGACAACTCTGCGACAGATCCAAGGACAGGATCACGAGAGAAGGTGATACACGTCTAACACACATTTTAGGTGATGTTTTTACATAGTCTGTGAAGTTGACTCAATCAGACAATTGATATTGACATTCTGAGATGCACCTATAACCAAGTTAAAGTAAAGATTTTAAAGATGTAAAGTTACCTTTGAACTTAAGAACGGATCTTCGATTTTAAGTATTTTTGACATAAAATCAAATAGTAAGCTGTCAGGGTTGGATCCAACTGACTTCAGAAAACTGATTCCAATATCCAGCTTTACGAGACTGTCACATACATCAGAGAACTCTATTTCTTGCAGTTCACTTTGTATCTGATTCTGAATAGTTGCACTGATTCTTTCCTACAAAGTGAAATTTGAGAGAACTGTTAGCAGAAATAAATGTTTTTATAATCTTTTTTTTAACGACACTTTTAGACTCGGAGTATGTTATGTTTTGATATGTTACCTGCATTGGGGTAGGGCAGTATTGAACACGGTCAAGTATTACAGAGCAGTCAAAAGAAATAAAGCAATTAAGTATTTCCCCGAACGTCACCAATTGTGAGCTTGATATTTTGTCTTTATGTTGCTTTCCAGGTATTCTCAATTTTCGACATCGAAACCCACAATTTACGTAGGCCAATATTCAGATACAATATAGTTATCTCTATTGTACAGCGAAAAAAACAAAGCATTCCATTTCAATTTTTCTTTCGTGGTAAAATTTCATAAAACGAATATATCGCGAAATGAAACTGTGCAAACTATTCAAAGTCACCACGCAGTGACTGAAGGTTCAGAGAGTCAAATACTCTGAAGGGAAATCAGAAATACTAATGATTATATCACCGAATACAAAGAACAATGACTTATCATAAGTGGCTATTATTAAACTGACTTAAAACTAATTTAATGTAGACATGTGAACAATATTTAATTCAATTAACCATAATGATGGGGCTAAGCTATAAAATCTCTACATGCAACTGCTAATACAAATGAAAAATACAAACTGCTTACTATCAGTGGTTCATCTTAAATTGGCCTGCTTACAATTGCCGACTCTAAGGACGCCACTAAAGCAACCAGAAAAGGCAGTCTCGACTCTTTTGAAAAATAAACCATATTCATTTACTCCCATACATTGCCATTGACACAAGTTGACATGTTGCATTTTATGATGACCTTTAGTATGAAGTAAACGAACAGGGCTACAAAATCCGTGCACATTTGCAATTTGCCTAAGGACCATAACGCAAGCAAAAGTGAAAGTTTCAACTTTCAGATTCAAAGGAGCATTAATCCTGCAAAAACAGTTGGTCGACACTCTACAAGAACGTGATGGTATACACCTTTGATGTAAATTGTAATCAACTGTTGACACATAAACGTCTCTCCTCTATGTAATGACAAGGCTTTAACATGCGATCTAAACAAAGCCAACGAGCAATGCCTGAAGGTGCAGAGAAGGCCTAATGATATCACCAGAACTGAGAAATGCCAATGCTTATGCAACTGAATACAAACACTGTTGTCCTATTTACAGCTTTTCTACTGAAAAGGAACTCAACACTTCGATCAATATGTAAACTATTCAGAGATTAAATTCAATAAACCACGAATATTAAGCAGGGACATATCCTCTCAATAAAGAAAAAGACATTAACATTCGATTACAACTGCTTTTCAAATGATATTGACTTGCCGTTAATGTACAACCAAACAGCTAATATCTCTTATCTTTTTGTTTGTCACCATTGTATAACAATTCTAAACCAGCCTCATCACAGGGTTAATTCAGAATTAACTCGGTTTGGTTCATGAGGTTAAACTCAGAGAGTTTGATTTGTACTAGATTAAACACGACAAAAACTAGAAAGAAGAGTTGGAAGAGTTGAAGGAGGTCCAACGCTTTCACAATTAAACCACGTAAACAAAAACCATACAGAAAACATTACTATAACAAGGATTCAAATTGACAACTGAGATGACTGTTTGAGCAGATTTAATGTATTAAAATTACTAAAAAGAGAACACTATTTATCTCATTTAACTAAAACATATCATAATCACCACCTTTTCCAGAACATGTTTCTGAAATAATAGTCACGAAGAATCCCTTAAGAGAGACCAAAAATTTAAGATACAAATGTTGTTAAATGTTATGGTAGTACAAAAGCATATTGACCTATGAAAAGAACAAACAATGCAGTGTCAGGCAACCCTTGCTTTCAGTCGCCATCTTAGTTTAAATATTGCAATCTAGTTTTTACAATTTGAATGAAAATGTTCTGTTCAAATCAAGAATAAATTGAAGCAGTATTCACTTCACCTTGTTTTTTGAAATATTTAAACTTGTGCCAACAGAGTTTTGATTGACAAATATGTTCCAAAACTAAAGGATTGCCACATCAATGGCGTGTGATTTTTTAATTGTAACCTCATTTTCATTAGAATTTTTAAGCTGTAGGACTTACTTGTTTAATTCTCTGAGACAATTCATCAAATACCAATGCATTTGTGAACTCTGTTCTGTATCTAAACATCTCAATCTATAAAATATAAAAACAAATCCAATACCTAGCCAAGATGATTTGGTGGTTCACAGTTTGAATTGACAATATTCCGAGTTGCAGTTTTTAAAATGCGTTTCTTCTTAGTAACAAAATGGTAAAATTCCTAGTGGAAGATACATGTAAGTGTAAGATAACAGAAATATTATATCATAAAGTTCCTTCTGTTTATGGAAGATACGCTCGTCTGGCGTACAAAATGATATCCTTGTATCTTTGATCGATTTATTTTGTTAAATATGTTATGTAAGAGTTATACCTACTATATAAGTATATAGTAAAATTGATATTTATTTAAAAACTTTTTTTCCCGTAATAAACACCATTCTGTTTTGTTTTCTTTTCGTGTTCATGTCTAATTCGATATAAAATACTCCTTTGGGAGTCCCATTGTGGTTTACCTCTAGCTAGTGCTTGAAAATAACAACTTTATTTTCCACGACAAACAGAATCCTTTTGATTATACCATACAGACCCTTGTCTTTGCTCCGTTTTATTAATAATATTGACATGAAATGATACGATACTGCAGAACATTTACAAGATTTCTTAGATCATTGTAATCAGTTCCATCATTCAATTAAATTGACATCTGAATTTCTAGGAAGAAAATTGCTTTTCTTGACACCAACACACTTTAAAAAAATAGGTTCATGACAACTGATCACCACACAAAGAAAACTGATAAACACCAGTTCCTTTCTATAAAAAGTGGTCACCAGAAACACTGCTTGATGAGCATATCTTTCAGTCACGTCATCAGATTAAAGCGAATTTGCTCCGAGAAACACATTAATTTTGGTTATAAAATTAGTTTTTTATATTTTATTTTATTCACGCAATTTTGCGCTAAATAAATAAGCTTCATCAGGCGCGTGCAGCCAATCAGGTAAAAACTAGAGGCTGTAAAGAAATTTTTGCATACTAAGTTTTCTTTTCATTCATTTTGTGATGTAAATATACATAGTCACGCCTATTTAAGTATCGAGCTTTGTTTATATTATGATGTTCAAGATCATGAATTAAAATCAAAAGACAAAAACTTCCCTGTATTACTGAGCCTTTTTACACATACAATCAGTATTGACACTGACGAAGGCTATGTGTCAAGCCGAAATATTTGTCAACACGATGTAATAACAACATCTTCATATAATACCATCTTATATTGTACCGTTTGCAAATTTGTGGACTTATTTAATTTTTTCCTTATCTGCACAGTATCATATATTCTAGACCATCCGTTCCATAGTTAATTTGCGGGTTGGCCTATTTGTAGACTTCTATGTATATATTTAAAAAAAAAAATTCGACTTCATTTAATCCGTAGTCATACGACCTTCAATTAAACCCTTCAGCTACATATGGATAACGTATGAATTATGCGTTTTCAATTTTTAAATGGAAAAGAATGTCAACATTGAAGGTGAAACAAATGTAAATCACTGTATTGACTGATTCAATCCACAAAAATATACAGGTATAACAGATGATTAACAATTTTTTTTTTACCTATAATATACAATAAATCAGACAGGAAAAATACAATTTGACGAGTTAGCTATCTATTTATTTCACAAATGATATCGGATTTGTTCCTTACGTCGTAACTACAATCCCCTTCCCTTTCATGAATGTGACCTACCGAATTAGACTATTTACCGGATTTGTAATCACATAAGCAACACGACGGGTGCCACATGTGGAGCAGGATCTGCTTACCCTTACGGAGCACCTGAGATCATTCCTAGTTTTTTGTGGGGTTCGTGTTGTTTATTCTTTAGTTTTCTATGTTGTGTCATGTGTACTATTGTTTTTCTGTTTGTCTTTTTCATTTTTAGCCATGGCGTTGTCAGTTTGTTTTATATTTATGAGTTTGACTGTCCCTTTGGTATCTTTCGTCCCTCTTTTATATCTATATTTATGCTTTTATCGCTTCTACTGTCGACAGACCTTTGAGGTCAAATCGATAGTTAATTAGATTAGGCCTAAACAAAAACAAAAAACACTCGAAACGATGATACATATTATAGGGCTTATTGCTTGTAAATTGTCTATTTTAGACTTTTTATAATTTGAATATACGTTTTAGTATGTTATTAATTAAATATGAAAATTTGAGTAAAATTAGTGAACATGAAGTTAACAGCCAATACATTTGTACCCTTTTAACATCTGAAAATTTTTATTGAATTTTTATATCATGATGACGGTTCTCATTTTGATTTTAAACCAATAAATTGATTTTGATGTTTGAATTGATTTTTATCAACAAATCTAGGATTTAGTTGTCTTTTTGTTTTTTCCTGTATTTGCAATTGTTGTTTTTGTTCATGATAAACGTTTTTACATTGTGATATTCCTTTACTTATTTCCTAAGTTAACAACATGCGTTCAAAGCTGTCACTAAATAAATTTGAAAAACCTCCGTTTACCTCTTCAATACCAGTGATGACTGACTTTGAGAAAAGAAATCTGTCCGTTAGCTGCCTCTCAAGATTGACAAAGTTGTAATCCACTTTAGTTTCATGACCAACTTCAAAAGAGTAATTGCAGTTAGCAAAAAACATTGGTAACAGGTCCTTCTCTGGGTGGAAGCTTATCAGATGTGCTGATGTAATTTCCTTCACATGAACTCTTGGCAAAATGTCAAACCTGCAAATGACAGAAATTATCATATATAGTAGGATATCATTTTTAATAAAACCAAAGCTAGCACACTCCCCATTATATTAAAAAGTTTACAATAACAGACAAATCAAACTACTGGTTAAAAAATAAACTATTCCAACAAATATTTGTCAGAACTAAAGATATCTCAAAGTATTATGCTTATAATAAAACTTATAATTATTACTCAAATTCTCTCATAACTCAAGTCCTGATTAAAAAATTGAAAACAACAAGTTTAATAATTTCAATGTGTCCGAAGCGCTTTTCTGCTGGATTTACCTTCATCAGGAACGCTGAAAGCCAAACATTTGATATCCGAGGATGTATAAGTACCGAAACCGTCGAAGAGCTTTATGACAAAAATACCTTAAATCGATAGCCAAATTCATCTAAAGTGAACTTTGCCTGAGGGATTTCAAAATTTCAAAATTTACAAACGGACAATTTTAGAAAAGTTTGTTAAATCATGTCAGTATCGAAGCACTGACTACTGAGCTGGTGATACCCTCGGCGACTGATAGTCCACCAGCAGAGGTATCGACCCAGTGATGTAAAAAAATGAAAACAACACGTTTAATAATTTCAATATGTCCGATGTCCTGATTAAAATATATATGTAAAGATTTCAAACTTTGCACATCTAATTGAGATTGTTTTACTAGCTGTTTGCCAATGTATTCTAATGTTAATTTTGTGAGTTTTTTTTTAAGTGGGTACTTTTCATTCATTTTAGGTAGACGATCTTATTAGTTTTACAGAAATTTAAGGTTTAACTTAAATTAATTATTTGATCGAAAAACAAATATTGAAGAAACACCTTCACAAGTAAGAAACATTTATGAATTTGTTAAAAGCCTTTCAACTTCATTGCAAATATCAGAGAAACAAAAGCCTAACTTTTGTAAAAGTTAAGGGACAAACATGACAAATGACAGACTAAAAGTGATAGGAAAAGCTCACAATATGCATTTAACTGTATAGCAATGGACATCGTGAGTTTCCTTACTTTACAAAATCATGTATACTTCTAGTAAAATACAATAGTACATACAATTTATTACTTTTCTGGCAAAATTTTTCTAGGAAGCTGTTCTGTTTTTCAAGTAAAAACCTAAGTAACATATAGGCACATAAACCACCATCATCTCTAAGAGTTGGAAGGAGAAATGAAATTGGTGTTTTGTTATCAATTTGTCTTCTTAAATGGTCTTTGTTGACAGAGACAAAAGAACCATTAGCTGAGCAAGCTGAAATAAAAAACAAAAGAACGACATAGATTATAGCTTTGTAAGATTTCTGTAGTTGTTTATCGAAAAGAACAATTATAACATTCAGACCAACACTGAAAGTGTTACTTCAGTTTTGAAGCTTATGATTTTCTTTTGAGAGAAACCATAATTTGATAACAATTATTATTGTTTTATGTAGGACAATATCAGCAAGTTTGAAGGCATCACGGGAAATATCTATATACTTTTTAAAAGTTTTAAAAAAATTCTGTTTTACTTCATAATGTTAAAATAATCATATTAAATGTACTACCTTGACATGAAAAACAACGATCTGAGGTATTTATGAAATATGTTTACATGGATACTTGTTTTTTTATACATTTTGTTCTCATGCAGTTAATTAAATGTATTAACTTAAGTACCATCCATTACACTATCATTTGTCCTTTTTCAATAGAAAATATATTAGGAAATTACTGATGTCTTGTTCGAATCATCCCATATCATTATAAAAATGTATTTATTTATTTATATAAGAAAAAATCATATGGAACAATGCAAAACTATAAATTTCTAATACGATGTCCTTATTACGCTTTGTAAACAAAGCCGTGTTCTAATTACCACAAATTAGTTTGACACATGCGCATAAACTTAGTGTTTATATTCTGGTTATTTTTATTTTTATCCCTTTAAAGTATGTTTTTAAGTTATTTATATAAACTTTTAATTTATATTTATTTATCAAACAACATAAATATTTACTCTGCTATTAGTTTTTAAACTTATTGAATATGAGAATCAGATGAACATACGGGAGCAACCGGAACAACTGAACATTTCTAAGGTATTTTGCACAAATCGACCTATAAAGTACTGTGTGTCCTATTAGAATAGAAACAGTTCCTTAATGTCATGTTATATGCTCGTTTTAACATAAATAGGCATTATATTTGAAAATATTTGACACTTCTCTTTCGCTCAGTGTAAAATGTCGACAAATATAATGCCTGCCCTTGCAAATTTGAGCATAGAGCATGAAGGTATTAATTATTAATTTATATCAGATATCAAAATCTGGTAACAATTATTACTTTACAAATCTTACATACCTCATCCTCTCCTTAAATCATATTGTCTGTCTTGTCCGATATTATTAAAATATGTACAACTAATAACAAAATTTAAGGATAGCATTTTGTTTGTTCTTCAACTTAAGTTGCTGTTTACGGTTTCTCTCTATCCAGGATTGTTTCCAATATAATACCCTAAACCTTGGAATATCTAAAGTGAATTTCCTAGATGAAATAATTTATGTTGGTCATGTATTATCATACTTGGTTTAAAAGTTTTTATGCTGAGGAAACAGTTAAAAGGATATATCTTCAATACAGAATTATCTACAATTTTGAATTTGATCTCGACTTTCCCCGTTTCCGAAAATTAAATATCTATATACATTTTACCTTTACGATATAATTTTAGTCTTCATTGGCAACGAGTTTGTTAGATTAGAATATAAATCAAATGCTATAGGTTGCACTTTGTAAATACAGCTGTCTCTCAATCCACGCCTCTTTTGGGGAGAAATAGAATATTCATAGATAATTAATTTTGTGCACATACTGGTTCCCAATTCTGATCTGTAGGTTGCATCTCATAGAGACATTACCAGTTAATATACATGTAAATAATGTTTACATTGAGATCTGTGGTAACCCTACAGTCGAGGTAGGGGTAGTTACGGGAAAATATGCCACAAAGCCCTAAATTTGGACCTTTGAAAAAAAAAATAGTGCACATGAACTTTCCATTCTAGGATATAATCCTTTTCAAAAGTCCATAGTAAAAGTGGTACAGTTTTAGTCGTCAAAGGAGTTCCTATAGAAAAATGCATTATCAATATTTACAGAAACGCAACCTCAAACCTAAAACACTAAACACTCATGTCAATAGACTATTTTCATATTAACGACTTTTGTTTCCGGATTATATAATTTGTCGACGAGTTACCTTTTTGTGATCGCACCCTGGTACTCTATCAAGTAAGAGAAAACATAAAGAAGTGAAATAAAGCTCTTAAACGGTACAATTTGTGGGTAAAATTTGTATTATGTTTTCTATACAAGACAAAATCATCCAAAACAGTAAACTTCCTCAAGAAATTGCACCGATTATATATTTGATTTTACTCTTTTTGGTTGATCTCACCTCTCTGAATATCAGGATGTCAACCTCAAAGTAGGTAACCTGTCGTAAAATTTCACATACTCTTGAGTCTTATCTCGGTAATGTTAATATGATCTATTGTTAGATTAAACTGCTTTAGTTTTTTTTAAAGGTGAAACACATTTTAATATAGTTAGTTGATAGATTCTGTCATCTGACTAGTTACTGACTTTTTTGTGTTTTTCTTTTGATGATTGCTTACATGAAAAAAAAAACAAGAAGAAGAAAACATACTTTAATAAGTACGATTTTTTTTCAATTACACGGACACATACTTCTCTTACCAGCAGTCACATGATAATTTAATTTATAGTGGTATTTTAATCTCAATCAATAGCTTAGTGTTTAAACTGTACACAAATTCGGACCTTATATCTGATAGTTTTCAAAATAATCAGAAAAACGCTTTTATTATCCAAACATAGTTTAAATTGTAAGGGTAATAACTCTGGAAACCGTAAATGAATGGAATCAGTAATTTGATATTTTCGTCTACCTTTAACTACAGTTGATGTTTGCTGGTCACAGTTTAATTTCCGTCTATAAATTGTAGTTTTTGAACAAATTAGCACAAACAGTTATTGTTTCGAAAAGCGTCAACGGAGTGCAAATTAGAACCATATTACATGTCTTTTTCATGGTTTTTGTAATTTCAACATGTGAAATTCTTATCAATCTTATATCGCTGTTCATTTCTGCTGTTTACTATAGATGTGTATCAGTTTTTATAGTGTTAAGGAAGAAGTTAAAAACAATTGTACATTTGTCTTTTAAGGGCCATTATTCCTATTAAGATTATTAAAATGCTTCATTTATATTTGTTTTGTGTAAAAATCTACTGTTTTATTTTGACCTTTTTTTTCTAGTAATAACAACTCAACCTTTCAATTTAGATAACAAAAAAAGGAAATAGCTTAAGGAGTCATGTTATAATTTTGGTATGTATAGACCATTGAAGAGGTAGACGATCTAAGAATGAATGGTAGATTATTAATTCAAACATATTTGAAATGATTAAAATAAAGAAGCACGTACTGTAAGATTCAAGTGATTGGCGTACACATTCCCATGCTTCTGTATAATCATCAATTAAGGTCCCAAATTCCTCGGATCTTCCGTCTGAAAATAAGCTGAGTATATGATATGTGTTACACGGAAAATACAGTATCGAAATAAAATCTCCCAGGAACAGTCAAATCTGTCAAATGCCTATTTTGGGATATATTCAAACAAAAGTTTATATAATAATGACAAGTGTATTTTAAAAGTTTCCCGTCGATCTTACAGTAACTTCATCATAAACTATTTTTTCAGAAAAATCCTTACCTACCACAACTAATACATGGACGGACACTCTCGTCAATCATTATATACTTGATAGTGATGTTTATTGCAAAAAAACAAGTCCATCAGGTAAATACAGTAAATTCCAGTACATATTTACTTAAACAGTATATCTCTCTACCTTTTTCAAAATGTTTCTTTATAGTATCAATCTGTAGATTTTCCCCCTCATCCTTGTTCAATTTTCTGTTATATTTATTCATCAACAGCATTTGAAGCCTTAGGATGCTTGGAATATGCCTTAGTGCTCTAAGAACGGATTCCTGTAATCAAAATTATATTACCAATTATCAAAGAGATCATGATTATATAGCAGTATTCTTGCAATGTATTCTCAGAAAATTTTCCAAACATAAAAAATAGTTGGTTTTTAACATATAAAGCTTAAAGCTATTATGCTATCATAAAATATACCTCTTCCAGGAACAAATACAACACATGACATTGTTGCTGACTTGAATTAAGCATCTGTGTTAAATGCTCAACAGATACACATGTTCTGTAACCCCATACTGCAGGAATATCTTGAAGGAGTTTTACATCCAACATTTCGACATTTATATCAACTTCATATAGTAACGGGAGCAAAGGATCAAACCCTAAAACAAAAAAAGTACAAGTTGACTGACAATTGATGAAAAATAAACTCATGAATTTTGAAAAAAACCATCTTTCAAATATAAGTGCATTAGGAAAACACTATACCAACCAATGGTAATAGTTGTTAGGACATGCTGCTCACCCATACCCTAGCGTGTCCACACAAATGTTAGTAAAAACAATTTCAATTCAAAAAAAAAATATCAGAGGTGCGATATTAATAGTTTTTGGTTATAAATATACAGTGTAATACATATGCCAAACAATATAACTATAATTCCAACCAGTATACAATTACAATTACAAATTTTCACAAAGTCAAATAATATATATATATATATATATATATATATATATATATACAACTCGTCTAAACATCAACCCAACAATGTTAGATCTGTAAATTTGCTTTCGCAAATTTTTGGTTCTTCCCTCGCCGGGATTCGAACCCATGCTACTGTGATATCGTGACACCAAATCGCCTGCACTGCAGCCGTCCCGCTATACCACACGACCTTCTGGGCTCTTAAAAATAGAGCTTTCGCTGGCCGTGTGTTACCTTTCCACGTCAGTTTTAATCTAGCGGCGTACTGCAGTACATGATATATAAGGCATGAAGATGTTATGTTACGTGGAAAGGTAACACACGGCCAGCGAAAGCTCTATTTTTAAGAGCCCAGGTGGTCGTGTGGTATAGCGGGACGGCTGCAGTGCAGGCGATTTGGTGTCACGATATCACAGTAGCATGGGTTCGAATCCCGGCGAGGGAAGAACCAAAAATTTGCGAAAGCAAATTTACAGATCTAACATTGTTGGGTTGATGTTTAGACGAGTTGTATATACATTATGTACACAGCCATGTATCACCATCATTGATTGCGATCCGATGGATACATCTGTTGTAGGGTTGTCACTGACTCAGACGTACTTATATATATATATATATATATACATATATATAAAGTCTCTGAATGATTGTATAATAAAAACTATAACACAAATTCCCATACGTTTCAGCCATTACGGCCTTCTTCATTGGAATAAATTACAACATTGAAACAAGAATTACATCGCTTGGATACATTACGATATAATAACCTCTATGACGTTCTAATATATATATTACATGAACACTGTTTATAAAAGTTGTTCCCCATTTACGGTGTTACTTAACAATAGTCTAGAATATAACAAATCTGGGTATTTCCTTTCATTGAAAACAAACTATAAAACTACATTAACAACATAAATACAAACCAAGTCTTTTATCTTTCAGGATTTTATCATTACATGTCTTTAATGTATCATTCAATGCCTGAAAAAAAAACATTGTATAAACGCAGGATATTATGTTTATATTGCAATACTGGGAAAAGGACAACTTCATGTTGTTTAGTCCTTAGTTTTCTATGTTGTGTCTTTTGTCTTATTTACATTACTGGTTGATGCTACTGCTGATGGACAATTCGTCCCCGAGAGTATCACCAGTAGTCAGCACTTCAATGTTGACATAAATATCAATTGTATCGTCATTTATAAATTTACTGTTTGCAAAATTATGAATTATTCGAAATACTAAGAATTAACTGATCCCCTGCATAGACAAACTTAGCTGTTTTTTGGTACAACCTTTTGGAATTTAGGGTCATCAATGCTCTTCAACTTTGTACCTGTTTGGCTTTCTAACTATTTTGATCTGAGCGTCACCGACGAGTCTTATGTAGACAAAACGCGCGTCTGGCGAACTAAATTATAATCCTGGTACCTTTGATAACTATTGTACAATTATTATATTCTGTTTATATTTGAATTTTTTAGCCATGGCGTTGTCAGTTTATTTTCGATCTATAAGTTTGAATGTCCCTCTGGTATCGTTCGCCCTCTTTAACAATAAACACAAAACAAATCTGATTTTCAACAACAAACTGCAAGTACTGAATTACAGTTCTCGAATTCGAACAGGCACGTTCTTCTTCGAACCCATAAAAATCAAATCATTCGAAACTTATCAGTTCACATATTACTTAAGTATTAGTCTTCATTAGCTAACTGTTGCAATCCAGCCAAACATTACAGACGAAAATGTGTGTTTTTGTCCGCATGTTTACATTTGCTGTAATATCAGTATATGGGAATCAGATGAAACACTCTTTTTTTTATGAATGTATCTTATGAAAATAAACGGCATTATTTATACTCTCAATCTATTAATCTGTTAAGATTAAAACTGTCATGGACCGCTACGAAAAAGATCATTTCGATATCTATGTCTGCAAGTAACGGTCAACTTATATTTCATATTACTACACAGTCTCAGTTGCTATTTCGTTCCGTTTCACAACTCTTAAATGTTTGAACTATATATTATAAATTGAAGGGTTCCGTTTGGGATGTTTAAATACGCAGCCTCTGTTGTAATTACTCTACAATTGTCAAATGTGACGTATTATACCAGTTTAGATGGGTCAGTGCTGTTTATGGGGAATGTGTTTCCACGCGATCGTTGTTGAAACATATTAACTGTCGTCATCTTTGAAATGTTAACATTGTACCAGTTCATATTGCGCATATTTTCATCTGAAGCATATATGTGCAGTCTCTGTTGTAAGAAGCTATATAACCTAAGTCATTTTTGAAGTTTTAGAATTTTACAAGCGTCTCTATATCTGGTTTTAACTGCTTTATTGGATAAATTTGAAAATTTCAAGATTCATATAGTTAATAGTTTAATCAGGATAGATTGCTCTGATTTATTTAACATAATTATCATACTGCTAAAGAATATAATTATAGATCATTACATTTGATGTTTCCCTTTCTTGTTTGTTATTGGTGTTGTTTAGGCGTTTATATATACCTTATGTTGTGGTTTACCATCTTTGCTGCAGGTTTATTGTTTTCTACTTTGTATTAATATAGATATCTATTTTGTTACATCTTGTGATCAATTAATTTGACAATCGTCAATGGCAATCAGCAGGGTTTAAGAACATCAGTTGCTCGACCTGTTAGTCAAAAGCGTTTTGTTATAATATACTTTTTCACTCTTTTGGTCGTTTGGAAAAGTTGTTTGTGCTGGATTTAGACCCCTCTAAAACGGAATTTGTTACATCGACACGCATACAAATTGATCCAAAAACCGAAATTTTTATACGTGTGCCTGTAAAACAAATTTCTAGTTAGGGCTGCAACCTGTACTTTTCATTTCATACTTCTACGACACATCACCTAGCATTGCACAGAATTCTATCCCCTCCGCTAACAATAGCTGATATAAATCAGCTTTCGTTTCGGGTGGTGTTACTTTTTAGTAGGAAATTAAAAAGGACATCTAGCTAGGCACAATACACCAAGTATTTCTAAGTGTACAGAAATTATGATCTTATCATCTTTTCAGTATTATAACAGGATGCTGTTCTATTTCTAGTAGCATATACCCACTGTAAATACGATGTCTGCCTATGTGTAGTGACAATTGTACGACAAGTGTAAATTGCACCTTGTCCATCGGATTTCTTATAAATAATAGGCGTTAGAATATCTATAAAGTGCATAGTGAATCATTCTAACAATGTTTTAGAAGATCTAATTCTTTACTGCCTTCCAGACCCGGAAAACCTCAAAATGTTACAAAAACGGAACAATATGACCCTTGCCACTTCTGAACTATTCATCTGAAATTGTCATATTACATTATGTTTGTTAAGTGATGAATTGCCAGAACATGCATGAAAGTTTATTGCAGAATGTTCCACACGTATGCCGTGTTTGATTTTTTTGAAATAATTAAGAAATAAAAAATAAAGGTCATGAATTATTCTTAAGTAAATATGAAAAATATTTTTAAAATTCAGCTGAAAAGTTAGTACATGGTTAAAACAAGTAATTTATTTGAAAAATCATTACCTTGAAAACAGGAGTAACATATCGCTGGGCAAATCCTTGTTCCCATTTGATTCTCGCATCATTGTTTGTTAATTCACGCTGATTGGTAGGTATTGCTTCTCCTAAAATAAAATTATGATAAAAGAATTATTCAATGTCCCGTGCGTTTGGCGTATTTTACAAATGGTGAAGTTGAAATGATCCCTTCGTAAATTTTACGGACGCCATCACGAGTTGTTTGACCGCTAAGGAATAACCGTTTCACAGATAATATCGGATATGTTCATTTCGTCATATCTATCATCCCCTTCCCTTTTCACGAATGTGACCTACCGAATTAAACTATTTACCGGGTTTGTAATAACATGAGCAACTCGACGGGTGCCACATGTGGAGCAGGATCTGCTGACCTTTCCGGGGCACAAGCGATCACCCACGGTTTTCGGTGGGGTTCGTGTTGGTTAGTCTTTAGTTTTCTATCTTGTGTCATGTTTACTATTATTTGTCTGTTTATCTTTTTCATTTTTAGCCATGGCTTTGTCAGTTTATTTTCGATATATGAGTTTGACTGTCCCTCTGGTATCTTTCGCCCCTCTCTTATCTGTCCTAAGACAATGACTAAAATAATTTTGTTCTGTAAATCATATTTAAATATCTTAAATAAATGCATGATTGATGGATTGTTGGTTTATTAACGTCCAGCGACAGATGTGTCATGCATTATGATGACGAGATCAAATCACTAATACATACATTAGGTTGGTTTTGTAAAAATGGCCGTTTGGCATTAAGGTCGTGAGAATTTCAACTGCCACTGGAAATGAGGGTATATTGGAAGGGGACAAACATTTGGACTTTAGGACCAAAACCGAGGATAATGTCAGGTGCGCTGGCAGGTCAAGAAATTCCGCTCCACATACGTCACCCGTCTTCATCTGTGAAACAGCTATTTCGTAACGATCGATCCAATTCGTGAAGTCGTCCGCAAACATTTCGAAGAGATGATTACAATTTTACAAATTAGAGTTCTTCGTTTAAAAAAAGAAAACAACACGTTATATAAATTTCAAGTGTTCGAAGCGTTTTTCTTGATTAAGCGTCACCAGGAACGCCCAAAGCCTAATATTTAAAAGTCAAGAATTTATAAGAACCGAAACAATTAAAGATATATATGACAAAAAATAACCTAATAACTTTGCCAAATCCTCCCTTTGTGAGCATCAACACTCTTACAAGAAAATCAGGCCAGAAAACATAAAGCCATAGAATTTCGTTAAACCTAGATCCTCAATATGCAGGTGATGCTGACATGTTGCTATATAGAAATGGAAAGTGTATAATTATGAAGCTGAAATCATCTCTTTTGTCGTAAAATTTTGTTTTCAAATTACCCTCTTTGTCAATTTCTAGATGTAAGTCAGACAGCTGTATCTGAAGCTACCTTTATTTCAACTTTAATAGGATAGATGCGTTTAATATGGTCACTACACTTTTGAATTATGTAGTGAGTAGACATCATCTATATCGGAAAGTGAAGTTGAAATGCTAGCTTCTTTTAATTCTTCTTATGAATCTGCTGTGTGAAATCATCCCCATATGAATACAGAAACAAGTTGGAAAGAAGAAGAGTACAGTTGGTTTCCATAGGAATACCGAGAGTGTTTATTGAAAAGCATGAACTTCAAACGACAAAATTTCGGAAAATTAAGCATATTGATTGTGTCAGTTTCATAGAATATTTTGGTTGAGTCAGAGAGATTGGTTTTATAAAGTACGATTTATTCCTGACTAAGACACGCTACGTTAATCATTTTTTTTTATAAAACAGAGACGGACCAGCTGTTTTTCATTTTGTCTTTAAGTTTGAAATTATAGAAAAATTCGTAAGGGTTCCACGGAACCCAGTGTCTCGCCTACTTTTACTTTTAATCGCAGATTCAACAAAAATGAGGAAAAACATCAATAAAAATTTCCCTCTCGATACTGTCTTTTGATTGAAAGAAGCTTCCAAGTTTGGTAAAAAATTCCAGGATAGTTTATGAATCTAATAAATGTTTTATAAACTTTAACTGCAGACTGTATGTAATGTTAACTGGAAGAAAAACTAAGTCCATTTTATAAGTAAAATACGGAAAAAGTGAATTTTTTTTTTACAAAATTTACTTCTGAATAATATCTTATGATCAGAAACAAGCTTTTGTCTAAGTTTAGTAGAAATCCAGGATAGTTTAAGAACATTATAAAAATTTTAAAAACTTAAACCACAGAGTGAATGTTTTGTTTCTGGCAAAAAAACTAAGTCCATTTATAAGTAAAATACGGAAAAGTGGAAATTTATTTTTACAAAATTTTCTTCTTGATACTATCTTATGATCATAAACAAGCTTCTGTCCAAGTTTGGTACAAATCAAGGATAATTTATGAAAGTTATTAAAATTTTAAAAACTTTAACCACAGAGTGAATGTAATGTTTCCTCACAGAAAAACTAAGTCCATTTATAAGTAAAATACGGAAAAGTGGAAATTTATTTTTACAAAATTTTCTTCTTGATACTACATTATGATCATAAACAAGCTTCTGTCCAAGTTTGGTACAAATCAAGGATAGTTTATGAAGTTATTAAAATTTTAAAAACTTTAACCACAGAGTGAATGTAATGTTTCCTCACAGAAAAACTAAGTCCATTTATAAGTAAAATACGGAAAAAATGGAATTTTATTTTTACAAAATTTACTTCTGGATACTTTCTTATGGTCATAAACAAGCTTCTGTCCAAGTTTAGTAGAAATTCAGTATTGTTTAAGAAAGTTATTAAAATTTAAAAAACTTTAACCACAGAGTGAATATTTGTGGGCGCCGCCGACGACGGAATGTAGGATCGCTTAGTCTCGCTTTTTCGACTAAAGTCGACAAAAATCAAGTGTTTTGATGTTATTGCAAGATGAAAGAGTCCTGTGAAGGAGGTTGGAAAATTATTTCTCTAATTTTTTTCTATTTTCACATTTCCTGACCGGTGTGAGAAAAATATTTCTCCTCACAAGTTAAAAATCTGTTCTCGGCAAATGATTGGTTGAAATTAAATTGTGACGTTAAATTTTCTTGTTTTCTCTGAACTAGCTTATTGTGACGTCATGAAAAAATGCGGCCATGGCTGATGACGTCACATCAAAAGTACACATCTTTCCTCAAATCTTTGAAAAGGAAGAATAAATATCATTAGAGAAATATATTACACCACTGTAACTCGAGTATTACGATATTTCTCCACTCTCAACAGTTAAATTTTAGTTATTTTAAAAGCTCGACAAGCCTCACGCTTTTAATATTGAAATTTAACTGTCTCGAGTGGAGAAATATCGTAATACACCTGTTGCAGTTGTGAAATCTATAGACATCAGCACTATTTTTATAATTTTTGGTCAAACTGGTTAGTATTTCAAACAAACAGTGGTGATAAGCCAGCCGAAAGCATTGAACACATCCAAGTTTTTTTTTATAAAGATATCATTAAATGTTGGAAATTAACTGGTGGAAGTCTAACAAAAAAAAACCCAGAAACATTTACAGATATAAAAAAACAAATAGTATGAAACAATTAATTTATTAAATTTGAAAATAAAGCTATATAATTATTTTAAAAAAAAATGGATTAAAAGCGATATTATTTATTTAAATGATATCATAGATGAAAAGGCTGTATTTCTCAAGACATCATTTTAAATAAACTAAAAAATAAATCAAACTGGATAGCTGAAATTAATTTAGTAAAGAAATCAATACCAAAAGACTAGGCAGCAATTTTAAAATCGGAAAATTCGGAAAAAAGTATTGTTAATATAAAAAGAAACCAAAATGATATTGGAAGGTTTACCTATAAAATTAGACTCCCTATCAAAACAACTTTTATTTAAGTCTCTGATAAATAAAAAAAAATGAACCAGCTGTTGGACCCCAAAAATGACTGCGTATATTTGATATAGATTATGTGTTATATCAAAACAATTTATATTAATTTTTATTCAACTATTTAAAAGAAAAAAAAACTTTGAGTTTTTAGATGGAAATTACTACAACATATTCTACCTAGAAAGAAACTTTTATGCAGGTGGAAAATTGTAAACAATAGTTCTTGTAATTTTTGTAGACATAAAGAGGATTATAATCACTTCTTTATACTGTCCGTATTTTAAACATATTTGGAATAGAATAGATGAAGTTTTAAAGAACAGCTAGTAAAATAACTTTTAGGATACAACTAAGACACTTGGTATTTGGATATAAAACTTTTGACGAAGAATATTTTGACTTTAACTATTTTTTAACGATTTTTGGTATTTCAATTTACAAAGCCTATTACATACATTGTATCTGATCAAAAGACAAAAGGTGTCAATGTTTTCTCAATTTTTCTCAATGAGTTTAATAGAAGAGTATGTTTGAAAATTAAAAGTAATGTTTTAGCAACTATTAGAAAACATATGAATAGTCATATTAAGTGATATTATTTAATATATATTTGATGTACAAATGTAATATGTATTTTACAACTAATCACTACCTTGAGTGATTAGTGGATTGTAACAGTAAACCTCAAGAGGAGATTGGACTCCTGAAGGATTTTGTCACTAGCCAATATTTGAAATGAATATTTAATTATGTTGTTTAAAAAAAAAGATGAAAGAGTCTTAGATAAAATGGAGTCTATTTCTACAAAGTATATGTGGATTTTTTTAGCATCAATATCTGAAGCATGTCGCGTCTAAAAGCAGATAATCGAGAAGACATCATCTATATCGGAAAGTGAAGCTGAAATGCTAGCTTCTTTTCTTCCGTCTTATAAATTTTGTGTGTGAATTCAAAGATATGTATGGAGGGATAAAAGTGTCATTCAGACAAAGTGGTCATGAATGTTTATGAAATCCATTTGATAGGATCTGTATATATTCATGGTCTCATCGTCATTTAGGAGGATTTCGGGGATATCGGTAGGTTTTCGCTACATATATATATATATATATATATATAGATAGATATTGAAAATCACTGAATTGCCCTTTCAGTTTGATCAATAGGATTCAAGTCTAAGGATTTGGAAATCAAGCAAAGACAGTGCTATCATTCTAGTCAAGGAAGTCCTTTATTCAACGGATTGTGTGAGGCCTAGCATTGTCCTCATGTAATCACTTCTCTTGTTGGAATCAGATTCTGTGCCAGCCGCAGATTGCCCAGCCCCTAAATCGTTTGCATCATCGGACTCTTTTTCGGCCTGAGCACGGGTTCAAAATACCTCCACCTTGATCGAATGCCATGTTGACACAGTCGATTATGGAATGCTTGTAAGCTGATTCTGCCCAAGCCTTGTATTCTAACTGAAGTGCCTGTTACGGCAACGGTTCGAATCTGTAGATGAAGTACCCGGATGAAGCGATCTTTTCCGGGAGTTGGCAGGCAAGTTCGTCCACTCTCCGGGCGGTGCTTAGAATAACAAGTCTGCTATTAACTGTTCTAAAGTCGTGAAACTGTGCTCTGGTTGATATTGTCAGTTCTCGCATATTAATTTTGAGACTTTCGAAATTCGAAAATGAAATTGATCGCTTTATTTCAGCTTGTAAAATATATATTTTGCATTTGAAAATTCATCTGAGCTATGCGTTTCTTTTTATTTAACAGTACAGTATGCTTCTATCCAGTTCCAACATCTAGTCATTTCAGTCATTTAGTAAAAATACCTTTAAGTAAAGGTTTACTGTTTATTGATCTTCCACATGTTCCACCAGGATTCCTTTTGCAGGTGGGTGCTGATGTGCTATTTGGAAACAAATGCTTTTTTGGAAATATTGTTTTGATTACCTTGTTACTTTTTTCAACATTCTTAACAGTTCATTGGTGTCAATACAGAAATTAAAGTACACAAGTAAACAGACAGGGAATCTTTATGTTATGATATTGTCTTTTATTTTAAATGCAGTACAAATGTATTTTCCTAAATTTGTTAACTGTTTGATGTTACTAGTATCTTATATTTACTTAATTTTTACTTTATTGGAAAATGTATATTTTATACAGTATGTACCATAACAAAAAAAAAATTGATGACGTCATTGTCAAATTACTTTCTTTGTTTTTTTATTAGCGTGTTTGTTAGATTAATTTGTACGTCGGTTTAAGTTTTTTAGTCGGTTGTGTTTAATGATTATGGTGTAGGTTTACTCAGTTTTGACTACTGGATCTCAATTGTTGTCACACATAAAAAGTGTATGTTCGGTTACTCATACACTTTGTAAATATAATGGAACTATACACAACCGTCATACAAGTAAGAGATTAAGCTAGCTATACAATCAGGTTTTTACCCACCATTTCCTTCGGGGAATTCCAGTACTAATTTTAAAATATTGCAGTTGTTTGCATTTGTTTCGTTAGTTGATAACGTTTTCTTATAGTAACTCTTCTGGTATTATCTTTTTAAATTTTCCCTGGAGTTCGGTATTAAATTATGCAGCATGCGTCATTGACGTTTTTCAAATTCCTTTTATTAAATAAGATATAACGATTTTTTTTAGATATCTTGATGGTAGACAGTTCACATTTGTTCGAATCAATGTACAAAAAGCTTTCAACTTAACAAGATGATATAAACGGTAGTTGTACATATACATATGTATATTTGCTATTTTGATTGTGCTATGACATACTTATTTCAATTAAAATCAAGGCATGCAAAGACATCTGGATGCAAAATTAAAACGATTCACACTCAATGTAAAGGGAATAGCATACAGTAGGAGGGACAGACAACAACCTTTTCAAAACTGTTCGTGTTCTTTTCGCGACGTCAAAAACAGAACTTTGTAATTTGGCGTTGTTTCTTATAAGAACGATTTAGATTTCGCGACGTCGTTTTAGATGTCATAAATTCTTCTAAGAAAGTCGGCCATATCACGAGAATGTTATATCAATAGATAAGTAATGAATTCAACAGTACTAACTTAAAATGTGAAAAAAACCAAAATCCCCATTCAGGATTATGTATGCATTTTCATATATAGAAAATGAATAAAAGATAGTTAAATGATAATACGCTGATGAAACAGAAACCTTACAACACAAATAAATGATGTAGACATCAATGAACTGTATTGATCAAATTATAGTAACTATACCATTTGACCAACTCTATAAATCGTATGGAAAATTGTACGGGTAAATGTTAAGAGACTATCAACAAAATGACAAAATATCATAATAAATAAAGAGAACGCCTTATACTGTTCCGGACTTTGAATAAGTACATTGGAAAGTTTAACTACATTTGTAGAATGTAACCCAGTGGAATGTATACTGTCAAATGAAAAGACACAGTTATTAGCCCTGTACTATAGATCAGAACAAAAACGCACCCGTTGATGTGCTAAGCATATCCCCTTTGAACATATTGGAAGTATCAGGACACATGCAGGAATAAGGTATCTGACAGACCAGAAAAGTGTTCAAACGTTGCAACTCATTGATGTTAAGTTACTGACCAAATACGAAGTCTTTCTGTAAAGTAGTTTCTAAGATAAGAAACAAAACATTTGTTTGGCCGGACAAAAAATGTGGTGGCACTCACCTCACTCCTTGATTGTATGTATAATAAAGAAAAGTGTGTCAATAATTATTTGTACCATAATAAGCTACAAGCTTAGGTAACTTATTTATTGATACAGAATCATTCAATGTCATGATCTTATATCGAATGCTGTACTTTCAATGAAATGTTATACCTCACGTTAATTGACCATATTTAGATAATTACGATACGAATATGCTCGAAACAGCTCTAAATATTCACTTTTTAAATATGCTCAGATTAGTTTTTAGCTGACCATATTTAATGTGGGTATTGTTTTGTGTTTATATAATACCTATACAGCAGGTCGTTAGTTTTCTTGTTTTCTTGTTACCCTTTCATATGGTGAAATTGAGAATGGAAATGGGGAATGTGTCAAAGAGACAACAACCCGACCAAATAAAAAACAACAGCAGAGGGTCACCAACAGGTCTTCAATGTAGCGAGAAATTCCCGCACCCGGAGGCGTCCTTCAGCTGGCCCCTAAACAAATATATACTAGTCCAGTGATAATGAACGCCATACTAATTTCCAAATTGTACACAAGAAACTAAAATTAAAATAATACAAGACTAACAAAGGCCAGAGGCTCCTGACTTGGGACAGGCGCAAAAATGCGGCGGGGTTAAACATGTTTGTGAGATCTCAACCCTCCCCCTATACCTCTAACCAATGTAGTAAAGTAAACGCATAACAATACGCACATTAAAATTCAGTTCAAGAGAAATCCGAGTCTGGCTTTTTTCAAGAGAAATCCGAGTGGCTTTTTTCTAAATTTTCTAAAAATTAGTTTGATCTTCGTTTTTTCCGAACATTTCTTTTCTAAGAGTAATTTACTAGAATAATTTTTAAATCCAAGTTTAGAAACAATTTTTTATGGTTTTGCAAAATTTAATGCTATTTTCACCAGCTTTCGGGACGAAAAAAACCCCGGGACTATACCATTGAACCTGACAGCGTAGTAGTGACCAGCGGGAAAAATTTCGCGACGTTGTTGCGTATTAAAAGGGATAATGTTGCAACGTTTGAACACTTTTCTGGTCTGTCAGATACCTTATTCCTGCACTTCTGGCGAATTAAAATTTTGAACTTGTTGCCTTTTGTTGGCTGTTGTTCGTGTGTTTCTTTGTCAATTGTGTTCTCCAATTTATTTATATTGTAGTCCTGTGGTGTTGAGTTGTCATTTTAATGTTATATTTCACATGGCTATGAAAGGGGAGGTTTGGCATGCCACAAAACCAGGTTCAACCCACCATTTTTTCCTTTAAAAATGTCCTGTACCAAGTCAGGAATATGGCCATTATTATATTATAGTTCGTTTCTGTTTGTGTTACAATTTAACGTTGCGTCGTTTGTTTTCTCTTATTTTTGAGTGTAAATTGACATTGCGATAAGAATTGTCACGGCACTTGTCTATCCCAAATTCATGTATTGGGTTTTGATGTCATATTTGTTATTCTCGTTGGATTTTGTCTGATGCTTGGTCCGTTTCTGTGTGTGTTATATTGTAGTGTTGTGTCGTTGTTCTCCTCTTATATTTAATGCGCTTCCCTCAGTTTTAGTTTGTTACCCCGATTTTGTTTTTTGTCAATGGATTTATGAGTTTGAACAGCGGTATACTACTGTTTCCTTTATTTTTCAAATAAAACATATTTCAATATAGGTGTTCAGCCTGTTATTGGCAAACGTCCTAGTTTGCCATTAATAATCAAGGTTTATTTATTGTATTAAAAAAAAATAAGCTCATGGACCCCCAGTTATTTCTTTTGCAATCAATCAAGTAATGTTAAGAACTCTCCGCCAAAATTTAAAGAAAAAATCAACGATCGAATTTAGTTGTACTTCTCAATAGACGCAAACATATTGTCAATTTCTTTATTTCACTAATAGTAATATAAAAACAGAATATTTTTCTTTTTTTTTGAAAACAAAACTTCCATTAATTCTATAACAGGATTATTTAATACAATCTCGCCGTCATGAACAAAGTTCATTCCACTCTGCTTGGTTTAAATTCATTGCAATAATTTTGCATTAACATTATTTAACAAAAATATTGTCGCCTGCGAGAAGTCAATACTATGGAACAAAACAGAAACTAAAAAAAATTCTAGTTCACACCTCTTTCTCAGTAGCCCGAATCGAAGGCACTTGGAATAAATTTAGTGAAGTGTAAGTCTTTTGACTAAGTTTAAAGGTATGCAGTCAGATATATGTGCAAGTAGATTCCTTTTCAGACTTTGTTTTATTACAAGCTTTTGAGTTTGCAAAGATTTTATTGTAATCTCTTTTATCTCAAAACTAAAAACATTTTGGAACATAAAATTCACTGAAATCTACAGTTGAACAGAAGCTACCTCACCCCTAAACAGTAGAGAGTAATCAAGAGTATTTTTATCTTGGGAAGAAGTGTCAACTTTACTATACAAATAAATTGTAAATAAAACCCAATTTAACACATTAAATAGCTACATAATAAATTATTACCAATCACACTCATAGTATGCTTTTCCATTATTGTTGCTAATAAACAATGAACCAACAAAAAGACATCATCTCTGCTTTTCCCAAGTATTCTACGAAGACACTCAATGTCAAAATCAATGTGGTCAAGAAGAAAATCAGGCAACTCAGGTAACTCTACTTTAGGATTGACTTCAATGGACTCTAATACTGCCTATAATAAATTTTCAAATTTGTCAGTATCATGCAAAAAATCAAATCAAAACAAAACAAAACAAAAACAACATAGGTTCTATAACTCTAACATTTCATTTTCAGTAAAGAGTAATTATATCAGATATGCAAATTTTCCTTCTGTTGAATTGCAGATTATAATTGTACGCATTCAGAAAATCAATGCAACCACTGAAAAGGCAAGACTTTGTAGTGCATTACCTATTAAGTCGCTGCAACCAAGAACTTAGAACAAGATTTAGAGGGCATGTAATCAGAAGTTAGTAAAATTGCTCTCTGGGAAAACTTGGATGAGGATATTTTGTCTGGATAACAAACCAGAATGTTTTCAAAATCAAAAAACAAGCTTACATTAACCATGTTCACCAACACAAACAACAGTGTTAAATTTGTATTTATTTCATCTAAGCTTACTAAATCTATCAACAGTCATGCTTAATCTTGTCTTTTGTTAATGTAAAGGTTGAAATTGCTTAACTATGGAATGACAAATAAAAACATCGAAATCGAAACACTATCTTACTTTCAACAATTTCCAACAACCATGCAAAAAAGAGGAGAATATTTTAGTAAAAGCTAACAAATATTTACGAAATATTGTGAAAAATTTACTTTAAGGAACTCTTTTTTGGGTCAATTGACAATTTTGGTCATTGACCTATTTGTAACTTTGCTAATTTATTATAGTTTATCTCTATCTATTATAACATTCAAGATAATAACATAAAACTGAAAATTACCTTAAAAATACCAATTCAGGGGCAGTAACCCAAATACGGAACGTCTGATGCGTCTCAAAATTTAAGGGCAGATATATCTTGACCTGATGACAAATATATATGTACTGCATTCAGACATGGGGTAATCGTTATCAGTAATCGTGATCATCTGTAATCGATTACCTTTTACAATGTAAACTCATGTAATCAGTAATCATCCATTTTTTTATTACAAGTTATCGTAATGTAATCAATTACAGTGTGAAAAACAGGTGTGATTATGATTACTTTTAGATTACTTGAAGATAACATTCATATGATAACTTACTTATTATAAAAATAGTTTTTGATAGACAATGTAAACATAAAGAAGATGTGTAGCATGAATGAAAAATTATCAAACTAGTATTCACTGTGAGGAATCAATGTTTAATGTGATTTATCATATCATCTATATAACATGACTGTAGAACAATGATGAAGAGTGAATACGTCACATTGTGGGATTTATTTTGTAAACAGTTTACGAAAGGAAATTACCTTTCGAAAGGTTTCATTGTGAGATTGAGTTCTTGTTATACAGCATGTACAAGAATATGCTCTGTGTGTAGGCATTTTGTGTTCCTTGACGGAACAGTTCTAAAAATTTTGGTATAACTTCATGGAAATTCAATAGCACAATAAACTGGTTCTAATTTTACTTTAATGGTTGAAATAAATGAGCCCGCTTAATTGATAATGGGATTTAAACCAAAATTTTATATTTTTACATTTTGAATAGATTTTATTTTTACATAAATATTTTAATATGTGCTGTCTGACAAAGTATTGAAATTTTGCAAACATTTATATACATAATGAAAATAAACTACTAATAAATTTATTGATATTGCAATTAAGACACTTATAAATTTTAATACCCAAGGTCACCTATAGTTTGTCAAAAGAATGGAAGAAGTAATTAACACCTGTAAAAACATGCATTTTTATATGGATGTGTCAATTATATCCTCACAGATACTAAAACTATACTTAACTGATTTTTCATTTATTTGATCAGGTTTTTTGTTAATTGGGCAGTTGTTTAAATTTTTTAGAAAAACAATTTAAATATTTAATTTTACATTTCACAGAAAAGGACATTTGTCTATGCTATCAAAGTTTACACATGTACAAATGTAACACTGCTCTCAGTTATCTGAAATCTCAATAAGATGAATAAATTAAAGAAATTAAAAAAAAAGATTATCACCAAAATTAACTCTTTCGTAAGTATACAAAGTTTATAAGAAATTCTTGAATATTACAATATACAATGTAATCATAAGTAATCTAAAGTAATCAGGATACCGTTAAAGAAAAGTAATCTAATGTAATCAATTACATTTGAATTAAGTTGTAATTGTAATGTAATCGATTAAATTAAATTAACAAAGTAGTTATTATTCAATCGAATACATTTAAAAGTCATCGACCCCATCCCTGACTGCATTTCAATTCTATGATATATTTTCTGTCATGGCGGCCATTTTCACGGATGGGTGGGGTCATTTGATACATTTTTAAAACTAAATGCCACAAATATGATTCAGGCCAAGTTTGGTTTTAATTGGACTTGTTGTTTCAGAGGAGAAAATTTGGTAAAAGTTATCGGACGACGAAGGACGCCGAGTGATGAGAAAATCTTACTTGACCCATAAGGGCCAGGTGGGCTTATAAATATATGACAAACTACAGATTAATAGATATGCTAGAAATTGGTTTAAGAAAAATAAGACAAATCTGGAAAACTATATTTACCCCAGAATTGAAATTGCATCCAACAAACATTGACATGTGAGTCAACAGTCTGATAAGAATGACTGTTTCTTTGTCTAAACTTCTGTCATGGTCAACAACCTGTTTCTGACTTCTATCACACACCCGGCCAAGTATGTGTCCTGTTGCTGTCTCATCTCTGTTATAAATAAAGTTGACATCTAACAAAATTGTAGATCAGTTTTATTAAAACAGATTTTAAATAATTAAAAGTTGGTATTACCAACTGATGCCCACAGCTTCATATGTTTTGAGAGAAAAAAAAATAATTTATGGGTAAAAAATATGTTTGGAGATGAAAAATGTTCATGTGCTACCATCGTTTATATTTCGCCTGTATGAGTATGTTACAATTCTTAGTGGAATACCATCCAAAAGCAAACATTAAAATGAACACTCCGTCTATAATAACGGTAACAGTGACCTTCAACCCGAAAAAATCAAAATGGCGTCTCCTTTTTCGCATATCTTCCTTCTGTATCAGTTTTATTCTAGACAAACAAGGAAACTCACTTTAATTTATAGATTTTTTTCCAATTTTTCTTATCATTAGTAGCACTATCCTTAAAATAAATAGGCTTCTTCCTTAAACTATGTATCAATTAATGTAGTCGGTTTAGGGACAGTGATTGTCATCACGAAGACTAACCAGCGAGTACTGTAGTTGTAATAAATGAATAGTTTAATTTCAAGGAATGTAGTGGAAGCTAACCTTAACAAAACATCCACATTTGTTATTTTCCCCCTTAGTATGAGGTTGACAAATGCATTTTATTGTTTTTTAAATGCCTGATTTGCCCAACAGTTGAAGTCTCTAAGTTGTAAATTGACAATATCTTGGGAAAATTTACCAAATTGTTCTGGTGCAAAACATAAATTGTAGTACTAACAATCTACACACCTAACAAGAATGTGCCACAAGTACACGGCTGCCCCAGCCGCACTATCATTTTCTATGTTCAGTGGACCGTGAAAATGGGGGAAAATCTCTAATTTGGCATTGAAATTAGAAAGATCATATCACAGGAACATGTATACTAAGTTTCAAGTTGATTGGATTTAAACTTCCCCAAAAACTCCCTCGACCAAAAACTTTAACCTGAAGCGGGACAGACGGACGAACGGATATCCAGAAAACATTATGCCCATAAATGGGCATACAAATCGCTAAACAATGAGGATGATGTAGGCAATAAAGGATCATGCCTTTATAAATTATAATTCTGACATAGATAAAAAAAGAAAGAAGCTAAGTCTATGTTGCTTCGACACTCTTAGAAGGGAAATACAGATTGCAAGGGCACAATTGCAGTTCTGTTAGAGAAATCTGCAGACTGTAGTTAAGTTGGAAACTGGCCAGTCTTTTAAAGAGCTGGCTGAATTAACAAGCGGGGCCAAATAAACTCATAACTGTGCTTGGAGCGGTCATGTCTCTCTATTCTTTTTCTTTTGCACATTTATGCGTTTCGTTTTAGGAAATTCGATTTTCGCTATACCACATTTAACTCAAATATCACACTTACATACCGTTTTATGAATCAGATTTTTTGTCTATTTTGCATCAAATCAAGAAATGAATTTGTTTGTATCTGTGTATCACTTCGTACTTTATTTGACCTTTTAATTTTTTTGGATTCGAGCGTCACTGATGAGTCTTTTGTAGACGAAACGCGCGTCTGGCGTATATATAAAATTTAGTCCTGGTATCTATGATGAGTTTATTGGTAAGGCGGCCGGTAAATCATTCATGGTTTACTAATAAAGAGAATTTGCTGTATTAAGTCCATACCTCTGTTGACTTTTGAAGCCGAAACTTTTTACTGCATTAAATACGAAAATAAGTGAGATGAAAATGAAAATCCCACATATAGGTATATAGGAGAACAAAATGTTTGGTTGATGATTGCAAATTTGAATTGATAGTTAGTTATCATTAACATTCTGTCATTTTCTATCTACCAAATTACACCTAACACTTATTATGATATGAATACGATATATTAAATTATCAAATTCTATGATTGGCGAATAAATGAAATCGTTTTCTGTTTAACTTGAAATTTGTCTTCATGTATTATGTCAGAACTTGAATATTTATATGTAAGAATTACATTATAGAGATTGTAACTCTAAATGAAAAAAAAAAATATTTTTGTTTGTCGATTAACTTTAAATATAAAAATATGATAAAAACAGTGTTACATGTATTTTCAATATGACCACACTTCTTTAAAACATAAATTTATAATACAGAGTATCGAATCCTTATGATACCTGATAATATCCGGTGTTTTCATCTTTTGTAAAAACTATTAATTTAAAAAAAAGGTATTAACATATATTTCATATCTACACTAATGTCTTATAGCTGTAATGCTCTGTGCCTGAAAAGAAATAATGGTTCTCGCTTTCGTTTCACTATTACATTACAATTTAACATATATCAATGCAGGCCTCAGATCACAATTAATTCCCTTTGTTCGGGGTCTAGGAATATAGTTCCCAATTATTATATAGGGTATTTCTTCCCAAGTAATCTGTCTACTATTTTCTTTGAAATGTTTACTATTTAAGTACCGGTATTTGTAAAAATCATGCAGAAGTTGATTCATGACATGTCACAGAAGTAATTGTTTTTGCCCTCTATCATAAGAACTTTGGTAGATGAGTAAAATTGTGTCTTTATTTTTCCTGTATTATGCCCGTTGCCATGGTAACCATCAAATCAATATTTTGCCTGAATATGTGAAAAAAGACCCTTTTGAAAATATAAAATAAGGGAATTGAAAGTCCCATAGAAATAAAGTCAATCAATTCAAACAATATGAATATTTACATTATTGACAAACAAAACCCCAAACTATACAAAAGCGTTAAAATTTTGAATTTATTAAATAGTTTGTTTCCATAGCAACCATTTAAAAATGTGTTAAAATTCGAAAATGAAAAATTTCAAAAACACCTAAATTTTAAATCTGTTTATCTCCCAAGACCAACAATATTATGACATGTCATTGACACATTTTGAAAGACCACATTCTATATATTAATAAAATAAAAAGAAAGTCGTGTGTTTTTTTTCTTTAAAAAAATAATTTTAGTTAAAAATTGTCAATTTTCACCAAATTTAGATAATCAAACAGATGAATGCTGAAACATTTTAAACTAAAACTAAAACCAAAGCTTAAACTTTCCATTTATACGTGCATTTCTGACACAAATTTGGTAATTTTAAACGAGAATATTTGAAAAACGAAGATATACTTGTACAAAATGAAAAATCATCACTCTGGGTATGGTGCACCCCCCTTTTTTTCGATTTTTTTTTTCTTCAAAATTATAAAATTTGTTGAAAAAAATGTGGTATCTCATTGTGTTTACTTGTGAACTAAGTATTTTAAGAATTTAAGCTTAACACAACTTCTAAAGTTGAGGGCAGCATATGTACCCCTCCCTTCAATCTTATATGTAAGATTTGTCATAAGTTTTTAAAAAATGGTAACACGCAAAACCCGTTGTCGTGCTTTAGACTGATGCTGTCAGTGAACAAGAATAATGTTGAATCCAAAACTTAATTACTGGTAAGTCTATGTATAAAAATAAGAGGATGTGTTTTAATTGTTAATGAGACAATTAACTCTCCTCCAGAGAGCAAAGACATAGAAATAAGCAACCACAGGTCACCGTATAGCCTTCAACAATGAACATAACATGATTATCTATAAAACAAATCTTAATGAACATTTTAAAAAAAATAACTCAGGATACTTTCTCTTTCAAAATGGTTATAAAGAAGTTACAGTAACAATATAATGCAACTCATTGTTGGTTTTTGAAACAGATTGATTCTTTAAAAACTTAACCCTTGGCTAAGATCTGCTAAACAAGAAGGCTCATCCTGAAATGTCTGGTTGGTTTTACTTACCATTGAATTACTTCTGTAAGTGTTATGTAAAGATTATAATACAAGTATCATATTATAACTTAAAATTATCAGTGTTCTAAGAAAATGAGGTCAGGGTAAGATTGACAGATAAAAAAGAGAGAATGGAAACGGAAAATACAGCACCTTTTCCATTTTTAAAGGGGCATAACTTATTGACAGTACAGGTATCACCAATAACATTCTAACTCTTCTGTATTTTATGAATATAAGCATTGTGTATAAGTTTCAAAACATTTGGTTGTGGCAAACTTAAGTGAGAGAACGGAAACAAAAAATCAGGATTTTTTTCCATTTGTATAAGGGTATAACTCTGGAACGGACGTACTTACGGACAAAGGTACAACGTAATGCCCCCTTTGTTACGGTGGGGGCATACACATTCTATATGTTCTATCTGAGGAAATATATACCAACAATTTACATTAAGTTGTGCAAGAATTTGTCAATGTTTCTATTGTATATGGTGGAAAAGGACAGCTTGTCTATTATTTTTTTTTAAAAACCTAACTGAATTATTATTGGTATACTGCAGAATAATCGCATCTTTTATCTTCCTTACTATTATATACTGTTTTAATTCTAAAACCTTCATGACAACCATGTGCAATGACAATTCATTGAATTTTGCCTAATTTAATCAATTGTTATATTTACACATTTGTATACCCCCGCCGTGGCGGAGGGGGTATTAAGGTTTATTCTTGTCCGTCCCTCAGTATGTCCCAAAGTTGGTTTCTGTTCTCTATCTTTATAAAAAAGAAGATGTGGTATGATTGCCAATGAGACAACTGCCCACAGGAGACCAAAATGACACAGACATTAACAACTATAGGTCACCGTGCCTCAACCAAATGTTATGAAACTTAATCACATTGCTTATTACCATAAAACACAGACTAAGTTTGAATTTTGGTGGTGTCACTTAAACAGTCCAAGAGTTTTGCCCCTTTACAAATGGAAATATTGTTGAATTTCCCGTTTCTGTTCTCGAACTTTAGTTTGTCTTTACCAAATGCTATTAAAAGTATACACAATGCTTCAAACCACCAAATACAGATCAAGGTTGAATTTTGGTGGTGTCACTTTTACTGTTCTATGCCATGCCTCTTTATAGAGGGAAAAATTTGCTGAATTTCTTGTATTGTATTTATTTCTTTAGTTTGCCTCAACCAAATGTTAAGAAACTTTTATACAATACTTATTACCATAAAAGTTAGTACACAATTGGTAAGTGTCACTTTTACCGTTCTTCAGTTATGTCCGTTTATAACTTTTATGATATCCAATGGACATATTCGGCATTTATTTCAAATCTTTTGCATAAGTTAAATTATTATATATTATAATAGAAAGAAAGGTTCTGTAGGTCTTCCTCAATTTCTATTTCAACACAGTTAAATCGACATAGTGACAAATAAGTGTTTGCATAAAGGTTTCGATACATGCCGATTTACATGGGAGGTAAATTGTAACAGCCATTATGGGTACATAATCTGACTCTGCGCAATAGTAAGTATACTAGTCAACAAAAGAAATGATACAAGGCAATGCATTTTCCATAGATAATGAAATTGGATTCACTGTACCAAATTAAACTGTCCCATTGGTCTAATCTTTACAGAATGTTATTTTCTTATCAAAACCACTGATTTAAGACACCCAACAAATATTTTATTATTTTTATTTTTGTTGTATCAAAAATAGTATTTTTATAAACAAAAAAATCTAAATTAGAACTTTATTTTTTTAATTTAAACACGGTCTGCTTAACATTTTAATTGCCATCCGTCCTTGTGTCCATCTGGCTGTCCGTATGTTTGTCTGTCCGGTCCTTGCAGCGCTCGCAGATGTACAAATCCTGTCAGATTTTTACGAAACTAATACTATAGGTATAAGCAATATCTCAAACAAGTTATATATTGGTGGCCAATCGACTTTTATAAAAACAGTCATAACCCTTGAAAATAGTAAATTTATGGAAAATAGCCCCGTTAGCACTCCCACAGGTACAATTCTTGCCAGATTTTTAATAAAACTTATAAACTAGTTTAACATCAACAATATCTCGGATAAGTTCTATAATGATGGACAGTAGACTTTTTTAAAAGAGTTATGATCCTTAAAAATATTTAAATTTATGGAAAGTTGCCTCGTTAGAGCTCTCAATGGTACAAGTTTGTTTTTTTATTTTCAGTTTATTTCTGATAGAACGGACGTAGTTTTGTTTAGCTCACTGTTTCAAAGGAACTGTGAATTTTTCCATCACTTGGCGTCCGTCGTCGTCTGTACGGTGTTAAATATTTGAAACATCTCCTGAAACTACAAAACCAATTATAATAAAACTTAAACTGAATGATCCTTAGGATATCTAGAATAAAGTGTGTGTTTTATTTTCTATTTTTTAAAAAAACATGGCTGCGCCATGGGTAAAAATAGAACAAGGGGTAAAATGCTGTGTATGGCTTATATCTCAAACACCAAAGCCTTAAGAGCAAATTTTTAGATGAATCTAACAACCCATTGTTTGGTTGCTGTCACTAAATTGTGAATTGTACGTAAATTTAGCAGTTTTTGGTTATTATCTTGAATATTATTAATGACAAAGATAAACTGTAAACAGCAAAAAAATCATTCTCTGTCATTAAAGCGGGAGATTTGGCATGCCACAAAACCAGGTTCAACCCACCATTTTTTTCATAAAATGCCCTGTTCCAAGTCAGGATAATGGCCATTGTTACATTATAGTTCGTTTCTGAGTGTGTTACATTTCGGTATTGTGTCTCTGTTATATCGTAGTTCTCTTATATTTGATATGTTTCCCTCAGTTTTAGTTTGTAACCCAGATTTGTTTTTTCTCTATCAATTTATGAATTTTGAACAGCGGTATACTACTGTTGCCTTTATTATTCAGCAAAGTAAATAGTTATCAAAGTTACCAGGATTATAATTTAGTACGCCAGACGCGCATTTCGTCTACATAAGACTCATCAGTGACGCTCATATCAACATATTCATAAAGCCAAACAAGTACAAAGTTGAAGCGCATTGAGGATCCAAAATTCCAAAAAGTTGTGACAAATACGTGTCAAAGTAATATCTACAAATAAGTTTATATGACCAAAATTGTCAATTGAATCCATATGAAGTATATTGCCCTTTAAACAAAATTTTTCACAATTTGTTCATCTAGTTTGCTTACTTTAAAATTTTTTTTCCTAATCTGAATATGCTAAATCAATTTCAGCCCAACTTGGGAGTATCTTGTATAAATTTTGTATTTTATTTCCTTGTTTTTCAATGAGTTTGAACATCGGTATACTACTGTTGCCTTTATTTTTCAAGAAACTTAGCCAATATGGCTAAAATGGAACATCAGGGTAAAATGCATTTTTTGCTTTTGAAGAAAAAACAATAGATACAAAGAACATTTAAATGGAATTTTTAAGCCACTCTTTGATATATATTAAAAAGCACAGATAATCATTGATGCAATATTTAACCAAAAAATTACAGGTGATCGATTCAGGCCATGAAATAGCATCTAAAGGTTTTTAATTTCAATTTGCACAAAACAAGTGTATTAAGGGACGCAGCTATCCTTCATTCAGTCATCAGCTTTTCGGCTATTTTCTGTTGTTTGTTTGGTTTGTTGTCTCTTTGACGCATTCCCAATTTCTAAAAAAAAATCTTAATATATAAAAATGGTGTAGGGGTTCTATTGTTGCCCTTACCTTCTGAAGAAATTTCATGTTTTAATGCTCAAAATGTTCACAATTAAATTCCATCTTTTAAATTTTTAATATTTTTTTGAATTTTGAAACAAATGATTTTTTTTTTCAAAAAAAGGGGGGGGCACCATGCCCAGAGAGAAAATTTTTCCTTCTCTACCAAAATATCTATATCAATCATATATTTTCATTTATTTATTACCAAATTTGTGTCAGAAATGCACGTATAAATTGAATGATTTAGCTTTTTAAGTTCAAAATGTTTCAGTATTCGTCTGTTAGGTAATCTGAATTTTGGTGAAAATTGACAATTTTTGACAAAATTATTTTTTTAAAGAAAAAAAAAACACACGACTTTCTTTTTATTTTATTAATATAGAGAATGCGGTCTTTCAAAATTTGTCAATGACATGTCATAGTATTGTTGGTCTTGGGAGATAAACAGATTTAAAATTTAAGAGTTTTTAAAAAATTTCATTTTCCAATTTTAACACATTTTTAAATGGTTGCTATGGAAACAAACTATTTAGTAAATTCAAAATTTTAACGTTTTTGTATAGTTTGGGGTTTTGTTTGTCAATACTGTAAATATACATATTGTTTGTATTGATTAACTTTATTTCTATGGTTCTTTAAAATCCCTTATATTTCATTTTGCAAAGGCTACTTATTTACGTATTTAGGCAAAATTTTGTAAGGATGGTTTCCATGGCAACCAAGGTTCAAAAGAAAAAAAATAATACATAAAAAATGTTTTCATACCTTACCTTCTTCATAATCAAAATATAAAGACATTTGAAGAGGGGTCATGAATCGCCTATCAACTGGAACCTGCATGATTCTTACAAAGACCAGTACTTAAGTGGTCCTATCAGTTGCATATATATTGAAATAAGTAAAACATGTGGAAAAAAATTATTGTTGAAAGTGAAAGTAGTGATTTGGCCAAAATGAAAGTAGGGTAGAAATTAGCCTTCGTCATTTATTCAAGATTCAAATCCTACCATTGGCATGCTAATAGGGTCCTCAAAAGAAAAAAGCACTGATGGATTGTCCTGGGACAAGTATATTTTATTAGAATAATAATTTTCTATAAGCAGTTACATTTATTTCATGTTTGTGGCGTTGAAATTTTTTAATTCACTTTGACTTTAACTAAAAAATGCATTGTAGCCAAGGGGAAGAATAATTGTGTTATGATGCCTAATAGGCCTCAGATCACAATTAATTCCCTTTGTTCGTGGTCTAGGAATATAGTTCCCAATTATTATATAGGGTATTTCTTCCCAAGTAATCTGTCTACTATCTTCTTTGAAATGTTTACTATTTAAGTGGTCCTATCAGTTGCATATATATTGAAATAAGTAAAACATGTGGAAACAAAAAATTATTGTTGAAAGTGAAAGTAGTGATTTGGCCAAAATGAAAGTATGGTAGAAATTAGCCTTCGTCATTTATTCAAGATTCAAATCCTACCATTGGCATGCTAATAGGGCCCTCAAAAGAAAAAGCACTGATGGATTGTCCTGGTACAAGCATATTTTATTAGAATAATAATGGTCTATAAGCAGTTAAATTTATTTCATGTTTGTGGCGGTGCAAATTTTTTAATTCACTTTGACTTTAAATAAAAAATGCATTGTAGCCAAGGGGAAAAATAATTGTGTTCTGAGGCCTGCAGCGAGGCAATGAAGTTAACAAAAGGGTAACCTGCTTATATTTTTTTTAATATAAATCCATTTAAGCTCATTATGAGGCCTGATTCGTCTTCACAGTATCTTTCCACTTATTCTTATTTCCGCCGCAAGTGGATAATATTAATAGTGTAAAAATATGCAAGTGTTCGGTAAACAGGAAGTTGTTGAGTGATGAATCTGAAAACGCATCACACGGTATAGCTGACTAATATTAACCCGTAAACCAAATTTCAGAAATCCTTGTATTGTAGTTCCTGAGATAAATGTGACGAAAATTTTCAACTTGACTATCAGGTGTAAAAATGATACAAGTGTTCGGTAAACAGGAAGTTGTCGAGTGATGAATCTGAAAACGCATCACACGGTATAGCTGACTTATATTAACCCTTAAACCAAATTTCAGAAATCCTTGTTTTGTAGTTCCTGAGAAAAACTTGGCTATCATGTGTAAAATCATACAAGTGTTCGGTAAACAGGAAGTTGTTGAGGGATGAATCTGAAAACGCATCACACGGTATAGCGGACTTATATCAAGCCTGAAACCAAATTTTAGAAATCCTGGTAGTGTAGTTCCTGAGAAAAATGGGACGAAAAATTTTCAACTTAGCTATCGGGTGTAAAAATGATACAAGATTTCGGTAAACAGGAATTTGTCAAGTGATGAATCTGAAAACGCAACACACGGTAAAACTAACTTATATCAAGCCTGAAACCAAATTTCAGAAATCCTGGTAGCTTAGTTCCTGAGAAAAATGTGACGAAAAATTTTCACCTTGGCTATCAGGTGTAAAAATGATACAAGTGTTCGGTAAACAGGAAGTTTTCGAGTGATGAATGTGAAAACGCATCACACGGTATAACTGACTTATATCAAGCCTGAAACCAAATTTCAGAAATCCTGGTAGTGTAGTTCCTGAGAAAAATGTGACGAAAAATTTTCACCTTGGCTATCAGGTGTAAAAATGATACAAGTGTTAGGTAAACAGGAAGTTGTCGAGTGATGAATCTGAAAACGCATCACACGGTATAGATGACTTATATCAAGCCTGAAACCAAATTTCAGAAATCCTTGTAGTGTAGTTCCTGAGAAAAATGTGACGAAAAATATTTATGGGACGGACGGACTGACGGACTGACGGACTGACGGAAGGACAGACAGAGGTAAAACAGTCAAAGCGGGGGTATAATAATAAAAAAAAATCTGAGTAGCAGTTTCTCAAAATCATTGAGTTTGACAATATTGTTCTAAATATTTAATCAAAATAATTACCCTTCATACTTTACATTTCCATCAGAAGCTTTGTGAAATTGGCCACCAATCAGTGCTCCACATGTGTGACACTTAGCTTCATAATATGGCTTTCCACACTAAAACACGCATGTCATTCTTATTAAAGGTCAATAGTGTCATTTGTTTTTTTTTTATATATAAATCTGTATCGTTAAACAAAAATATGTTTTTAGCATTTTTATATTCTGAAAAGAATACATATATATATATAGTTACCTACTGGTATTAGTAAAAAAATCAATTAATTGTGTAAGACTCATTAAATCAGCTGTCAGAAAGTCTGTTAAAAAAGAAACGAAAAATGCTGAAGGACATCAAATCTCATTGAATTTGACAATGCAAGGTTGGGAAAAGTAAATGAAAAAAAAAGAAGTTACAAATCCAAACCAAAAAGTTGTAGTCAAAGTCAATATCCTCGAGCTAGTTCATGCCATTGGATATATTAACAAAATTAATTCTACTGTTTATGTCCCCATATTCTAAAACGACATACCAGAATAATTTTGTGTTAAAAGCAAAACGAAAGCTCACTTTCATGGATCTCAAATTCAGTGCAAGGTTAATGTCAATCGATCCAAGCATACACAAGTTAGTGTTTACAATGTGAAAATTTAAATTAAATTGCTAAGCTCTGTTAATTTTGAAAAGAAAAATCAAAATGAGTCTTTTTCAATAATTTTTATTTTCTATGTTATAAATCTAAAAACAATTGTTAAAGAATCTCTTAATATATCATTGAATACAAAAAATGTTAACTATTTTACACCTGGTCTATGATACAAAACACATTAAAGCTACCGGAACAAATGTACCAGACGTATGATTAGCTATACTAGACATATCCGTCGTCTACATCTGGTTCATCAAAGGTGATAAAATCAAACTATAAAAGTCCAGATAAATTGACCTATTACTCAATCTAGTTTTAAACATACTATATATTTTTTTAAATGTTACAGATGGAATTTTAAACCAGATGAGATGAGTAAAGCTTAAACAGAACTAATATTAATAGTAACAACTATATTGAACTTACATCTCCAATTATGTATAGATGACCATTTGGACATTCTGTAACAAAAAGATACGATAATTTCATAGATTTATCATAGATATGCCTCGGATACTGAATGCTTAAATTTTAAATAATTAATATCATCATTGTCACAATATTACTATATTTATTATTGGTAATTACATTTAATCAAATTAAAATGATACACAAAATGTAAACATTATGAATGGTAATAAGGGAAAGGAATCAAACAAGTACTAAATTGAAAACAAACTTACTGTAAAGCACAGCGTTATCATTTTTTTTCCCTGCTTCCAACAGAACACGTCTTACATACCAAGCTTCTTCTTGAGGCATGGTAGGATAATATGCTTTCTAAAAATATTATAATATAATTGAGAAAGGAAACAGGGAATGTGTCAAAGTGACGACAACCCGACCAATGAGCAGAAAAAGCCCATGGCAACCAATGAGTTTTCAACGCAACCAGAATATTCAGCACCAAGTAGAGGGTTTCCGCTGGCCCATACATGCACAATAATGTATACGAGTTCTATGAAAATGGAAATCAGACTCAACTTCGAAACATATAGACAAATGAAAATAATAAAAAAACAAAATATTAAAGACAAGCAAGACCAGAGGTTCCTGACTTTGGACAGACACAACAATGCGGCGGGATTAAACACGTTTTGTGAGATCACAACCCTCCCTGTATACCTGTAGCCAATGTAGAATAAACAAATACACCGCAATACGCACAGCTTAACTAATTTGAATGCCGTCCGAGTCCGTTGTTAGAACAGATCACAGAAGAAACTAAGCAAAATGACAATGATATGAAACAAAGGACTACTAGCAGTGACTGACATTCTAGCTCTATATCTAAATTAAACTGATTGAAAGATTTTGTCTTCATGATATGAAAGTTAAGCAAAATCCCGGCCGTTAGAGGTTAAGAATGATACAATCATAAAATATACAACAAGAACATAACCCGTGTAATACCAACCACAGGTTTTAGAATAAATGTGCGTATTTCCGATACAAGACCCTTAGAGTGAATCAATATTAATTAAAAAAAATGCCATGTCTTTATAAAATCGGTTTCATACTCAAATTAATGAAACCACTTTACATTTTTTCTGAAAAATAATTAGAACTTAATACAGAAATTGAATTCAAATGTCGTGTTTTGTTTTTGTTAAGTGAAAAAAAAAAAAAAAATTAAAACAATTGTGTTTTGCATTTTTTTTTTTTTTTAGAACACTTTCGATTTTCATTTTATGTGTTATATCTCAAATTAAAAAAAAAATGGATACACATATACATGGACCTTAAAGTACAGTTTCTACTATTACTTCAATGGAAATGTTTTTCCATGTTAAATATTCTTTAATTCTATTAGAAATGAACCAAGAAATATAAAAAAAATAATGTTTATGTACAGTACATGCATTATCATTTGTTGAGAAAAGATACTGTGTGTTAACTACCCCAGCAAAAAATTAATGGACTTAAATCCGGTACGGTGACGGCCCATCAACAAACTAAGAAAATGAAGAATTTCTGCTATTCTCCTTTTTGGTTGTTTTAATGATATTGAAGAATATAATACACTTTAACTATTTTCGATTGTGAGATATGATATATTTTTTTATAAGAAAAAATACACATCAAAATGGTTAATTGAGTGAACCTAAGTCTTGCTTCGATTTATTTCTTTTTCTTTTTTGTTGTACATATTGTAAGGTTAGAAAGGTACGAAAAGAAAGATATTAACACGAAGATTGTCAGACAAGTCTTAATGAGCATCTCAATATTTGTATGTATGTGCATGGAGCAAAAGAAATGGGTCATGTCAAAATGGAGGGACCCGATTTTGTCAATGCGGTTTTCTGTACAAGGACCCTGTTTTGTTTCAGTATGGGACCCGGTTTGTTTTGTTTTGAAACCACCAGTTATTGAAAAGCTACGCTAACACTGATCTGAACATTGTCCGTTGGAAACAAATATGAAATACATAGATGTGATTGTAATACAAACCAGTTGTGCCTGGGACATCAATATCATAATTCCTGTCTAGCTTCTGCACCCTTTTATCATTTTTAAAGGGTAGAGGTCAGGGGTTTGAATGTGTCGGGGCAAATTTCAGTAATCCATCTGATTCAAAACCAAACGCTACTTAAATGCCACCAAGGCGATTTTGGAAAATTGAAAATGACGTATATATTGTGTCAAAGATTAACATATTCCCCAAAAAATCCAAATTTTATTCAGAACTACATATATTTGTTTGAGTTGAAGGCATTGTTATACAAAATTTCAAAGTGGAAGAGGAAACTTCCAAATTTCTTTTTTCACTCACACAGGTTATAAGATTTGTAATCATATCTATTTTCTACTTGAAATTAAAAATAACATTTGATTAGAATATATTTTTTTGAACTTTTTTTTTATAAATTCTCATAAACTCAAAACACAAAGCAGTGTTACGTGTCGAATGCTATATTTTTTTTACAAATTTGCAAATTTTGCAACGATAGGATTACAATTCAAGTGCATTAAACTTTTTGATCATTTTCTAAAATAACATTTTAGGTATAAATCAAAAGGACAACGACCCAAAAAAAAGGAGGTCATATATTGATAAATGTTTTTCTTGACAGACCGCTGTTCAATTGACAAAGACAGTATCTAAGTTTTCGAAGAAATGAATTACGATGTCCCATATCTAATATCTAAGAGAGGGGCAAAAGATATCACAGGGACATTCAAGCTCATAGTTAAAAAATACCCAGATAAAAGTTGTTAATTGATGAAACTGAAAATGCAAACACGGTATAGCTGATTCGTATACACCCTGAAATCAAATTTTAGAAATCATTGTAATGTAGTTCCCGAGAAAGATGAGACGAAATATATTCATGCGACCTACAGACAAACTGACGGATGGGTGGACAGACTGAAAAACAGAGTTAATACAATATACCTCCACTTTTTAAAGCGGGGTATGAAAATGCACAAGCGAAAAAAACATGATTCATAAATTAATAACTGAATTGTTGTGTTAAACTTACTACAACAACTTTGTACATTGAATTAAATTTACAACTTGCAGTTATAAATTGTGAAAACAAATTGAATTTGTAACCAAAAATAAACATTACCCTTAAAATTATTGCAAAAAACCCCCCGGCTGATTCTTATATTAGGAGTGATATCATATTGTTAACTTTGTAATGAGGAAAAAAACCTTCTTTTTAATTCAAAACGATAAAGGAGTAAGTATGCTAAAACATGCCTTTATGGCCCATAAATTCTGCAAAATGGTAACTGCGTGCAAGCTGTAAGAAACTGATGAAGACCTATTTATATCCCGCTATTGTTGCATTTGATGACAAATTACATTATAAGTGATGTATTTGTGACAACAATGTTATAAGTGCATTTCTTTTTTTGTTGCAATATTTGACCAAATTCAAGAGAGTTTTCTTGAAAATTAACACTGGCTCCACAAATAATACACACAGCAATACAATACATAATTAGATTTATTTCAAATATTTGACGTTTAGAAATACATCGTTCTAGGATCTTTTATTTGGGTTGCTGGCTCTAATCTATTGTAAACAGATAAGCGATATAGTAGTTCGTAAATAATTATGAAATGCCAAAAAAATCAATTTATTTTTTCTCATGGTTGTTGCCTTAACAATGTTTTCAATTATTAAAGTTCAAATAAATGTGTCCCTCACAACTTATTTGGAAATGACAAACTTACCACCATCTTTTCTGGAAGCATTGCAATATTCTTAAGTGGAGTAACGAGGGTAGTCTTTCCTGGGATTTCAATCATCAAAACCATGTAATGTGTTAATAAGCAACTGATATTTTGTTTTGTCAAATTCATTTCACTGTAAATATTGAATTTTGGGTCTTTCCATAGCTTATTTGTCATTACTAAACTTGGTAATTCATCCTAAAATAAAACAATGTCATGCTACAAAACTTGAAATTACTAGACATGCTACAAAGATGTCGAGAACAAGTTCTAAGTGGATACGATACTATCAAAAGTCTGTCAATGCTATGTGGACAGTAATGAAGTTCAGAGTAGTGATAATCAACTAGTGGTTTCGAGGAGCAGGTATCCTGATGATTATTTCTGACGCTAAAGAAATCTCTATGTAATCCCTCAACCATCATAAACATTTGTCACATTTGTCTTTTAAGACAACCCTCCTGTATGAAATTGATTTACAATTGCGATAATTTGAATGTTTGTAGATCTTGTTCTTGTGATCATTTTTGTTATTAAGAATTGCATTTTATTAATAATTGTGTTTTAACGATATAAGCAAATATTTAAAAACACTTTATGTTAAAATTATTGTATAAGGGCAATGAATCCTAAAAAAAGTTATTCTACAGTTGTATAAAAAACGACAATAGGTAGATCTTGACATTTGAACGTTATTGTTCTTGATCTTAAACGATAATGGTGAATTAAATTAAATTGTTGGTATATCCTGCATTAGTATATATTAGTCATGTTAGTGATTATGATTGAACAATATGACAATTCCATTACAATATTAACCGTTTATCACAAATATTCCACAAATATCAGATTTAATACTTTTAAAAATTCATTCATATGCAAACGATATCCTACAAAAACATTAGATGAGTTTAGATCATAGTTTCGGAGGAAAGAATGATTAATAACCAATAACTGAAAACGATTTGGACAGTATACAAGATACTGAAAATGCATCTGGAAATTTTAAACATCGATCTTGACCTGAAATTGTTATTTTATTTGAATTTTAAAATCAAAAAATAATTTGTTGACTTGTTTATACATCTTTTCACTAAAACGACATAAAGTTTCATTACCTAATTAATCAGGGACTATAATTCCTGTACGACAAGAGTGGAAAACTTTGATATCGAATTTGACCTCAACTTTGTCCTCAGTAGCTTAGATCTAAACTTGAAAGAATTGGTTGAAAGGTTTTGACGTGTTTCAGTTTTGATTTTGTCACTTGATATATGGATTTCTGTATGGAATTTTCCCTAGAGTTCAGTTGTTTTGTTATTTCATTTTTTCGCAAGTCAATCTTATCGATGGTAATGACGGATTAAATACTTCATATTGCAAATCATATTACAAAGAATTTAATATCTGCCGTAAAAGCTAAACATACAGTTTAACGATTTTCTAAGCACAGTTAAAGGATCTAAATGCAATATGCAATGAAAGAAAGAACATGTCAAAAGGAACAAAATCCTAATATATTTATTTTTCAAATGATCATCAATGTATAGACACAATTCTGTGTCTCAACTTGATATACACAAAAATAAATTTTTGCACAAATGTCCTACCATGTTTTTGAATGTTGTGCTCTGCAATACTGTTTCCTTGAGTAAATTTAGTCCCTGCAAATAAATATAATATAGATATTATTTTTTTAGCTCCGCAACAATACAAATTGAAATTTGAAATGTATATATCCCGTTTCAACCTATGTTTTGCAAAAAAAGTTTTAATACAAAATTAGTGCATTCAACCTGATTTGTCAGCACATGGTGTTCACAGATTTCTTCGCTGGTACAGCTATTTCAGTGGACATCCTTGTAAACAACCACATAAAGACCAGAGATTCTTGAGGTGTATATTTATAAATTAGTTATTATACATTTATATATATTATTTGTCATTAAAACATTATTTATCATTACTACATTATTTATCATTAATACATTGTTTTTTCATTTTTCAATTTTAACTCTAAATATAAACTTTACTCAAGCAGTAATCCTTAATATATCATTGTTAACTTACTGATAGATGTTGATAGTAAAAAATGAAATCGGGTTATAGTAGCCTTTTCGCAGTTTGGTTTGTGGTTTAATATGTTTTTCTATCGTCCGGCATATGGAAAATAGTACTATTAATTATGTGGGCCTTTTGTGAACCCAAGGCAGGTGAAGGAAGTCAACTGAGGAGTGCTGTGGTTGGATGTAAGGGTACAATATATATTTCTTTATTCATCTGTAAATAACTGCAGTGTGTAATTTGTTTTAACAATTCATATTAAACCTACTGAAATATTTTCTAAAGAATTCTTCGAAAAGACTTCAAACATTTGGTGAAAAATGACGGTGGGAATTGATAAAATAAACAAGCTCCGTTGGGAGCTGCTCATGATACTATTTGGCTTCAATTTTTAAAACAGAATAATAAAGTTCTAACACCACACATAACTGCTTTATCCAGGTTTTTATCATAGTGGGTTATATTATGGAAATAATTGTGCAAATCGTGATACAAATATAAAATTTGGTATAAGGGTTGACTAAACAATACTTATAAAAAATTCAGCTGCTGGCCATCAAAATTTTTCATTTTTTCCAGATGGCCACCGCTCATTTTGCAAATGGCGTCATATCTAATTGGCTACATTTCGTGAATCCTTTGATAGCTGATTTATAATAGGTATAATCTAATGTAAGTTATGACGAAACGTAAATTACAGTTACTACAACATGTACAGTACGATGAAACAATACATAAATGTCTAAAAAGTGACTTCCGGTTAAAAAATGGCGGCAAAAACGTGGAAAATGTCAATTTTTTTCTATTTTCTTCTCAGTAACAACAGATATCACCAACTTTGTTACATAGTTTGGTTACATTAAAAGACTATGCCTTTCTAGGTGAAGCAATATCGGCTTTAGTGAGGGCACATGTCCATCTACTATCACGCAATATATCACCAATTTAAAACAAGCCAAACATGACGATGAACTTATCTTCTCCTTACACATCTGGCCATTCCCACTGAATTTTCTTAGTCAATAGTGGTTGATCCGCAGCTCTAATTGATGTTTGTCCGGGATTTAGAAAGTTATCCAATTTTTTCACCTTATCCATTGAATGCCTAATCATTGCAACTGAATGGGTGTGTTTCTTAAAAGTGGCATTTTAGAAGATACTCTAGAGTCTAGATTTTTATAGGAATGAAATGAGAACATAGATATGTTTACGAAATCCAAATTCTGGTCTGTGAGATGAACTACGATTTACATACGGTGTGTCCTGGTAGTGCGTGCAAATCGCTTTTGATGTCTTTAAATAGTTTACGCATGCGTAAAATTGATCCAAACCTTAAAATGTTATCAAATCAATTCATAACATCATGAAAATCCCCAAAGCACTAAGTTTAATATAATAAATAGTTTAAATGTTTATGTGTGAATTTTGTTATATTTTCGCGCATGCGCAAACCCTGAAAAGTCAAATATTTATTTCTAGTATATACAGTCACATGTAAGGAATGTAGCCATTACACCTGATAATATGTTATACTAAAAGAAGGTCAAAGAAAAAGTTTTCCAGAAAAATAAGTATTTTCGAACTGGAAAAAAACAGCCATTTTTAAAAGGCCGTGGCCATTTTAAAAAACTATTTTTTTTTATGGGCAGCAGTTTTATCTTAAAAGGTATATAATAATGATGCTTCGTGCTAATTTTCATGCTTGTATCATCATTTGCACAATTCTCTCGATTTTGCTTGCTTATATCTTCTACTATTATAAAAGGTGTTCAATTTAGAAAATATTAGTATTGTGGCCTATGGCAGAATAAATTGTACCGTTTTCCATATACTGAAGAAAGCAAGGGAAATCAAAATCAATCAGACTTCAGTTATATTATACTATTTTGAAGTTTTTGATCAATGCATTTGATTTTTGTAACCAAGAATAGAATTTTTTCACCGAGAACAATACTGTGTTGGGAAAAGTGCTGAGTCATCATAATAAGTCAAATTGATGAGTATACTGATATAAAATTTTATTCTAGGATTTAAAATAACTATTTTGTATAAAATGCACTAAACTCTAGTTCTTTTGTATTTGTTATCACCTTTCGCAATGATAAATACAATTGGAAACACCAGAACTCAAGTCGCGACAAATATTTTTAATTGAAATATTTGCCTTTTCTGCTGTGTAATTCCCTAAATGTATGACATGGGTATTTCTCAAGAGATAAACTATTCAAATTCGAAAATGGTCTGATTTAGTTTATACTGTTTATGGAGTGAGGAAATATTTGGTCATACTTAAAGCATTTTAAGTATTAAAATTGTCTATCTAAGAAAAAACCCATGCCCAATTGAGGTTAAATTTAGATAGAATTTAAACTCTCCCGTGTGAAGAATTGTTCACATTCTTGGCAATTCATTTAGCAAATATTTCAATAGTGCTTCATTTTGTAGTTTCTATCTTTTATTATATCAAGCATATATAGTTCTATTTTATTTTCTACTGTTTGAAAGGACTTTTGTTGAAAATGACTATTCCAAGAGAAATAATTCAGCTTTTTCATAGATTTATACAGGCTTCAAAAACAACTTTACAGCTGGGTAGTTTGCATATTTAAAGTATTACGTGTCTAATATCTTTGTTTAGATCATCTCAAGACAGAATAGTAGATTTCATAGCAAGTTCTGAAATTTTGAACCACAAAATGGCATATACTAAATCATGGAATGGCGATATGTATGAAAAATCTTGAGTTTTTGATTTAGTTGTGAATGTTTGATAAATTGAATACAATTTTATTGGAACTGTCATTTTATCTGTTTAAATGATACTGTTTATCATTCTTTTTGAATAAGATAAGAAATGATTGGATTCCTGATGTTTATTAAGCCTGGTCTGAGATAAGTACAGAAAGAGGTAAACCAGCATGTAGGGGTGGGGACATAACATGATCTATGTTTCGTTAAGTAATGGGGACATACAAGTATTTATCATAGCCAAGGTTTTTACAATACCCCAGTATGGCATTAATTGTGGCATAAGAATTTATAACATCCTTATGTCACAGTATAGGGAAATATTATTAATACATTTTCCCAGCATAATGTTAGCCTTGTGTGTACCTAAGGCAGGTGAAGGAAGTCAACTTAGGAGCGCTGTGATTGAATCTAAGGGTACAACATGTTTTTGTTTTAATCATCTGTAAATAACTGCAGTGTTTTTTTTTTTTACTATTTATATTAAACCAATCGAAACTTTTTCTAGAGAATTATTCGAAAAGACTTCCAACATTTGGTGTAAAATGACGGTGGGAATGGATAACATAAACAAGCTCCATTGGGAGCTGCTCATGATACTATTTTTATAACAGAATAATAAAGCTCTAACACCACATATAACTGCTTTATCCAGGTTTTTATTATAAAAAGTGATAAATTCAGAAAATATTAGTATTGTCGCCTATGGTAGAATAAATAGTACCGTTTTCTCTTTACCAAAGATGGCAAGGGAAATCAAAATCTTCCGTATAATCTAAAATTAAAGAGTGTAATGTTTGTGCTAGATTAAGAGGTACTTTTTAACCTCATTGAAATTGTAAAATGAAATAATCATATATAGTATAATCATTTAAGTACATAGAGCGCTGTTAAATCCATACATAATAACAATATTGACAATGATATAACAACAATGGTGTTCAAATATAAGAATGTACTCTTTGTATTATCCCCTTTCCGCAACCATTAATATGTATGTTTTGTAATAATAATCGCTTTTTAAAATATGACTTAAAACATTATACAGATTAATATCTTTGTCCTATATTTTGACAAACAGTGTAAGGGAAGTAAAAAGTTCATTTCATAATTATGTCCATCATCAATTATTAATTACTGTTGATGTAAATGTCCCTTGGTTTTGATTGTTGTTGTCTTGTATATCCCGAGATTATTTTTTTTGAAAGAAAAAACATGTCTAATAATCTTAAGCTTTATCAAATAACTTAAACATTTCTCCCAAAAAAACTCATATTTAAAATGGCAAGTTACAAAAAAATGTTCATAGTCTTCTGTAATAGTTTCAATCTGTAAAGTTTCAGTTTATTGTTTTTTGAATATTTGTGAATAAATGTTTGGTTATATTGAGCTTCAATTTATATATTTTACATTTTAATAATCTGTTGCACTTATGATACCCAATTGGAACTTCTTAATTTCTTTATTATATTATATTAACATTGTATAAACTTGCACCGAATAAATTTTTTTCTAGTTTCTGATTACAATTGTTCTTTTTACTTTTGTGGTATTAAACATTAACACATAGGTTGTCTTCTACAACAAACAAATTGTCGTCATGAAGATCTTATGTAATTATTTGATTTTTACCTGTTATATCAGTGTGTCAATGGTGTATTTGGCAGATAATATTACCTATTGTAAACACTGCAAAAATCCCCACAATTCCATTAATGAAGTTTAAATACATATATCAAAGTTCTTCAGAATTCAACATTATGGACCGACTTTTCATTTAGTAATTGTTGTTAGCCTCTTGGTGACCTGGAAAATTGAACTTGCTTCTGGTGCTTCAAATGGGCATGATGTTGCTTTCAAAAAACCAAACATGAAATCAACTGTTTTGTTTGCTAAATACATATTGCGAGACATATGGTGAGGTGAGAAAATTTCTGACAAGTTCAGAAAGTCATGATGACATAAGGTCACATAATGGGCCATCCATAATGAAATATGTCTTCAAATGCATTGAAACAAAACCATTTTAGGTATCTTGCTTGTCGAATCTAGCCGGTTATATTACGGCAATATTAATATTTGTGTCATTAGGGATACATCGCTGATCTATCATATGACCCAGAGACAAGGCTAAGTCAGTATAACCTTATCTAAAACGACTCAGAGTGAAACAGCGCTATTAAGGATGATATCTCCTTAGAAGATGCCTCATTTGGACAACACATTATTTGATGTTGAATATAAGTGTACGTATAGCCAAACCACCACCAGTAGACCTTGGAACATAGATATCAAATGGTGAATAGCTGACTAATTCCAGTTTATTTTAGGGTCAATTGTTGTCCGACTTTTAACAGGACCTTGTTTGCAATTACAAAGGCAAAACTGTTTGTATTAAATCATACGTATGCTATGAAAATATTTGTCGTCTCCTAACATGTGTTGTTGTCAGAGTATGAAAATTTAAATAACAGCATACTCATTGAAATGTTATAAATGATTGGTATGACGAGGATGATGACTGAACTATTAATCTTAATGTCAAATATTACATGTATTTTGCTACTAGCCTCCTCCGACTTTATGTGGTTGAAAATATCTCTTACTCTCCGAAAGAATAAATAGTCTGCCAATGGTCCCCGATCTTGACGTGGTTAGAAGGCTTTCAAACCAACTGTTGACTTATTGTGTGGAATGTTTCGGAAGTATTACATCAAATGACACCAAGATTGATATTTGTTCTTTAGTATCAATTAGCTTTTTTAAATGAACGTGCGTATTGATGTCAAGTGCTATTTTAATATATACATAGATCTAATGGACAAAATCATTTGAATTAATTGTTTCCAAATCGTATCGCCTCATGGAATTTGTTAATGGTCCCTGTCCATTCGTTTATTCGAAACACATCAAAACTCAGAAACACTTTTACCTAAAGATTTTAGACTTATTACACTACCAAGAATTTACTCACGTTTTTTTGGTATATTTCTACCCTCGTATATATCAGTACTGTTCGGCAAGACAAAAAACTTGTAATGTTATACTTTCTGTTTATTCAGTACTGATTTTAACAGTACTGTTTCAGTACTGATTTCGCCAGTTCTGTTTCAGTACTGAATTTGACAGTACTGTTTCAGTACTGATTTTGACAGTACTGTTTCAGTACTGGTTTCGTCAGTAATGTTTCAGAACTGATTTTGACAGAATTAGTATATGTACCGTTTTTGTATAATAATAAATAGTACTGAATAAACAGAAAGCATAATAACATAACAAGTTTTCTGTCTTGTTAAACAGTACTGATATATACGAGGGTAGAAATATACCAAAAAACGTGAGTAAATTCTTGGTGGTGTAGGATTATTTGTAATCATATTTTCTTGACCACACTTTTTCGTCAGCTTGATTTGATAATTTTTCAGGGAGTAATTGCACAATTGTTAATGCAACTCATCTTTTTCCGTTTTACTATAAATCGCACAAGTTCTTGCTAATGTAAAGGAGTAGGTCCAGTAAGACCCCTTTTTGGCCCCAAAATATAGCAGTTTTACAAAATTGTTAAAATATAAACTTTTAGTTATTTATTGGACAGTAGAATGCTTCTGCTACGTACATATGGGCTGTTTTTGACAATACAATGCACATATATCGGGTACCAGCACCATAAAGTCATGCTTAATTACTGAAATCTTCACAATTCTAGCATTTTAGTTAAATTTTAGACGGTTTTCGTGTAAAACGAAAGTGGCCGCATTCGTGTTCATCCTTAATATTGAAATATAAGTTGTATTTTATGATAATACATAACATATATAAAGGTTGAGGATGAACACGGATGCGACCACTTTCATTTTTGACAAAAACCATCTGAAAAGTTACATTTTTCGGCATATTTGGTAGATTTTTCATATTTGAGCTTGAATTGGATGGTTTTTAATGACTTAATCAGTTACAATCTTTCACATAAACTAATTGATTCAAATGAAATAGTCACTTAAGTGTTTAAAAAGTGGTCAAAATATTTGGTCAGATGAACCTGAAATTTGAGGCCAAAATCGGTCCTTACCGGACCTACTCCTTTCATAATTCCACTTATGTTTGTTTGTACTAATATGTTCCGCGAATCATACGTTTGGATATTATTCACTGTCCAACGATCCTGAAATAAAGCCATTTTATAAATAAAAACAATATGGTTTTTCAGGATGAAATTTTGAATGAAACGAGATAATCGACGGCTATCGGCAACGGAAAGGAAAACAAAAATGAGTAAATCGTAAATATTAGAAAATCAAAACAAATTGGAACGGGAAGATTTCAGATGGGCGGGCGGTTTGAAAATCCATCAATTAATTTTATTTGACCTACACATGAAAAGCACTTGCTAGCTGATTTATCGGTAAGTCATCGTGGAAGTCCTATTTTTATGTCTTCATATAGAAAAGATCTACATTAGACGAACACTCTGACAATTTAACTACGTTTCTGCTTGTCAAAGGTCATTCAAAGATCGCTAGAAAAATGAGATTAGTTGGTTTACACTTTTTATTTCACTCTTCTTACTAAATATTGATCTGCATTCAATTTATAAGAATTCTAAGAGGATTTATCACTTTCGCACTAGTACTGCTTTCCATTTCAACGATTAGCTACAGAGATATTATTAGTTATATGGTGTGCTAGTGACCTAATACGATATGTATGGGTCAGTAAATTCCATATGGGGTGAGAGGTAACTAACCATGTATTTTTTAGGACACCCTATATGAAATATGTATATAGTCACTACGTGTAGTCGATTAACCGATCATAAATGCAAAATATTATCAAACCTCATCTGAAAACTTTGGTTCATCGACGTAAATATTGTGCATAGTAACCTCTCTGTGTAAGGCAAGGATGCTCATAATCTTTGGTCTCCATTGATCTTTATTTTGTACCTAAAACCAAAAAAGGGTAAGTTATTCCCACAAATTAACTTACGAATCATTGAAAGAACAAACTCACATCTATCACAAAAGGATTTTAATTCAGTGTGACAAGATCAATGATACATGTATGATCAGTACATATGTAAGATCTCTTTTTAGATAGTTGTTGGTCTTAGCTCTTCGACTGTTCAAATTATGATAAAACCCTTTGCTTTCAAATATTTCTGCTTTAAACATTAAAGATATTAATCAAGAAAAGCGAATCGGACGCTGTGTTTAAAAATGAGCTGTTTAATTTTTAAAAGCTTGCACTTCGTCGAAATCGCTGCTGATGATCAGTCCTCTGGGTTTTTTTCAGCTTCATAGTCAGTTATTTGACCTTTCTTATATAAAGTAAACATTAATGAACAAATAACCTGAGGTTTCAACTGAATCATAGAAATATTCGGCTTTGAAAGTCACGATGGAATTAAATCAAGAAAAGTACCTCGTATTCTAGAAATTTTTAAACTGTTGGAGACAGTAAAGTCACAAAATTACTGCAATCCGAGGAAAATTCAAAAAGGAAAGTCCCTAATCAAAAGGCAAAATCAAAAGCTCAAACACATCAAACGAATGGATAACAACTAGCATATACCCGACATGGTACAGGATCTACAAGGAATTTATTGCTAACTTATATGTAAACCATTTGTTAATTATGTCTTTTTAAATTCCATGAAATAAATTAATTTTTCGTTAGTTTAGTACGAAATAAATCGACTCTTAGACCTTTGACATGTATATGTCAATTTTTAGGGTGCATTTTAGTAAAATAGTTCTTTGCGAGTTTTGCATTTTTAGCATGCATTTATATGCATAATTCTTTATTTGCAAAACAAACAAAACCAATTTTGGTTATGGCAAATACATAGACAAAACAAACATAATGAAAACTCGACAAAATTATAATAGATATGATAAAAACAGTTATTGGTCTACTTTCCTCAGTTCTAATGACTCTTTAATGAAAGAAACAACTGCTTTTACATCATTTGGTGTTGATGGATTTAGTATAATCACGAGTTTATCAGTAAAATTAAGTGTATTAAAATTTACATATTTTTGTATATAATATTTTAGAAAGATATCTCTTTTATTTTTATTAATTTTACAGTTAAAGAACAAATGGAATTCATCGTCTAAGATATTACATACTTTACATTTTCTTTCATTTCGTGGTATTTTTGTATATCGTCCAGTTTCTATTAAGAGACAATGATCGTTTATTCTAAATTTGTTTCTTTATTTGGGTGCGATAGGTAGTATTTCATTTGGTCATTTATATTAGATTTAAGAAATTTATAGAGATATATTTTATTATTTATTTTATCATCAATAAGAGTTTGATAATAGTTAATATAACCTTTCTTTAATTGGGGTTTTAACTTTTTAGTCGGCTTTAAAGTTTTAGTTTCCTCAATAAGTTTGATGTCAATATTTATATCTTGTACAACATTTTTAGCGAAAGTATACCAAGAGTATGTTCCCTTAGTATCTAAATTTTTGGTTAATTTAAAGGCTTCATTAAGAAGTGGGTTTAGATTTTCATTATTTAATCTAGATAGGTACATCATAGTTTGGGTTTTTATGAAAGTTTCTAATGGCAGAAGTCCTAGTTCAATTCTAACAGCTAGATTTGTTGAGCTTCTTTTTGTCCCCAGTACTTGTTTAAGAAATCATCAACTCAATAGTCAGTGCTTTGTTAGAGACAATATTTTTTACAAACTTTCATAATTTGCTGTTGAAGAAATAATTAAGAAACTAGAATAACAACACTCTCATGCAAAAGTGACATCAGCAGAATTTTTTAATTGCTTTAAGGTCCTTTTTGGTCATATAACACTTTTTGTCATGTAATTACATGATATATTATTGGTTTAAGCGTTCCTGATGAAGGTAAATTCAACAATGGGCTTCAGATGCATACACTTGGTAAGTGTGTGTTCGTAAACAAGACATTCAGATGTTTTTAGTTGTTCACCTTTGCTTCGTTGGCTTTGAAAACAAGTCAAAGAAAAATCACACTGCGGTTTGTATTTTGTCTACAAAGTGACCAATTAATAAACATTTGTCAATTGCTACCTGGAGACAAGCTACTACAATATTGTTAAAAATGCTAGAACTACAAGTGTAAATTTTACATGTAATCAATTACTTGAGATAAAACTGTCTTACTTCGTCAACTTGGTGTTTTTGTAAATTAATACTACTTACACAATTGTAAATATAAGACAGATGTAGAATGAAATTCAAGGTAACAGTTGGAAAATATCTTTTTTTTTTGTTGGTTTTAGATAATTCTGATTTTATTAAAATTTGAACTCTTGTGTATTTAAAACAATTATAAAGTTTACAAACAAAATTATCAAAAATCATAACGTCTATACGTCTTGAGGAAGTATCGTCCAATATTGAATTTGAAATAATATCTGGTATCATTACAAGCATATCAAAATGTGAAAAGCATTCGACGAAAGACAGTGATATTTGCATTGCATCAAGAACCAGAAATCTTGAAATTTGTAATATTGAAACAACACGGCAAATAATCTCAAACAGTGAAACAAAATACAAAAGTGAAAATCGTCAACATCGAATTTTACCTTTATTTAAACATCAGTAACAAAGTAGTAAAATTTGAATAGGCGGAGATAAATGGTTTTAGACTATTACACGAAACAGTTGGAACCGCTTACTCATTAGCAGTAGTACTAACATCAAAAAATATATTTCCGTAATTATCAATTGATAGACTTGATTAATCGTTCTAGAATGTTATTGAAGATCATTGTGAATAAACCATTTTTTGCACATTTTTTTCATTACATGCAGTAATAATTTTGCCGGAAACGTGACCAATCCTAGACAAACTAATAAAGAACTTTTGATAGCAGACAAAATATTACCAGTTTTCTTAGTCAATGACTAATAAGACAATAACAATCAAAACCAAGGAGTAAACATAGACTCATAAAACCAAAAGACATTTACATCAACAGTTACAAATAATAAATAAGAAACAACACGAACTCCACTAAAAACCGGGAGTGAAATCAGGTGCTCCTTTAATAAAATTGAGAATGGAAATAGGAAATGTGTCAAAGAGACACCAACCCAACCACAGGACAGACAACAGCAGAAGGTCACAAATAGGTCTTCAATGCAGCGAGAAACTCCCGCGCTGCTTAAAAGTAAACTGATAAAAGTTTCATGAAATTTTTTTATGTGGTTTCCTTGGAGTTGAGATAAAACACTGTTGCAGTAGTATATAAAGGCCAAACTTCTACGTTCAAATGAGCATAACTTAAAATAAAAAGGTAATCATTATTTCTTGTCGATGTGTGCAAATCTACAAATTTTGTTCTTATTATCTACTAAGTTTTGTGAAATTCTATCTCATAAACATGTTTAACCCCGCCGCAATTTTGCGCCTGTCCCAAGTCAGGAGCCTCTGGCCTTTGTTAGTCTTGTATGATTTTAAATTTTAGTTTCTTGTGTATAATTCGGAGTTTAGTATGACGTCCATTATCACTGTACTATTATGCATATTTTAGGGGCCAGCTGAAGGACACCTACGGGTGCGGGAATTCTCGCTACATTGAAGACCCATTGGTTGCCTTCGGCTGTTGTTTGCTCTATGGTCGGGTGGTTGTCGCTTTGACATATTCACCATTTCCTTTCTCAATTTTATTATGTAGATTCAGAGGATTTGGGTTGACGTATAGTTGCAATAGTACATTCATGCCAACATTTTACATTCAAAGGGCATAATCATAACTTATTGATATGCTCCACTACATACAAAGTTTAGTGACATGTGCTGTGTGGTGTCATAGGAATAGCGATGAAAAGAACAGGACTGAATATATGATAGATGGACAGACTGACGGACTGACGGACTTTGATCCGTGGTGTATAAAAACGTTAACCTTAACTGATCATGAACTAAAAAAAGAAAACTTGATTTTAGAAATAACGTTAGTTTCATGACCTCAATTTCATAACTAGAAATGGGTGCAGTCCTTGCCAGTACATCAAATTAAATTGGTAGCTAGTATATTTGACCAGCAACAGTTAAATTGTGACAGTTTTAGATTTAGTTATATAATATAGTTTTTTAGATTCCCTAATCGGTCTTTGTACCAAAACCAAGCAGGATGCATTACATAGATTAATAAAATATTTAAAAAAGTCTTTGATTCTTGATATAAACAATGAAGATAAGATAAACAAATTGCACATAAAACTTTGTTTGAAATTAGATTTTTCCGTGATCCGCCTTTTAAAAAATCAAAAACAAAATTGATTACCCAGTTAAAATCACACAAGTAACCTGCATTTATATTTTGATAAATATCAAACTCTTGAAGTCATTTCATCATATAAATTGATCATGTTCTAAAATGTAGCAGTTCATATACATTTATAAGCCTAACAATTTGATTATCTTGAATTGGGAACTCTTAAGTATCATAAAAGACATGAACGCTGCCTTCAAATTAAAAACAATATTTATATATATGTCAATAAAAAAGTGCGACAATTGATAGCTATTATTTTAAGTAATAGTATTTTCCTGCACTGGAAAGTAGAATGGTCTGACATGAGATGCCTTAAACACGCCAATCTGTCAAAACATAACTACTCCTATGTATATGTCTAACATATATATAGAATTATTCAAAAGCATATAAATCAAAAGCAGAACTATCAACAGGTTGGGTCTGAAGAAGACTTTTCAATAGACCTGCTGGGGTTATAAAATCATGGTTTTTGCACTGAGGCAGTTGACTTGCTTGTGTCTGTAAAATTATCTTAAGTCAACTTGGGAAGTATACTTGGGAATATATACATCCCTCGCCGGGATTCGAACATATCACTACTGAGATATCGTGGCACCAAAACACCTTGCACTGTATCCGAAACGCTAGTCCACTCGACCACCTAAGCTTCACAAAAATAAAGCTTTCGATGCCAAGGTGTAACCTTTCCTCCTCGGTTTTAATTTAGCGTCGTAATACAGCACATGTTATATAAGGTATGAAGATGGAATAATTACAGATCAGCTGATTAATCTATTATAAAGGATCCTACAAATTAATGCAAGATGCAGTCACAGAAATAATTATGTTATAAGTACGTCTGAACCAGACAGCTCTAAAAGAGGTTTTATCCATCGGATCACCTGCAGTTATGATGATAGAAGGCTTACAATACATTCTGTTTATATAATTCGTCTAAACATCAGCAAGACAATGTGAGATCTGTAAGTTTTGCTTTCGCAAATATTTTGTTCTTCCCTCGCCTGAATTCGAACTCATACTACTGAGATATCGTGGCACCAAATCGCTTTGCACTGTATTCGACACGCTAGACCACTCGACCACCTAGGCTATACAAAAATAAAGCTTTCGGTGGCCCGGTGTTACCCTTATATATAAACAAGTCTTATTCAAAACTACGTTTAATCCTATGCTTGTTCATGTATATATATATATATTTAAAGGCTTACATTAAGTATTTCCTGCAGTTTAATTGTCTCTTGGCGGATGCCAACTGCTACAACTGCATTTCTGATGTCCTTGTATTTGTCCCCACAAACTATGTACCTATCATGACATTCTTTTACCTGCAAAAGCATACATGAACAAAAGCAATTTCAAAATATTAATAGCAGTCAGCACAAAAACACTTACTTTTTGAAATTAAAGATAAATTAAAATGTTACTGCTGTCAAAATATAAAAAGGAACATTTGGTTTGCATACGATTTAATATTTATTTTCAAAAACTAGATTTCCATTCTCAATTTTATTATAGACCTTGTTTATATAGTGTTATTAATGCTATTGGTTAAACGTAATCCTGATGGTAACAAATAACTATATACTTTGTAAATCTATTTTAGCTATCCCTTCAATTCGTGGTTTGAGTAACTATGCATAATCCCGGAACCTTACTTTCAAGTCAGGTAGTTGTATCCATCTAAGGAAGTCATAACTGCATTGAACTGCTTGGTAAGTATCAATTCCAAAACCCCTACATAAATGTTTAACCAAATATTTCCTAAAATGTATAAAAAAAGATAAAATTTTATTGAGAAATTTATAAAGATAAAACTGATACATTTTTTTTATAACTTTTAAATTTAAATATTTCAGCTGCAGTTGAGCACAGATTGCTACACTGTAGTTAAATCCTCTCTATGCTTTGTGATATCAAAAAGTCTGAACAGTAGACTTATGAACAGCAACAGTTGCAAATATTAGACATGTTTTCACGTTGTATTTATCACTTATGTTACATAGATGAATAGATAAGCGTTGATTCTTGAAAAAAAACCCAAAGAAAAACACGAGACTAGAGGGCAAAGGGTATGTTTTCTATAACTTAAACTATTGTGTTAATTTTCGTTTCAAAATTTAAGTATGTTCTTAATTAGAAGGTATTGTGAGTGAGTTTAAGTAACCATGTTATCCTGTCTAACCAAGCATTCTTTTTTTTTTAATTTGAGAAATCTAAAATCACTATGAATTGGTGAAAAATAGTCAAAATGTAATACACAAAACATCTGTCTTAAAATATCTTTATATTATCAGACATTTTAATAGTATCTATTTTACAAAATATGACACATTCGAACTTATTTCTAATATAATAGAGATTAGAAATAGGGAATGTGTCAAAAAGACAACAAGACCAAAGGCAAATTTAATGTATAAAATGTGTGACCAAATTTATTAGCAAGAAGCTTAATGATTTTCTCGTATTGGAATCTGCGAATAAACATTTTTAAAACTATGAAGTCAAACAAATGAAATCATACTATACTATATTTTATAAAACAAAAATGTACTAATAAAATGTAATCATTTTCGTTCGAATATGTGAAATAACCCAAAATAATCGGTTAAACTTGCAATTATTACAAACATATCTACAATAACATACAAAACAAGAGGAAAATAAAAGAATAGGAACAATAAAGCGAATACAGGAATTCGATCCCCAACCGACAAGTCTCTACCTTATTAAATTATCCAATGAAAAAAATTCATTTAGAAAGCAAATGCATATGATTAAAAGAATTTGACCAGATTGAAAAATTAGAAAATACCGAGTTATTGAACACAGGGAAATTATATTTTGATGAAAATGATGACACTTAACTTCGAAGATGAGAATTAAGTATTCTAATTTCTACAAAGACACACAGGAATTTAAGCAGACCTTGTTTAAGTTTAAACTTCTAATATCGATTTAAAATTTTTCTGGTGTAAATATTTTATTTTCCAAATTTCTCGAAAATGTTTTTGGCGTTTTTGCTTTTAATAAATGGTTAGTAAATGGCACTCTGTATATATTAGATCAAATCGGAAATTGTTTACCGTGGTACAGTGTATCTTTTTTCATTATAAATGGAAAATACATTGCCTCGTATCGTTTCTTTTGTCGACTAGTATAATTTAAAAAAAAAAAAGCTATAATCACCAAAATACAGAACAAATATATAACAAAGAAGTACAAAAAACGTCTATCAAATTTAACAGTACATTCATTGCTAAGAGTCGCGTGTTTGACGTCAAAATGTAAACATCAATATGAAATAATACGGTTGCCTATTATGTACATGTGTATGTATAAAAGTACAAGCCATGTGTGTCTGTTGTACCGATATATATTATATGGTCATTTTATATATGGAATATACATTCAAATTGTAACCCATTCGTAGCCGAGGTGTCTAGCCGATATTTTGATGTCAATCACACAAAACAGATTTCTATGACGGGGAAGATTCACAGTGAAAGGCTAATAGGGACTCTCACAAAAATTATTCAAATATACAAAAAGTATGAACGAAGAGAACAGGCATAATAAGAAGGTTTCACAAAATACTGCCAAGCTGCCAAGGAACGGTTAATAATACATAATTAGGACAAAAGAAAGAACAAGACAAAATGCATAAATGCTTCACAGTAAACTGTCTTTGCAGATAAGGGTGTTAACAAATAAGACAGACAGGCACAGACGTATGCCATGTTACACAGGTTGCAAAACCAACATATGTATTTTGTTATTTCTTTTTGTATAGTCATTTATTTTAAAATCGTCAAGTTCTATTCAAATTCAATATTCTATGTGTTAAACATAATTTCAACGGTTAATCAATTTCACACAATTTTTTTTTATATTAACACCAGACATTAAATAGATTTTCGAATGGAACATTTTTTTATAAAAAGATCTTTGTGCCGGGTGTGAAATTTTTGAAAAATTAACATATATTGGTTGAAAATTAATATCTTTTTGTTCAATAAAAGACTAAATTACCTTAAATTTACAACTGAAGCTTTTAAAAAACTATCTTACCTTGGCCATGCACAATGTCCGTCATCGCATAGCTGTTTAGCTGTTTCCATAAGTCTTTTTACTTCCCCTGGTATTCCTCCTTGTGGAATTCTTAAAACTTTCTGAACATAATTAGCAACAATTGATAATGCAAATCTAATCTTTGCGATGGCTTTTATTTTTTCCAATATTCCAATACTCCAACATTTGTTTATAATACGGCATGTTTCTCTAATCATATTTGTAACTATGGTTATTTCTTTTACAGTGTCACGGTAATATTGATGCTGCTGATGAAGGGAATCCTACAAAAATATTTTTAATAACAACTATCAGTGGTTATATCATTCATAAATCTAAAAAAACATAAAGATTGTCCTTCAAATCGTTTGTTTCGATTCCGCAGACATACTGACAATAGCGATAATGATGTGGTACTGAAATCTTTGGATCAAGTATTAAAGGATGCATATAACTTTGATTCTTTACTGCTCTTCTGTTTGTACTAATATTCTGTACAAATCAACTTTGAGTATATCATATAGACAAGTGTCGCCGAGTTAGCTTTCTGCATGGTTCTTGAGGAATTATTTCATATAGGTTTTCTTAAATCTACATTATTTGTACCTGCAAATGTTTTGTCTTTTGTGTTATTGTTCAACAACATAATCAAAAGCTTTCTTGGTTTTCTATGTTGCTATTCAACCGATCAAGGTACAAAGTGAAGATTTGTTTAGTATTTAAAACATTAGTGTTATTCATCAAAGTGTACATTAAAAGCAAGTCCTAGTAAATTAATGCATTTGATAGACAATGTAAAGGTTTTCAATTCCCTGACAAACTTGTATATATTTCTACTTCAAAAAAGTTATTCAAAAGAAATCATGATTAAACATTGCTTTACCTCCATACACTGTAAAATTAAAAGACACAATTCTAAATCTTCCTGCTTTCCAGTTGTTTTAACAAGTTGACTGGTTCTCTCAAAAAAGTAAGTAAGATGCTCTTCTATATCAACACCACTATTGAAAAAAATATATTATGATTAATATGCAGAAATGTGAGAAATGGATCACTTCAGAAATCTTTGCTTCAGATAATAAAAAAAAAATGAATTCGAAAATCCTATGGACATAGTTTACAATGTTCACATAACATCGAATAACCAATGATATGACACTGTTTAGAGCAGCTCAGTACATTGTATAGAAAAACATCGCTGAGATAAACTGTATATTTTGCTGTACCTCCTCTAGTGTTTTTTTTATAATCTGTGTTGTTGGGTCTTTGTCCTGACACATACTACACATCTGGTCACGTGTGTCAAAACTAAATCGAAAAACGCTGAACAATATTTCCTTGAAGATTTTTTTTTTTTTATCAAATAACATTTTATACTTAATCTTTTATCTGCTGTACAATTGATTTCTTTTTATGCTGTGTACCTTTCATAAGGTAACAGATACATGAAAATGATACCGATATGTTGCAGTTTTACGCAAAAAAAATAAATCAGCTCTTTAAATTTAGGAATGTCAAACTGGGAGGTTTAGGTACTAGTAAATCATATGTTTGATTTTTTTCGAGGATGGAATTCATTAATCAGTTGTTTTCATTTAGATATTTGAACATATTTATAGAACATGAGACAATAAACAATTATCATAAACATTCGTAAAATGCATCTATAATTTCAATCAACTGGATAACCTCGTTTTATCTTTTTTTTTTTTTTTTATCTTGAATTGATTGATGAAAGGTTAATTGCACCGAATTTCAAAAACGGCACAATACTTAAACAAAATAATTGCTAAAGTGGCAAAACATAGATATTTTCAAAAAAATGTTGCAAAGTAGAAATTGCTGAACCGCTTTTGATTTAAAAATACAAGTATTAAAAGATCGGTGATTTATGCTTAAAAAAGATAAATAAGGATGTCAAAGAATCGCTGAACCCTTCTGTTCATTTTTAATAATGGTGGACCTGTTAGCCTATTCATAGGATCAAACTTATAACCGTCTATCACAAAAACTCATTCTGCCTAGTTCATGATCAGTCGAAACTAGTACAGTAACATGAGTAATTGCACAACATTTTCCTTGGATTCAAACAACGACAAGGAACGCAATATATGTAAAATACTAGTATTATAAAAGAAAGGGAAAGATGAGCAAACGATGAAATAAAACTAGACTGCTAAACCGTTATTTTAATAATAATTGTAAAAGAGCCTGAGAAAACTGTCTTCATGTTCGTGTCGGCCTATTTCAAAACGTAATTTGATAATTGGAAGTATAAAAAAGCTTAATTTTTCAACATTTAAAAGTTTTCAAATCAAACCTTGTTTGCATCAGTTGTTGTAGTAGGAATGACCTGACAACTGGAGTAGGGTCAATGGAATCCTGAAACACCGTCAATTCTTTAGAAACCAGTTTCTTTCCTCTCTCATCTTCACTTTGTCCAATGATATAAGATTGAAGTTTATTTATAATTTCTGGTGCTGGTGGCGTCCCTTCGGCAAAACAAAGCTGGGATATAACCTCCATAAAGAAACTGTTACATCGTCTTCTGAAATCGTTGTATTTATCCAAACCTTGACTGTAAAAAAAACAAGACTTGCATTTGTAGTTGAACATTTACTTCTTAATTCTAACATGTCTAATTTGGAATTAAACAGAGACAGCACAAGCTGAAACTCATTATCTTATTTGAAATAAGACTGAAGATCTACTGCAGGTGTCTCATAATATTGACAATATCACTGATTCCAGAAAATAAGATTATATTGACTAAATAAATTGGAAATTATAACCAAAAGTATCTGATAAAAAGATCAAATCATAAAAACGTAATATGAAATGATGAACCATTCAAATGATGCTAAGATCAAATACATTTGTTAACCCGTTCAGACTGTTATCATCTATAAACGTTGTTTGAGCTGCTCACTTAATAGTTTTTAGTACTGTAAAACTTGTAAACCAACTTATTTTTGTTGATACTTTATTTCTCGTTCAGCCCTTTCTATTGCATTCTGCAGGGATTTAATTTCGCTATTTTCCAATTAACTTGATGAAGTTAGATAAAGTTAAACATATAAGCGACGATTTAGATTCGTGTTATTTTTCCACTCGCAAAGGTCGCAAAAAATAAATCGGTCGCGAATATTAGTTGGTTTACAGTTTATATATATATACAATGTATATCTATAATCTGTTGTAAATCTGTTGTAGAGTTGTCACTGACTCAGACGTACTTATAAATATAATTATTTTCTGTGATTGTATCTTGCATTAATTTGTAGGATCCTTTACTATAGATAATTGAGCTGATCTGTACCAATAACATCTCCATGCCTTATATATCATGTACTGTAGTACGGCGCTAGATTAAAACTGACAAGGAAAGGTAACACACGACCACCGAAAGCTTTATTATTTGTGAAGCGCAGGTGGTCGTGTGGTCTAGCAGGACGGCTTCAGTGCAGGCAATTTGGTGTCACGATATCTCAGTAGCATGGGTTCGAATCCCGGCGAGGGAAGAACAAAAAATTTGCGAAAGCAAATTTACAGATCTAACATTGTTGGGTTGATGTTTTGACGAGTTGTATATACATTAAGTACACAGCCATGTATCACCATCATTGCTGGTAATCCGATGGATAAATCTGTTGTAGAGTTGTCACTGACTCAGACGTACTTATTAATATAATTATTTTCTGTGACTGTATCTTGCATTAATTTGTAAGATCCTTTACTATAGATAATTGAGCTGATCTGTAACAATAACTTCTCCATGCCTTATAAATCATGTACTGTAGTACGCCGCTAGATTAAAACTGACGAGGAAAGGTAACACACGGCCACCGAAAGCTTTATTTTTTGTAAAGCCCAGGTGGTCGTGTGGTCTAGCAGGACGGCTAGAGTGCAGGCGATTTGGTGTCATGATATCTCAGTAGCATGGGTTCGAATCCCGGCGAGGGAAGAACCAAAAATTTGCGAAAGCAAATTTACAGATCTAACATTGTTGGGTTGATGTTTAGACGAGTTGTATATATATATATATACAATATATATATATATATCACAGTAGCATGGGTTCGAATCCCGGCGAGGGAAGAACCTAAAATTTGAGAAAGCAAATTTACAGATCTAACATTGTTGGGTTGATGTTTAGACGAGTTGTATATATATATAGATATATAGACGAGTTGTATATATGCAACTCGTCTAAACATCAACTCAGCAATGTTAGATCTAGATATGTAAATTTGCTTTTGCAAATTTGTTGTTCTTCCCTCGCCAGGATTTGAACTCATGCTATTGAGATATCGTGACACCAAATCGCCAGCACTATTTCCGGCGCGCTAGACCACTCGACCACCTGCGCTTCACAAAAATAAAGCTTTCGGTGGCCGGGTGTTACCTTTCCTTGTCAGTTTTAATCTAGCGTCGGAATACAATACATGATATATAAGGCATGAAGATGGAATAGTAACAGATCAGCTGAAATATCTATAGTAAAGGATCCTACAAATTAATGCAAGATACAGTCACAGAAATAATTATATTCATAAGTACATCTGAACCAGTGACAACTCTACAATGTATTTTTCCATCGGATCAGCAGTAGTGATGGTGATACATGGCTGTGTACATTCTGTATATACAACTCGTCTAAACATTAATCCAACAATGTTAGATCTATAACCAAATTTTTGGGCCGGAAATATAGAGGTTTATGGTGTAAAAAAGATACAAAGTATTGTACAAACAATCTGTATATTGAGATGACTTTAATCCCGATTGCCAGAACTGCTCCAATCCAATAAGTTATGATAATGCTATAAAATGTAACTTAATTGTGCAGTTGATAAAAATCAAATATCTTTTAAGTGCAGTTGATGAAATGAAATATCATGCATCTTATTCATTCAGAGAGCCGTGGTGTAGTGGTTAGTGCATCGGACTACTAACACAAAGGTTCCTGGTTCGATTCCCGGTCCGGGATGAAAATTTCAGGGACCTACTTTTTGGCTCTCTCTTGACATCATTTGCAAGTATGGTCTTGAGGAAATGATGATAGTCCGTCGGAAGGGGACGATAAATGGCCGACCCGTGTTCAGAAAAAGCCATATCTCTTGCACGTAAAAGACACACTTGTAGATTTCGAAAAAGAGCAGGCTAATGCCGCTACAAGGCAGTACTCGCACCCGCAAAGTGGAAAGGATTAATATAAGTTGCAAAAAAGTTTCCCAGTCCACTTTAAATAAATATATTTAAACTAAACTAAACTATCTTATTCATTTTCAAGACTTAATTTTGAAACTCGATCGTGACTATCAAAGTTGCATGTACTGACAAAATATTTGTATTTCTCATCTGAGATATGAACTTAAACGCATCCTTTCACTCATTTACTTATCTATGAATTGTATGTCACGATTATATATTTTATAGGACCCTCGATTCTGACTATTACAGACGAGTTGTATCTCAGATATGGACTCTAACGCAAACTTTAATCAGTCACTCATTTGTAAAATATAGGTCAAGATAGCCATGTTTTTATCAGGACATCTTGGTTATTCAAGACGAATCTATGAACAAAAATATTTTAACTTAATTTGACAAAAAAATCTTTTTTTTATCTTTATAATACACAAAATGTCTGTAGTCTGTTGTACTCGTCGTTCGCCATTTTATGAGGGAAATGAAAATTAAACTTTATTTTGAAATTTAGTTTATTATTGTTACTACCACACCGTTTTCCTGTAAATTTATAACTTATAGTGTCTGTGCTAAAACATAACCAACATTGTAAGATGATGTTTTCAGTGTTTACAGGGGAGGTCATATTTTGACACTAGATTTCCCCTTGACAGCTATGATAAAATCCTAAAACCAATGGTAAAATTGATATCAAGAAACATTGCAAAACATTTTTACCATTTACAAAGACAATTTCAGGCTAAAGAAATACAAAAAAAAAACCCCCAATAAGTAAATAATCATTTAACAAAATAGTTTTAAATTGTATATTACAATCAAACACATGTATACATTTGTAGTATGTCAAAACTATGTAATCATTCTACAATATAAGAAAATGTGTGTTATCGGACACAATACGAATTTCTCATTTTCTTACAGCTTAAAACACGCAATGTGTTCCCTGTGTGGATAAACAAAAACAAGGGTCTTCATTGTTCGCTTGTCTATATTTTCTAATTTTACACCTGTTAAACATTTTCATTCACTACACCGAAACGGACGATCTATTTTTTGTATTGTATAAATGTACCATACATTCTGTATGTGCATGTTACAAGTCAGGAGCCTGTCATTCGATTGTTATCGTTTGTTACTATATATCTAATTTGTTTTTTGTTTGAATTGTTTTAAATTTGTCATTTCGGGGCCTTTATGGGTTTCACGCATTGATGAAGGCCGTACGGTGATCTGTAGTTGTTAATTTCTGTATCATTTTAGTCTCTTGTGGAGAGATTTTTCATTGGCAAGCCTAACACATCTTCTAATTTTCACACTTTGTGGAGGCTGAAGTTATGAAAAGAAGAAAAATAAAACAATTGAATAATGATTGAAGTGAAACCCGATATATGTCTCTCCTGGAAAAAAAGTGATAACAATATACGTTTCAATTGTCTGTCATAATGTCGGCACATATACTTTCAAAAGTGTTATAGGTCATCTTTGCACAATTACATCATTACTAATATTCGGTTTTAAACTGAGAAAACTATCAATAACACGGGTGTCATTCGGTTTAACGACAGAAATTACCGTGTAAGAATATTTAACGGGAGTCAAGTATTGCGAGACGATCGTGAAAGCTCTGGTACCGGATCGTGAAAGAATTTTAATGTAAATTTTAGTTCCGAATCTGTGAATAAATCGGTTAATTTTCAAAACACGGAACAAATCCGAACAAAAAAAATATGTCTGTCAAAACGATCCAACTCCCTCAACATTACTGTGCAATAAGATAAAGAAAATATGCAGTACTTTACGAAAAAACACAAAAGGCGTAATGCATATCTATGGAACTCATTTAAAAAAAACCACGCTATTTGTACCTTTAATTGTCACATCCCAATTTATCATGATATATTTGAAATTCAATCTTTGGTGTATCTGATAGTACAGTAAAATAAACGGATGCTCTACCCTTACAAGCGTTAATGTGTTTATGAAAACCTGGAATTTTGTTGAATTATCAGCAAACTTGATCGTGATATATCAGGCAACGTATTATTTTGATCGTGAAAGATAATGCGTGACCAGACTTAATACTAGTAATCAGAAATCAATATTTCTGTTACCATTTGAAATACCTGCAACTGGTAAAAGCCTGTACAATTTTTATAAGAATGAACATTAATTCAATACTGTACCTCAAAAGTTAAAAAAACGAACTAAAAACGTGTTTCAATCAGTTTGAAACATTCAACTCTGAAAATTGGTCCAGTAAAATTCATGCAGACCGCCACTAAGTAGCAAATAATATGGATATGCAACGTTTAAACCAAAATGTTAACCATCAACCAAAAACTTATAGCTAACATAATCTTTCTGAACAATTTGAGATTGAACAATAACCAACATTTTGTGCAAAAGTTCTATGTATCTTGGTATACTACACAGCAGATGTGGATTGATTTTCAATGATATAACTATATACTACAGACTATAGAATACCAGAGAGCAAATGCTGAAATGTCTGGTCTGACTTTACTTATGATAGTATATATGTTGAACGTCTGGAATACTAAGGGTTTTACTAGAAGTTTCAAATACGCTATAGATTGTGAACGGTTAAAAAAAAGTTCAGGTCAGATAAACCATGCCATACAGATCTCTACAAACATCCTGTACACCAAATATAGGTGTTCCGATCTTTACAGTACTATTACCTTAGAAACTGACAAATATAACAGTTATGTTTGGCCAAATAATACGGAACATAAGGTCGAAAGTATAAGAACCCTGACCGATAGCCAGACATAGACATCTTACTATCATTCAATATGTTTAATACAATTATATATGAAACATGCTGACAAACATGTACACCATACACCAAATACCGTGGCGCTATAGCATACAGGTACAATGTATTTAAGCATAAGGCCAAACAGCATAAAACGTACATTGCTAAATGATGCATGAAAATGAGGTCAATGTTGCAGAAGTCGAAAATGTACACATTACAATCATAACAACATACAGTTATCCTAAAGCTTAACGAATCCGCGATACGGACTAGACCACAAAACTAAATCTTCATCCATGAAATGAGGCACAGTCGAGGTCAGATGAATCCTGTCTGCCGGACATGTAGATGATAGGTTCTAATATATAAAATGTAGTTATCCTATAACTCGTGATAAGTTAGTACTTCACATGACAATAAAAACCTTCATCCTACAATCAGCCAACTATTATACAAATAACATGTTTACGAATGCACAAATAATAATTTGTTTCTGAAAATATTGATACTTTGAAATGCTTAAATTTAATGAGGATCTTGTCCAATCTCGTTTTTCTCAATACCAATAACAAATATTAATTATCATATAACTCACGAATAATTTGAACGTCTTCGTAGCATCAGATCTTTCACGATCCTTTTCACGATCTTCCAAAAAGCGGTACGTGGTCTTTCACGATCCGGAAAATCAATTTTGAGTAAATAGTTCTTTTTTTTACCAAGTTTCAGTTTATGTTTATACAAAATAACTATGAGGACCATTTGAATCATTCAAACAGAATGCCCTTTTTCGGATAAAAGTAGTTTAATTTATTAGAATTTGTGAAAAAATCATGTTTGTTTTCATATTTTATGTCATTGAAATGTCGAGAAGGAATCTGCCTTTTGTTGTTTTGTAAAACTGAGTACTTTTAAAACTGGATTTTTGTACATACTGATCATATTGTTGAACCATTTTGATAGACAATTTTACTATGTTGTAAATTTGTCTGGGTAATTAATTAAATTAGATTATTTATTGACCTTTCGTATATCTTCTCGATTAAATTTCTTTCACGATCCGTTACCAGAGCTTTCACGATCTTCTTGCAATACTTGACCCCCGTTAGATATTCTTTCACGATCGTTTCTCTCGTTAAACCGAATGACACCCGTGAATATCGTACAGATATAATTGTTTAATTAAGACGTTGAGAATATTTGCCTGATAATAATGTATATAATTGTCATGTCTTTTTTTCTAATATGTGTCTGGCTCTGATCTGGCTGTGGTTTAAAATCTAAGAATTGAGATGGTTATATTCATATTCATATATGATTTATATCAACATTATTGTGTCAATTATTAAAATCATGGTAATAAATTACTTTGCTCTTCATGGGCCCTTTTATTGGAATAAAATATATCTTATATATACGGTTTTAATTTAATATATGATGTGTTTGGATTTCAACTACAATAAACAGGATTATCTTTCTTGATTTGAGAGTTTTTAATTTAGAATTTTGAAATTTGAATTATGCTTATTGGCTTTCATACACAATTAAGTTAGATAGATTCACTTTAGATCGATCCAACTAAACTACCTCTTTTTGTGTTTTAGTTTAGATCTATTAAAGATCGATTTTAAGCGTTCTCATTATAGTCCAGTCATTCTAGCATAGATTTGACACTAACCTTGAAGTAATTGCAACAGAAGATTTTAAAGTTTTAATCTTGAGCATTATACCACAAATATACACAGAAAAAAAGTCCCATAAAATTTTTCTTCAGGAAGAGTAAACAAATCGCTATTTAAAATTCCAATGGAGATTTGCATTGAAAAGGCAGAAATATTAATAAAAATTGATAGAAAATTATAACTTTATTTCATCAGAAGTTATTGATTCTTGATATTTAAGCCGTCTTTAGAGTATGACAAACAACTCTAAAGGTGTTTTCATATGTATTATCAAGCTGTAATACAGATTTCGTAATTCATTAATTGACCATTTATTGAACTTTACAACATGTCAAGGTAAAGAATCTTAAATTTGATAAAAATAATTACACATGTTTTCTTCTTTTTGTGGTTTAAAGTTTCTTTAAATATATAAGATGCTGAAAAAATATAATATACAGATAAAAACAATACCAAATTTTCACATTATTTTTTTCAAAAAATGGTTACTAAGCCACAAATTTGCAATTTCTGTAATGAAAAATGTTTAAAAAAAATAAATACCCATAACACTTCAGTTTTGAACATTTCATGAGGAGAAGATTATATAATATAGTCAAATTATTTTTAAGAAAATCAACCAAAAACTGACAAAAGAAAGACTCATTTATTCGGAATTACCTCCCCTTCCAATGTTAATTTCCATAAAAAATTAAAGTTTACCTCAAGTTAGATTTTATGGGACTTTCTTCTGTGTATATCAAGAGCTTAATGCTATAGATTAGAACTAAAACATGTTCTGTTGCAATTAGTTTGGTGTTAAATCTTAGTTTGACTGGACTATTAGCCCTTAATTTGATATCAGGGGACATATCTAGTTTAAATCGATCTAAATGTCCTAGTGTGAAAAGAGTCTAAGGGACAACATTTGCCGTTTCAAGTTCTTTACATATCTAGTATAAAAGCAGCTGAACTCCTAAAACTGACACACCTCTTCAGCAAGGGTATACTGAGGGTGGGAGAGATTCAGATACGTCAACATTCTATACCCAAGTCAAGCCTTTGGTTTTGAATAAAATTAGATAAAGGTCTACATTAATGTGGCAGCTACCCAACGACACAGACAAATAAAAATACTAAAAGTCAACTTTAATCTTTTCTTATTGAAAGATGCGTATACCGAATAAGCTCAAAAACGCCCGTGACTGAATATTACGGAGTTAATTTAACTATATTTATCACAATAGGGACATTTGATTTAATATTATTAACCGTTAAAGATATCTTAATAGGCACAAGTGTTTGTTCGAAAAACACCACCTGTCATTTTGTTTTAATTTCGATTGGTGGAAATTATAGGAGGTGTTATATAAACCAGTAGAACAAAAACACTTCACTGTATAGAATAACGGTAAAATAAATTATGATAATGAATGCGGTCAAGTGGCATATTAAATGATTATTCAGGACAATTACATGAAAATATCATATGAGTATTACCCTGCTCGGTACAAGTTAAACACAATGAGCCAGTTTTTTTTCCGCAATAGTTTACATGAAAATATCAGTTCCGAAGAAGAATAGTCACCCTACCCAAACACATTTCTGGCTTCGAACCGACAAATCTGTAGACTTACTGTTAAAAACCGCTAGCTTAGCATTGAAACAGCAACATGTACTAATTTTGACGTCTTTGTTAGACCCGGTCGAGATTCGAACCAACAACCTCCTGATCTCGAGCCAAACACACACACGAAACAAACAAGGAGAGCGATAGTACAGAAAAACATACCAAAAACTGATGTACAGAGATACATAAAATACAGTTGCACAAAAAATTAAATATTTGCCACAGGAGGTAAAGCAAACAACAATTAACTACAGTTGGGTGTCGGGCAAACATTACTTGTAGACGGGCAGAAAATGTTAACACGCCGGTTACTCGCGCGCACCTCATGTAGACGCCGCGTTAAACAGCGATAACTCCCAAATTTCAATAGACATAAATAGTAAACGGGCGTTTACTTACGCGTTAACGTGAAAAATGCGCGTCTCCCATTTTCGTAAAAAAGTAAACTCGCGTTAACGCAGTCGGCCTCATATCTTGACTTACATCTAGAAATTGACAATGAGGGTCGATTGAAAACAAAACTTGTTTCAGCTTTACAATTGTGAACTTTCCATTTCTAAGTAGTAACATTCCAGCAGCACATGCATACGGTGTATATATCTCCCAATTGATACGATATTCCCGTGCTTGCATTTCCTATCATGATTTTCTTGATAGAGGGTTGTTGCTCACAAGGAAGCTATTAAATTAAGAGATCCAAATGGTGAAGTTGAAATCATCTCTTCGTAAAGTTTACGGACGCCATCACGATTTGGTTGACTATATACCGGTTTTGAAATCTCATAAGTAACACGACGGGTGCCACATGTGGAGCAGGATCTGCTTACCCTACAGGAGCACCTGATATCACCCCTAGTTTTTGCTGGGGTTCGTGTTGTTTATTCTTTAGTTTTCTATGTTGTGTCATGTGTACTATTGTTTGTCTGTTTGTCCTTTTCATTTTTAGCCATGGCGATGTCAGTTTATTTTCGATTAATGAGTTTGACTGTCCCTTTGGTATCTTTCGTCCCTCTTTTATCTTCCATGAACATTATTGGGACTGGTATGCTCAAAAAATGAGCTTTAACCCCTGTTCCGAGACTGGTACTATTTTCATTGAATTGTAATATAGAATGCACTAACGACGCAGGGGTCGATCCAGCCATTTTCAAAAGAAAATTCCAATCCAAGATAAAAGGGGGTGTCCAACCATATGTCCCTATTCAAAAGCATTGAACGGCAAGACAAGGGGTGTTCTAACCCACGGAACAGCCCGTGATCTCTCACTGCGACGTCGTGCATTTCAACACAAAGTTTATACGCAAAAGTAGGCGAGAAGAAATTGTTAAAAAAAATCTTAATCCATTTAAGTCAGCAAGGCAACAGTTGCGGATACAAAGAGAATCGTGCATATCAAGACACCAACATTACTATTTCAAATGAAACAGTTTGTAGAGTATCCTCTGAACAATATTTTTGCTGGTTTTTGTATACTAACCATTGCATTTAAAAGTACCTTGTTTCGCGAGGAAAGTCTAGTTCCTGCTGATAATATATATATATATATATATATATATATATATATATATATATACAACTCGTCTAAACATCAACCAAACAATGTTAGATCTGTAAATTTGCTTTCGCAAATTTTTGGTTCTTCCCTCGCCGGGATTCGAACCCATGCTACTGTGATATCGTGACACCAAATCGCCTGCACCGCAGCCGTCCCACTAGACCACACGACCACCTGGGCTCTCAAAAAAAGAGCTTTCGGTGGGCATGTGTTACCTTTCCACGTCACTTTTAATCTAGCGGCGTACTACAGTACATGATATATAAGGCATGAAGATGTTATTGTTACAGATCAGCTAAATTATCTATAGTAAAGGATCCTACAAATTAATGTAAGATACAGTCACAGAAAATAATTATACTCATAAGTACGTCTGAGTCAGTGACAACCCTACAACAGATGTATCCATCGGATCGCCATCAATGATGGTGATACATGGCTGTGTACATAATGTATATACAACTCGTCTAAACATCAACCCAACAATGTTAGATCTGTAAATTTGCTTTCGCAAATTTTTGGTTCTTCCCTCGCCGAGATTCGAACCCATGCTACTGTGATATCGTGACACCAAATCGCCTGCACCGCAGCCGTCCCGCTAGACCACACGACCACCTGGGCTCTCAAAAAAAAGAGCTTTCGGTGGGCATGTGTTACCTTTCCACGTCAGTTTTAATCTAGCGGCGTACTACAGTACATGATATATAAGGCATGAAGATGTTATTGTTACAGATCAGCTAAATCATCTATAGTAAAGGATCCTACAAATTAATGTAAGATACAGTCACAGAAAATAATTATATTCATAAGTATGTCTGAGTCAGTGACAACCCTACAACAGATGTATCCATCGGATCGCCATCAATGATGGTGATACATGGCTGTGTACATAATGTATATACAACTCGTCTAAACATCAACCCAACAATGTTAGATCTGTAAATTTGCTTTCGCAAATTTTTGGTTCTTCCCTCTATATATATATATATATCATACATCTATCAACACCTTCGGCCTTATACATCCTTATACATTCAAATATTCGGCTTTGTGTGGTCCTGCTTGTAAATCCAGAAAAGCGCTTCGGACACATGAAATTTTAACGTGTTGCTTTCATCTTTTATTTCTTATAGAAGACACCATTTGTTATTTTGTATCTATAGTGTTTTTTTGTTTTTGTATTTTGAGATGACCCCTTGTTTTGTCACCTGTTATCGTAAGTCTAAAGTGTAATCCTAGGTATAGACCTAGTTTCCGCAAATGTATATTAGTCTTCTGTAAATGCTTTTAGTGTACTTGGGTTTTTTTTGTGATTTGTAAATTTTGTAAGTCAGTAGAAGTGCAATGATTAAGTTAATATTGACATTAACAAAGCCCTCCTCACAAATAGGGCTATTCAAATCGCCTCGACATTCGGGCTCGGGAATTTCAACATCCCTTTTTTTCGGCAGTCTTTTAATATCAACATTAGCTTACCATTGAGCTTTTACTATTACTTAAATGTCAATTGAGAATAAACCATCTATTTAGTTTAGTTTTTAAATCGGGGTTTTAAATCTATTGTGTACATTATCACAAATATATTACATAAGAACACTGTTGTCTAGGATTGTCTTTCACAAGTGTGCATTTTGTTTCAATATTTCCATCACTTTTTGCCTAAGTTAATCTCAGTTACAAATACGTATAAGCAAACAAGTTACACAATGTTTCCTTTTTAGTTGGTCGGTGAGAAATAATTCCAAAATAAAACAAAAATAACGATTGTGATAATTGTGTATTCTATTCTACTGTCTTACATTGTAAATATTTCATGTGCTGTTTCGACACTGCATCTCTGTGTTCGGTCAATTATTTTTTTGTTTTGTGAGACAATTTTATGATAAGTCATTGCTATTCTTTTTTTGTGTGCCATTTGCACATAATGTTATAGGTATACGCATTTATTGAAATATGTGTATCCACATATCGTAAAAGGTGTTTGAACGTCATTCCTCTGTTTTTTTTCAGAATCAGAATCAATTGGGTTTTTTTTCACGGACAAAGACGTATGTGTAAAAAATGTGCCGATTTGAAATATTGAGTCTCCTAAATATAATCATGATATGAATCAATATTTGTTACTTTTTTGTACTTTATTCAATTTAAGACCTTTATTTTCTGCAGAAAATTGGCGGATTGAAAAACATATATTATATTATTGTGCTTCAGGTATAAGGATTTCTAATAGGGTCACAAAAAATCAATAAGTAAAATAATTTACCTCTTATGCAATGCTGCAGGATTGAAGTTTTCTGGCACTGACTCATTGCATTGTATACACTGTTTTTTCACATTAATGATATCTCTATAACAATTTTTACAATAAACATCGTCACATGGTAACTTCATTGGTAAACTGCTGATATTATTTTTACATGCTGAACACCTACCCAGTATTCTATAAAAAAAAATGTTGTGTATCATTTATTAATTGTTATACAGAACAGTATTTTAATGACAATAACATAGCATTTTTATCTATTATATAGACGGGCAATAATTGAAATAATTTGTCTTCTAACATTTTAAAAATTACAGATCTTGATTAAACTTGTTGGTGTTTATGGTATGTGATATGTACAAATAAGGTACAAATAAAACAAATATCTTATTAACTGCCGTGTAACACGTATACATATACAGTAAAATAATATAATGATGAACATAAAAATTACCTAATATCTTTGTGAATTTGAGAATAGAATTGGGAAATTTGTCAAAAAGACAACAATCCGACCAAAGATCAGATAACAAAATGGGTCTTCAGTGCAGGAGAAAACACATAGGCGATAATTTGTCATATTTCGAGATACATCGACAATAGTTGGTTTGACATAATTACTATGGTTCTTGTAACAGAATTCTCATAAGCTTCAATACAAACTCCGCCATTGTCGATAAGGACGCCATGACGATACTTCACTTGGAATCGGGGCACAATAACCGATAACCGCTTTTTTGCCCCGGGCAGCAATATGTATATGAGTAAAACGACTTTGAGGTTATTACATATTGTGCCCTTATTTCAAATGACGTGACGTCATTGCGTCCTTAACGGCAATGGCGAACAATGACTGTGCTCGTTTCAACGCAAGTGAGGAGAGCGATAAGGCAGCCTTTGTAGAACAAATGAAAAACGACAACACAAGAAAAAAACAATTTCCAAATGGAAAAATATCTTGATATTCAAAGTTTTCAATCAAGACTAATATTATGTAAATTTCGCATAAGTGCCAACCAATTACGAGTAGAAAAAGAGAGACATAAGAACAAACCTATAGAAAAGTCACAGAGGACTTGTAATTTTTGTTCTCATAATGATATAGAAGATGAGTTTCATTTTTTTTAATAAACTGTCCATTGTATAATAAATGTCGGGAATCATTGTTTGCACAAGTTTATGAGCACTGTCAAAATTTTAATAACTTAGACTGCAAATCAAAATTTTTATGGTTAATGACCACTGAAGATAAACATATACTTAAAAAGTTAAGTATTTTTCTATTTTAGTTTATCCATATATATATAGTTTAAATTCAAAAAAAATAATTTAAATACACATTTCTCTATCTATGTGTATGCATATTTCATCTACTAATATGTAAATGCTTATATATACATTAATAAACTGCAGTATAATCTCTAAGGTGCTTATCATATTCTTGCAATTGTAAAAAAAATATAATTATATACATAAATATTTAGTAATTGGTTGCTGTGTGTACATGAGAGAAACATACTCTAATACCTAATCAGTTGGGGCTGCATTTCATTTTTATGCAGCTCAAAACACCATATCTGTTTAAAGGGGAATAATCCATACAGAAATTGATTTTCTCCCATATTACTTTCTCTTCAATGTGCATGCAATAACTGTCCAGTGTTCTATTGTGATGTATTTCATTTTATTATTTCATTGTTATAACACAAATCACTGTATGAAATTTAAAACCTGCAAGGGTCCATAATTGGATTAATAAAGTATTCTTATTCTTATTCTTATTGTTATAGTGGTTAACAAGTGCTACCAAACTCCGCAATCCAGAGGATATTTAGGTTGAAGACATGAATATGTATCTGGCAAAATTCTTCATAGCCGTATGTACCAAAGATAAGAGAGAAAATCAGCTGGATTCGCTGAAGTGCATCTAATAACCCATAAATATGCCAAATTCTTGCGATTATGTATTGCCATATTCCAAAATGAGTGGAAATATTACAAAATTTGTTTATGGAGTAAATGATAAGAACTAAATTTGAAAATGTGATAACACTTTTGTGATAAAATTTTCAAGATTTTACCTGTTATGTTTCATCAAATTGTTATATTTGAACTTTATTTTCTCTTCTCTGTAGAACTTAAATATGTAATAAATAGATTATAACATGTCCTTTTTCATATTGGCCTTGACACCATCCCTCGACCCATATCGTCCCTTGGCTAAAGCCTCATGCCGTTATGAGAGTCTCGTTAGATACCATGGCCAATATGGAAAATGACATGTTATAATCGATTTGCACAACAGTACAGATATAAAATGATAATATAAAATTGTGTTGACAAATATTTCGGCTTAACAAATAGCGTTCGTCAGTGTCAATATTTTTTTACAATACTAATTATTTGTGTTAAAGAGCTCAATATTACAGGTAATTTTTTGTCTATTGAATAAATCCCAAATCTTGCATCTTAGCAAATGAAACAAAAATCAATACTCTATAGACGTGAAGTGTATACATATATATCCAAAATAGTAAAAATGGAGTAGTTTGTAAGAATTTGTGTAAATTTATAGAGTCCTATAAATTTGATAAATTTCTTATTAGTTCCGTTTAGACGAAGTGTATTTAGTTTCGTTGTCCAAGAGGTTTCCCGAAACGGTCGCTGGACATCTGTCTAATAAATGTTCTATTCAAACAACTAAGATTGCATGTGGTAAGAGTCACCACATTTGTAACCCGACTGTCTCAAATTCTGACTAACAATAAAATGCTAATGAATACATTGGAGCTACCTTTGAAGGATGTGTGGTAAGTAAGAACACATAGAGTCCTTTTATTTTTATATTTATCTTTGTTTTCTAACAGTTTACTTCTAGTAATAGTTTTCGCTTTCGTATATATCATAAAAACATCAAGTCTGTTTTGATAATTTTAAAACACCACGATCTGTTAAAAGCTGATATGTTCTCAGATATAGGCAGGAGCTGAAATATTCTCAGGACAGATCAAAAACAAATTTTTTGAGAACTTGACAAAAATAGAACAGTTTGAAGGATTGGTATGGAGCATTAATGTTAAAAGGTTTTGAATGGTTCTAAAAATTCGAAATATATAATGGTCTACCCTCGATTAAGTTAACTGTTTGTTGTCTGTTTAAAATTTAATAACTTAACTTGGAAAGCAGAAACAAATCTGTTGTAGTGGAATCGATTACATTCCTAAAAAAATAATGGTACTAAGTAAATGAACAAAAAATACACAGCTTACTAAAAAGATTGAAAGACTTACCCAAAACACTCTTCTAAAAACTTTTCATTCCTCTGTTTCAGATATGTTTCGATTTTTTCAAATGTAGATAATGTCTTCATATTGACGTCACTATTTCCTAATTTCTAAATAAAAAAGTCAGAAGTTAGATATAACAAAAATGATGAGAAAAAGATTATAATGCACTTACTTGTGACATCAGTTAAACGTCTAGGAAACTTAGTTTGTTATAATTATAAAACAAGTCACTCGGATTCAAACAAAAACAATGTTAATAAGATTACACCTGCTTTTTAAAAAACAATGATCTATCTTGTAAGACCCAAAACCAATGAAAAAAAAGAACAAATTTCATGCGTCAAAAGTATTTTTTATGAAATACTCTTCATTAGGAACGTTTAAAACAGAATATTTGATGACCCGATACATTGGAAGAGCTATATAAACAAAGAAAGATGCTCTTAAGAGCCTGAATTGATTATTTTTACTTTTCAATAAATATTAACATTATTAATGAGTGGCTCAAAAATTACTTTTAAATGTTCTTGATGAAAAAAGTTGTGAAAACTTGTCTTTAAAGGGCAATAACTCCTTAAGGGGTCAATAGACAATTTTGGTCATATGAAAATTATTTGAGATTTCTAATTTGATCTAAACGATTCAGTTTATGAGAAATAAGTCAAAACTGCATTCTACCCTACGTTTTTCTTTAGCAATGACGGACATGTTATCTGAGGAAACAGAAAATAAAACACAAAATACATTAAAGACATTATAAGATTCGTTCAGTATAAGTTTTGTTTTATTTGGTTAAAAGTTTAAGAGGAGAAGATTTTTTAAAATTAGAAAACATGATAAACAAATTGTGTAAATTTAGCCGTAAAGGACAATAACTCCTTTATGAGTCAATTTAGAATTTTATTCATTAAACTTATTTGTAGAACTTACTTTGCTAAACATTTTTGCTGTTGACAATTAATCTTTATCTATAATTATGTTCAAGATAATAACCAAAAACTGCAAAATTCCTTAAAATGACCAATATAGTGGCAGCACCCAAAAAATGGTTTGTTAGATTCATCTGAGATTTTCAGGACTGATAGAAATTTTCCAAATGAATACTTTATCCTTTTGTCTGAATTGCTCTAAATGCTTTAGTTTAGTTTTTGCCATGACGGCTTTTTTTTTTACGAAACATTAAATAAAACACATACTTTATTTAAGTTACCCTAAGAATTATTCAGCTTGAGTTTATTTGGAATTGGTTTAGTCGTTTTTGAGGAGATGTTCGAAATATTTTACACCGGACGGACGACGAAGACGATGCCGACGGACGACAAATGATAGCAAAATATAGTATTTCCTCTGGAAAGGTTAGCTAAAAAGAATAAAAATAATAACCAAATCAATTTTTGGTCAACATAGGCTCATGAAGTTAAACCCTTAGTTTCTTATACTTATAAAATTGAAGAGTTTGTTATAAATTATATCAGTGCCGAAGTACTCACTTCTAAGTTGATGATACTCTCGGGGCAAAGAGTCCATCAGCAGTCGTACTGACCTAATTGTGATATTCGTGATGCCGTCTTGGTCTTTATTTTGTATTGTGCAAACTAATTTGAAGAGCTCATGAGGAAGTATAGAAAGAAACTACCAGTATCCTTTTTTCTCATTCTGCTACCCGGGTAATGTGCACTCACTAAATGATTCAATGATTATTAAACAACGCATTTATCTCATCAAATTTGAAGTAAAAGGTACTTCATATGCGTTTTGGTAGGTCTCAAATCTTGACATGAATTTATAAATAGGCAATAAGGGTAGGCCCAAATATTTAAGATTGAAGGGATGATTGCAGTTATTCTATTTAAAAAAAAATATTTTAATATTTCTTGATCGGTGTGAGAACAATATTTTTCATCGCTATTGAAATATCTATTCTCGGCATATTTAAATATGTCGTAACATGTTATTGGTTTCTTCTGAATCCTCACGTTTTAAATATTAAAATATAACTGACTCGAGTGTTACAGTGATAGATTACATACTACTAACTTGTTCAATCATCCATTTATATGTAGCAGAAATTCCGACAGCGACTGCATATGGAGTATATCACTTCCATATGATGCTATATTCTACCAAGTATGACTAATAACAAAGTATATATTTATATTTTTGTAGATAATATATAGTTAGTTTTGTTAAAGTTATAAGTGTAGTGTAAAAATTTTATATCATTTTCGAGAAAATAGGAAAGAACATTAAAATTAGTCAGCAATAATAATTTAAGGGACTAACCTTTTAATAAATCGGGTAATTTTAGCCGTTCATGTTTGTAGATTATAACATTTGGATTATTGTTGCTTATATTGTTTTCCCTATAAATTATGATCCGTCAATATATTTGACAATCTTTGCATATTATCCGTATATTACATTTAAAGCCATGGTCAATTACTTAATTCCAAAAAACAAGTAATAACATAATGGTCATTTAGTTTCAGTTTAGTTGAAATTACATCAGTAGGTAAAAAGCTGAAGGTTTAAGAAAAGTTAAGTCAACTACACAGGTTGCAATGTTTTGGTTACAGACCAATTTGTTCAGATGGTCAGTTGAGTTAAAAAGTCTGTCTAGCAGGATGAAATACAACAGGTATGAAAAATTGTATAACATATTTTAAGAATATTGATTAAGGTTTCGTGTGTTTAAAATTTAGTTTTTAGGAGTGTTTTTATAATTAATAAAATTATTGGGACGACGAAAAAAAGTGTTTCTGTAACCACTTCAAACCAGTATAAGTCTGAAATGGCCTTTATCTGTACTCGACTGCACTGATTAGTACTCGACCATTCTGAATTGGTCTGAATTTTACTCGACATTACTCAACCCCAGTCTATTACTCGACCAGTCTGAAACAGGCTCAACCCATTCTTGACTTGCACTCGACATTTTATTTAAGTCTAAACCATATTCTATATTTTTAAAATTTTAACCGTTAAAATAATTTCTTTTTCAATGACAAGACAACAGCCACAATAAGATATACATAAACAGATTGTTACATCCTTACATGATACTCAGATTTAATAAATAGAGATAGTTAAATCAAATTAATTATATTAATCTTAAAGTTTTACTTTAAAACCAAAGCTATACTGAGGGTAATAGCATCTTACTAAGATGACTCATTTTTTTGGCATGTGTGTGGTTTGAAACCTAATTTTCCTAAATTCCTAAATAAAAAATACTTAAGTTAAATGGGTACATACTATAGGTATGTACGTATCTCATAAAACCAGGTTCAATCCACTATTTTTTTCCATAAGAAAATACCTGTAGCAAGTCAGGAATCCATTCTTTTGATGTGTTTGTGTGTTTTACTTTGCCATTTGATTAGGGACTTTCCGTTTTCAATTTTCCTCGGAGTGCAGTATTTTTGTGATTTTACCTTTTAATTAGCTATAGGTAACACCACCAAACAAAATCACTAAAACTGTTTAATATAAAAAAAAAAGAAGATATGGTATGATTGCCAATGAAACAACTCTCCACAAGATACATAGAAAATAACAACTATAGGTAACCGTACGCCCTTTTAAAATCAGCAAAGCCCATACCGCATGGTCATCTATAAAAGGCCTTAAAATGACAAATATGAAACAATTAAAACGAGAAAACTAACGGCCTAATATATGTGCAGCAACATAACGAAAACAAATGTGTCACACATCAACAAACGACAACTACTGACCACTGACTTCGGACAGATACATACAAACAGAATGTGGTGGGGTTAAACATGTTAGCAGGATCCAACCCTCCCCCATAACCTTGGACAATGGTGTAACAGTACAACACAAAAACAGACTATACAAATCAGTTGAAGAAGGCTTAACTCATCAGATGGATACAAATAGAAATACTACACAGAATGGACGTGGCCGGGTGCTTGTATATACCATTAACAAAAAGACTCTAAGTACAGATCTGAGAGTATTCGCATCTACTGACAGCTGGTTCAAAGTCACTAACAACTATTACAAAAAAATCATGCATCTAAGACTAATTTATCAATCAGTACATATTCAACATCCAATGCATTTAGTGTAAAAACGTCATAAACAGTCAGAGAAAAGCATGAACTTGTGGAATGCCAAGATACAGATATCAACAGGTTGTAGATCCATGAATGTGTATATGTATATATCAATACTTTTAAGTTTGTTTTTAATTTACAAATAACAAAATCAATATTAACACTAATAAAAACTTTATTCAATGATATAATTTAGTGTTGAACTTGTTACCTTTTATTTTAAGTTTATTTCAGGGATCGATAAGTTTATCAGGATTATTTCTAAATTTCCGGGCACGGTGAACAACATTGCCGTCAACATGAGGATATGCTTTCCCGTTTGAAATAAGATTTATACAGGTACAACTAAACTTCAAACCAAATCTTTATATCAATAGAAGAATAAAGTAAAGGTTTTCAGTAATTTGTGGTAACCCTGGCTTGATAATATACTAGTAGTACATAGATTACGTTCGTTAAAATCAAAAACGTCACAACAGACACGGGCATAATGAACGAGATGTGAAATATAAACACCATTAGATGGTGCCAAACGAACATCATCAACCAAAACAGGAAAATTAACAGTAGGGAACGAAAAAATTCCTCCCTTTTGTCGATAATGTTAGTGTGTAATTTCTCGTGTAAAAGTGAAATCTAAATCTAGGAAAGGACAGTTATTATCGTATCCAATATAAAGTAGGTATATTATGAAAATTCTGGATTATTTAACAAAAAATTATCTTCGAGATAACGGCAAGTGTTGTTGAATTTATTAATTAAATGCAATTTAACCTTATATTAGAAATATCTCTAAAATATCACTATTCTTATTATAACTTAAGATATATTATATAATATATATATGCATCAAAATGAAATAAAAATAAATTGATTGTTGATTGTTGGTTGCTCAAAGTCCAGTGGCAAATATTTCATGCATATCTAGGACGAGAACAAGGTAACAATACATACAAGTGATAGGTCATGTAAGTGAGGTCATCCGGGATGAAGGTCGGGGAAAATTAGACTACGACCGGAAAATGAAGCTAAATTGGGTAGGGACATACATTTTGCCATGCCAAAGAAATAAAATTGTTCTTCTGATTATAAGTATGAAGTAACACCTCCTGTTTTGGGGCAAACTCATTAAAAGATCACAACTGGTCACAGAGTATTAAATTCTAAATAATATTCATTGAAAATTGCAACATCCTGCAAAACTTAATTCGCTTGTACTTTTGAAGTAATACACGAGTTTAAGAAAAATAGGACTTTTTTTCACCAATTAAACACATATAAACTGAGGTATTAAAGTGTTTCTTGTATGCCATGTCTTCAATTTTGACAGAAGTATTTTTTTACTGCAATTTTGGAAAACGTTTTCTTTTCTACAAGGTTTAAAAGTGTATCAAGAGTTGCTATGGTGGTTCTATTACCATGACTATATTCAATTCTTGGTTTTACAACACAAAGATGTTATTTTTTATATTTATTAAGTTGCTTTATATACGATTTCATACATTTTTGATACCAGACTGAAGTTAATGGGGAAAATTGTCCAGTAACCAGAAAGTATATCTGAAACATTCAAAACATCTAGAATAACATGTAAAATATTAGTCACAATTGATATTCACTTTTTTAGCCAGGTTAAGTACCTGTGTTTAAAAACAGATCATAATTTGATGAAATGCTATAGATAGATACAAAATACAGGTCGAGGTTGGTTAAGACTTGGTAGAGTATGGTTTGAACTTCAGACTTGGTCGAGCATGGTTCAGACGCGTATACAATGGTAAAGTAGTAGTCAAGTAAATGTCTAGTACAAGTTCAGATTGTTAAGTATGGTTCAGAATATAGTCGAGTCAACTCAAGCTAATTTTAGACCAATTCAGACTGGTCGAGTAAAAATCAGTTCAGTCGAGTACAGATATATGCCAATTCAGACTTAAATAACTGGTTTGTACTGTACGTTAACAAACAAATTGCGAAAAAATATTTATTTTCATTTATATCATATACGATGCTTAAAACATGATTTCTTTTAAGATTTATGAACTTTTTATTCCTAAATATTTCCTCTATACAATTACCTTAGTCGTCCACAAAATGAACTATCTATCCAGGAGAAATAGAAGGCAATAAAAATGTAGTCCACCTTTTACCTTGGATTTACAATTAGTGTAAAAAATATATCCATATAATGTTAGAAGCATCTAACAGTTCTATACTTTAATTTCAAAATAGTAAGTACATGTAAATAATAAGATACCCAGACAAAAGATGTGCATTTACTACAATAAACAAGATAGTTTAACTTTTTTATGATTTTTTTTTCTATTTGTACATGTTGTATTAATTGATAAACTCGATATTCTTATACGATACACATGATTACATTTTTATCAAGAGTTTTTAAGATAGAATATTACCAGTCCAGGAACCAGCACTGCTGATTTGACATAATTTAGCATTGATTTGGTCATTATTATAACAAAAAATATATTTAAACATCTTATAGTTTTATACCCAAGAAGTAGACTACCTTAGCTGTATTTGGCAAAACCATCCAGAATTGAGATACTCAGTGTTTTTCAACTTCGTACTTTTAGGGTTATTTGTATTTTTCTTGAAGCGTCACTGATGTGCGGTTTGTAGACGAAACGCGTTTCATGCGTACAAAATGTTAATCCCGGTATGTATGATGAGTGCTTTCATGCTAACAATGCTAAAATTCTTGAATAACTTACGGTCCACAGAACCATGCACCGTATAACTTCTGTCTTTTCTTCTTCGTTGGATATGCAAACATTCTCAATAAATAACTTGACAATGAATGTTCTTGTCCATTTGTATCTGGAAAAAGATATATGATATGAATTGCAAAAGGTTTAAATATTATAGCCAAAATATCAAGTGTCCATTTTTCTTAATATATTTTACTATTACATTTGTATTACCTGGACAAATCATACGGCAGCGGTACTTACGTTTAATAAAATAGAAATAAGAAGATGTGGTATGAATGCCACTGAGACAACTCTCCATCTACATGTAAGTCACATTGTTGTAAAAAGTAAAACTTTATCGCCTACAACCCGGAGGATTGGCTGACAACGTACAGCAATCTATATAGGGCCCCAAATTTAAAAACGATATTTAGAATTTTAAATTCTAATTTTTTGGTAAAAATTACAACATTTGAAAAAAGAAATAAAAGATTTTGATATGTTGATATTTAAAACTTTGATCAAAATCTCAAAAATCAAAATTTGAAAACTTTTAAAAATTTTGAATTGATAAGTGTAACACCAATCTCATATATTATTTCTGAATGTTTGAGGCCAACTTACTCTCTGTTTATTATATTATTGGTTTAATTATTGGTGACCAGATAGTTGTCAACTTTTGAAAAGCATACTTTTGTCTTTCCTACACAATATTTTAAAGTAAGCATCTGAAGAAAACAAGCCACAAATGAAGACAAAATCGCATGACCTTTATTGCTTTATTGTTGTACATAGCTATACAACTAGTTTATACCTTGCTTGCCGAAGACCTTCCTGTCGTCGTTGTTCATTTTGGAATTCCTGGTTTTTAGTATCCTGTTCGGACTGTCCAAATATCCTTTCAACAACAGGTCTATAATGACAAACCTTTTGTAACCACTCATTTCTAGTTTCTTCTTTGTTCAGAGCATTTATGGCAGGTTTTAGGTCATCAATCAATAACTGAAGTGCAAGGATGTCTAATGTCTGTAAGATATAAAACAAAAATATAATATAGTGTACATGTAGACATAAACATATGTAAAACCAATTTAGAATGAAAAGAAATTCACAAATATAAGTGACACTGGGTCTTAACAGAAATTCTCTGATAAATATTTCTCTAGAATACAACCACAAAAGTAAAAGAAGGAAACTGGGGAAAATGTCAAACAGACAACAACCAAACCAAAGAGCAGACAATAGTCTAAGGTTACCTATGGATCTTCAATGCAGCGTGAAATTCCCGCACCCGGAAGTGGGCCTCAGCTGGCCCAGAAATAAAAAGTGTACTCGTTCAGTGAAAATTGACGCCATACTTAACACCAAAACATATAATGAACTAGAATATAAAAAGACGAATACTAATATATCCCACAGGCTCCTGACTTGGGACAGGCGCAATCTCCCTCTACACCTTTATCCAGTGTAGAATAAAGAAACACACAGTAATACGCACAGTAAAACTCAGTTTAAAAGAAGTCCGAGTTTTATGTATGGAAAGGTGACAAAAGAAACAGTGATACATAAATAAACAAAGAACTAATAACAGTTACTGACATGACTGCTCCATATATCAGTTCAATTTATTATAAGATTATGTCTTCATCATATAAAATTCAAACATAATCCCTCTCGTAAGAGGTTCAGTATCATACCATTACAAAACTTGATGTGTCAAAGCGACACGAATGGCCCCGTCTCAAAAATTTTAAAAATCTGCAATTTCAATAACACACAAACATGATGGTATCATATAAAATATCAGCTCTAAATCTGGAGGCGTATAAAAAAAATTCCATATAACTGTGATTTTCCACACTTATAAAAGTTGTAAACCCTTAATTCTAACAAAAATTAGCAGAGCAGAACGAAACTTAAACTTGATCTGTAACTCATCATGGTTAGCTCACATACCAAAAATCAGCCCAATATCTGAAAGCATTTAAAAAAAAAGGTCCGTATAACTGTGATTTTCAACAATTTATCAAAATCCACAGTCCTTAATTTTGGCAAAAAATAGTCAATCAGAACAAAACTTAAACTTGATCTGTAACTCATCATGGTTAACTCACATACCAAAATTTAGCCCTATTTCTGAAGGCGTTTAGAAAAAACTCCGTATAATGGTTTGTTGCGGAATGACGGAATTACGGACAAGGGTAAAACTATATGGCACCAACAACTTCGTTGCGGGGCCATACAAATCTGAAAAGTACATAACCCTTATAATGCCAACAATTGGTTATGAAATAAATGTGTTTATATTCTGATACAAAGACCCTAGGAGTTAATCAATAGTAATATCAATATTAACCAATCTTAACCTGACAACAGTATGGTAACTATATCCCTTCTGAAATAAAAACATTTTTAAAGGTTTGGTTAGCTTTTAAGGTGAATGCCGACATTATATGCTTTGTAAAGATTATTACCATAAAAGATTGGATGTAAAATACCTAAACGTATAAGATGTATACATGTTGATTTATATTTATGGATGATGTCCTTGTACCGATGATATAATTAAGTGAATACTTTTACTATTTGTGATATCGAAAACTCTGTTGTTATAATTTTTCAGTAATACATATATTTCTTTCGTTAAAATTACACATGTTGCTACATACACGAGCAAATCGAATAAGTTGATCCATAAAAAAACAATACATGTGTTAGATGGCGACAAGGGCACGTCACCATCTCAAAATTGATAATTAACAACAGGAAATGAAAAATCTTCTCCTTTATCATAAATTGTGGTATTAAGCTTCCCGTTAAAGATATAGATATCAAGATCTAGGAAGAGGCAGTGTCCAAAGGGTTCTTTGTTAAACTTGTTCCCTAAACTAGTTGGACGATTGATTGGATACAAAGTAACACCACTTAGACAGCATCGCATAAGGAGCGTTCGTGCTGTGTTTGGTTTCTTTCATTCAGTTGTTCTCTAAATGAAGACATATGTATGTATTGTCCAGGGGTGTAGAAATGCTATGCCAGACTCGCCCGACTCGTACATTTTAACACCAGGACAAGTAATTATTTTTATCTTGGTTGCCCGTGGACAAGTAAAATAATATACAAGACAAATTCAGCAAAAATAACGAATTAATTTCAAAACGTATAAAGATGTTTAATTTATGTAAAAGAAACCAATAATCATCGAGTAAAAACATATATTTAAAAGTATAAACATCAATGTTCATGACGATAAATATTACATAACTCCGGAAAAAGATCGATTACCAAAATGAGTAAAAATAAGTATGCAAACCCGAGTCGCGTAATATTGAGTTCGTGGTCTAGTGGTTAAGACCGATGGCTACAGTGCTGAAGGTCCCGAGTTCGATTCTCACTCGGGGTGCTAAAAATATCAGTACATCAGAAGGGTAATTTTCACCCTCTCACACACATCTCTGGTACCCAGACCGGAGTTTAAACTAGAATGGGTAATTTGGGGGCCTCGGTTGTTCAAAGTTGTCCCCTACTTTGACCTGGAGATCAATCTTCTGATATCTCTCTGGTTTGTCTGTTTCCACCGAGTGGCCCGGTGGTTCTCTCCGAGTACTTCAGCTTCCTCCACCATAACAGACTTCCCGGTGTCCTACACGCTCCCTTGGGCGGTGTTGGGTGGGGATTGTTCTGGTGGTGGGATAATATTGTAAAGGACACATCTCCATTAATCCTTAGGGAGTGTACATGGATCCGCTGTACCCTTGCAGTCAATCAAGGGGTGCGTCTAAATTGGCGGAATCTCGAGTACATACATACATACATTGGCTTTGTCCATTGACCCGGGATCGTCGATTATGTTTTATCAACTATTCACCGGAAGTGTCATTTCTTAAGAGTTTGAATCGAGATTCAGATTGATGAATACTTTTAAAATAAAACATCGGGAGAGCAAGACAATAAGAATGACGAGTCTAGTCGAAAGCATGAAACGCAAACGGAGATGGTCAAGGTGTATATGTAAAAAATACGGAAGCGAGAATATCAGACATCGTGAATATCAGATTACCCCTTGGAAAGAAATTCAGATAATAAGTTTTGTTTTTGTCTTATTTATAGATCAAAGGCAACCTTATGTGTTGTCTAAGTGGTAAATAGAAGTGTTCAACTACCAAGAAAAAACCAAGTGTGTCAGTTGATAGAAATAATTAGTTAATCTATTATTTAGTTGTCATTTCACTCACTATCCTCTAAATTTAGTATATGTAGTGTACCTACTGGCTACAATTTTTATTAAAAAACAATGCTGCAAACTTGTCCTTTACATGTCATTTCATTTAGTTGATTTGCTTTTGAGTTTCTGTACCATTGATGTAATAAAACCATTTCAAACATTCCTAAATTTTTACACATATCAGTGGCGGATCCAGAAATTTTCATAAGTGGGGGCCCACTGACTGACCTAAGAGGGGGCCCGCTCCGGTCACGCTTCAGTGATTCCCTATATAAGCAACCAAATTTTTTTCCAAAAAGGGGGGCCCGGGCCCTCTGGGCCCCCCTAAATCCGCCTCTGCATATAAACCAATTGATTTCACTGATTTGTTTGGGATGCAAAACCGTGCTTAGAACCATATATTAGCTAACAATAAAATACTACAATATTTATTTGGACCATCAGGGCAAGTAACTTTTTTTCCGGACAAGTAAAATTTACAGTTTTACTTGCCCAGGGACAAGTGCTCACAACAAATATTTCCACACCCCTGTTGTCCTAATCAGTTATTGAACTTAGATATATCGAAGTCAGCAGTATTTTCTAATCTGTACTTATCATTATTAGCTTTATTTAAAGTCAGTTCAGCCGGATAAATATCTCTATTCGTCATTATTAGAGTCAATATATCATCCACATATCTGAAAGTGTTATTAATTCTTTAATCAGATGTTGTTTTGATGAGTCTTTGCTGATTTTATTAATAAATTGTAACCCATAGCAATACAGAAACGGGTCCGCAATAAATGGTACACAGTAAGAACCCCATGGGAATTCCGATAAATTGACGATATACAGATTCTCCGTAGTGGCCAAAAATGTTATCTAGTAAAAATACTAGGGCAGTTATAATTTCAACGCAGGTCCAACTGACATAGTTCTTCTGTTTGTTGTTACCAAAAAAATGAACTTTTTAAATGGCCATTTAATGATATCTGTGCATTTTGTTTAAATTGTGTGCTCAAGTGGTATATAGGGTAGACAATCAATACTTTGAACAGAATCGAAATCTTTTCGTCCAGAAATTCCAACGAACTTTTCACACTCCAAATGTACTTATTTCCACTACATGAATTTATTTTTGAACAACGTATCACCAGGTTTTTGATAAAACCAAGTTTACAAGTAAGTAAAATGGATAGTTGATTTGTAATCACTTAAGCAACACGACGGGTGCCACATGTGGAGCAGGATCTGCTTACCCTTCCGGAGCACCTGAGATCACCCCTAGTTTTTGGTGGGGTTCGTGTTGTTTATTCTTTAGTTTTCTATGTTGTGTCGTGTGTACTATTGTTTTTCTGTTTGTCTTTTTTATTTTTGGTCATGGCGTTGTCAGTTTGTTTTAGATTTATGAGTTTGACTGTCCCTTTGGTATATTTCGTCCCTCTTTGAGTAGCGGAACAATGGCTTTTGCATGTAAACACCCTTAATCTTTATAAAAAAAAATTCCGAGTAGATCTATAACATTTAGGTAAATCAAAGTATGACAAAAAAGTGGTATACATGCAAACAGGGAAGTGCTAAAACATACCCCCCCCCCCCCCCCGTTTAATTCATTTTTTTCTTTTACATAAGCTTGGGAACAGTATTTTTCCTAATAATTTAATGGTTTGAAACCTCTCCGTTTATGTACAAAACTGTACTACATACTTGCAGCTCATCTGGCACAATGATATGTTTTAAATCATAAAAGATAAATAGAAACTTTAAATCACAAAATTATCATCATGCAAGATCTATTAAAAAGTCAAACTTTGTAGGTACAGCTTTTCATACAAGTGATTGCGCTTAATTGAGTTTCTTTTAACTCTTTTTTGTGTAAACAAATTAACAAACTAAAATACCAGTCTATTCTCATCTACAATGTAGGAAAGTTCGTAATGTATGATATGCCAAGGTGGACGAAACAAACCATAACGGGAAGGATTGTGTCTGATATTCATATGATGAAGACATACTCTTTCAATCAGTTTAATTTAAGTCTGGAGCTGGCATGTCAGTTAACTGCTAGTAGTCTGTTGTTATTTATGTTTTATTGTCATTTTGTTTATTTTCTTTGGTTACATCTTCTGACATCAGACTCGGACTTCTCTTGAACTGAATTTTAATGTGCGTATTGTTATACGTTTACTTTTCTGCATTGGCTAGAGGTATAGGGGGAGGGTTGAGATCTCATAAACATGTTTAACCCCGCCGCATTTTTGCGCCTGTCCCAAGTCAGGAGCCTCTGGTCTTTGTTAGTCTTGTATTATTTTTGATTTTAGTTTCTCGGTACAATTTGGAGTTTAGTATGGCGTTCATTATCACTGAACTAGTATATATATTTGTTTAGGGGCCAGCTAAAGGACGCTTCCGGGTGCGGGAATTTCACGCTGCATTAAAGACCTGTTGGCGACCTTCTGCTGTTGTCTGCTCTAAGGTCGGTTTGTTGTCTCTTTGACACTTTTCCCATTTCCATCCTCAATTTTTTTTTATAGCCTCTAGTTTAATTTCTTCTGAAGCTAATTATGTGACGTACAAATAAAGGCAACAGTAGTATACCGATGTTCAAAAAAAAAAAAAAGCTTCTGATCGTCCATCCCTTGAACGAGTTTTCATCTTCGTTATCTCGCCAAATGTTGACCTGTTGAAATGACACAAGTAGGGTTTACCTTTGGAGATTGGTAATAATTGGAAATTTATGTTCATAATATTATAAGGAGGATTATAATAATACAAGACATTTATTTACCTAGAAGTTTATGTCAGTTTGTTTTGGATTTATGAGTTTGACTGTCCCTTTGGTATCTTTCGTCCCTCTTTTATGGCCGCAGCACATTTTTTTTCATTCCTACCAATCACATTTCAAGGGCGATTTTACTTCGTAAATTTTACGGACGCAATCACGAGTTGGTTGACCGTTATGGAATAACCGTTTCACAAATGATATCAGATTTGTTCCTGACGTCGTAACTACAATCCCCTTATCTTTCATGAATGTGACCTACCGAATTAGACTATTTACTGGATTTGTTATCACATAAGCAACACGATGGGTGTCACATGTGGAACAGGATCTGCTTACCCTTCCGGAGTACCTCAGATCACCCTTAGTTTTTGTTTGGGTCGTGTTGCTTATTCTTTAGTTTTCTATGTTGTGTCATGTGTACTATTGTTTGTCTGTTTGTCTTTTTTCATTTTTAGCCATGGCGTTGTCAGTTTATTTTCGATTTATGAGGTTGACTGTCCCTTTTGGTATCTTGCGTCCCTCCTTTACAATTTCATTCTTAAAAGAATTGTGTAGTGAAAGTTTGAAATGACATGTTTGGTTGAGTAATAGTATTAATAAAAGTTCAAAGATATGTAAATATTGATATAAACAAGACCTCCGAAAAAAGGAGTTTTTAGATCCTTTGAACAGCCCTTTATGTGCGGAGGTCTTTTAATATCAATATTAGCTTAATCATTGAACTAACTGACTATTAAACCGGCAACAACTCTAGAAAGGTACACAAAAAGCACTGGCAGAAACCTAATTCCCCTGAATTTGACGAGTCTAAATATGTTCAACTTAAATGAAAGTTATTATAATTGTTTAGCATTTAGATAGAACCATAAGTTAGTTTATGAAATTAAGGGGTAAATTTATATTTTTGAATTCCAACTTTTCAATATAACGATTTTTCTATTTTATAAATGAGGAAATCAAAAACCCTATACAGACCTCATTTACAAATGACCAATGAATGTTCTGCACCAAAACTTCTTGATATATACATTTGATGTTTTTAATCTGTCAGTAATCATAAGATAGATTCGTAAAGACCAGACCAAATGAAAACCATAAGTAAACCCTTTCAACAATAAGCTATTCAAACAGCATGATTCACAACTTCTAATCAAACAACCTTGATGAATAGGTCCTTCACAATATTCAGGTAAATGTTCATTTAGGTTTTGATTCTACTATTTTCCTACACAACATTTCATGCAAATGCAAAATAATTAGTGTTGTCTGTTCAGTCCAAATAATTTATAGATCTTGTTTTTTTTTTTGTTTTTTTTTAAAATAAAAACTATGCATGGATAAATTCGGATTAAACTAGGTTTCCCTGGCCCGATCATACGTGTTTAGATGAGATATTTACGTAATTTCAATGTAGTATTTGAAAACAAACTCTTATAATTTAGTCGTCCGTTATTACTTTTTCATGCCTAATTGAAACAAAAAACATCAGCGAAAACGTTAACCGTTCTTAATTTTATTCTTGCCTGACATAAAATTCATATTTCATAACTCATTTTGAAAATGTAGATAAGAACCTATATAAAAATAATATAAAAAAATATTTAAAACATTTTTATTTAAAACTTTTGTATCAGCAGTGAGTTACAAATTAAAATTGAAATTGTACATTATAGCATTTTTCAAGATCTTGTCTTCATATGCTAAGTACTAGTACATGGAACAATTTTTGAAGTTGATTAGTTGTTGTTTGCTTTACGTCCAGTGGCAAATATTTCAACCATGTTCATGACAAGAATACATAAATTTTAATTACAGTACTCGGTCGTGCAATAGGAGGTAGGCAGTGAGGTTGTACGTAAAACTTTAGAATACTATTGGAAAATGAGGTTATATTGAATGAGGATATAAATTTAGACTGGCCACATTCGGACCACTCAAATAGTAGGTGCAAGAGTTTTTACATTAATCCCTTTCCACTTTGCGGGTGCCAGTGCTGCCTTGTATCGGCATTAGCATGCTCTTTTTCGAAATCTGCAAGGGTGTCTTTTACGTGCAAGAGATATGGCTCTCTGTTAACACGGGTCAAGCATTTATCGTCCCCTTCCGGCGGACATTCATCGATTTTCAAGACCATACTCGCAAATGGTGTCCCTCAAATTTTCATCTTGGAACGGGAATCGAACAAGGAACCTTATTTTGCGTTAGCAGTCCGATGCACTAACGACTACACCACGGCCCACTTTTGATATCTGTGTCTTTGGGTTGCCGTCGCATTAATGTATACTTGTATCTCCTTTAATTCAAAATCAAATGATTCGCTAGGGTATCCTTTCTAAATGTTTGTTTGGTTTATCGAACATATGAATACGTAGCTTTGTCATATCGAAATATGAATGAATATTCAAGCCCTGGTGTAGTGAGAATTTCCCACTATCTATACGTTTAAAACATTAGCTTGAAATACGATTTACGCACGAGTTGAATGATTGAAATGTGTAGACAATAAGTAAGGTCAGCTATATCTTCATTTTGACACATTTTTGGCGAATTTTGCTAGAACAATAGTATTTGATTTTTTTTACAAAACCGATCAGGAAGACAATATCTATAAAAATAATTGAAACGACCAAAATAAGTTGAATCCTTATTTGTTGTCAACATTTGTTTTTCCCTATCATGATAATACCAGTCTGATATATAAATAAACTTGAAACAGAAAATGTTGTCCTCAAGACGAGACAATAATCATTGTTAGCTGCAATATGTGAGTTATTGCCACTAAATAAAGATTGTTTTTCTGTTCTTATCCCATCTTCTATTAGATTTACTGGAAAGGATACAAAAGGATCTGCACTACGACAACGCTTATTAAAAAAAAAGAGAAAATGCAAAGAGAAAAATGACGTCAGAAAATTAACGCTAAAAAAAATAAATGTTAATAAAAATGAAATATATAAAAGTTGGAAACAATTGAGACAATTATCAACTGACAAAAAATGATTATACATCAATAAATTAAGCTGATTAGTTAATTGCTCCGTTATGCCAGTGGCAAATACATGTATGTCATGCATATTCACGACGAGCTACAAAGTGGATCAACCTGAAGCAAATAGTTACAATTTTAGAGTTGCACATTTTACAATAAGGCAGACAAGAGGTAAAACGTATGCTGTAATATAATAGACAAATGGAAAAAACAAAACGTCATGAATTTACAATCAATAACGGCCACTGTAAGTAAATGAGATATGTTTTTTTTTGTATAAAACAAAATCCTATAGTAGTCAAGTCAAAATCTCCCATTTCGGGACAGGTAAGCATTTCCTCTTAAATACCATTTGATTATTGACCAGAGATATCAAAACAACCAAAAGGACTTTGAATTAAAAAAAGTGTAAATTATGGTATTTTGCTGGGTGTATTTTCCTCCGATACTATATCTTATTAGTCATGCCCGGTGAACTTTGAGTACAAGGTACAATATGTACACAAAGAAATCCTTTGTAGAAACGAGATCGTTAGAGGTATCTTAGATAATTATTTGCGTTTAATAACAATGAAAAATGCATGAGCAGATTTGTAAGCATGGTAAATAAGTAAAGGACTTTATTCTATATTTCAAAAAAAAAATGAAAAAGAAAAAAATAATAAAGGACTTTTTGTCTTTGATAAAGTCAGTATCAAAAACAAAAAGTCCTTCATTCTGTCTATCGGTAATTTAGAAAAAAAATCACTACAATAATAGTGAACATAACAAACGAACTTCTTTTTCGCCTCGAATCGTGGCGAATCACACTTGACGTCACAGGCTGCACTACGTCATTTCTCTTGCACAAAATATTGAAAAGGAAATATTGCATGCGTTTTATAAATATTATGCTTTGGACATGACTAAACAATAATTACATCGACGCCATTATTAGATTTGTTGTTCGGTTTTTGGCAAATCCGACTTGTCTAGGAGCACACGCCCAATATTACTGAATATGCATTTAGTAGCATGGACCTTAACCTCTTGACCTGTGTTTTGATATAATTATATTTATCTTTATGTTTTAATATTTATTTACACTTTATTTTTATACAAACTGGAAAAACACAAGTTCCAATAAGGAAACTTTACACCCAAACATTTCACCTTTTACAGTACCGTTGATCTTTGAACTAATGATCTGAAAATCGACATATACTTCGCCTTGTCAATGAGATAAATAGTTTTTCCAAAGCAGTTTTAACTAATATTGACATTGAACGTAGACACATACCATTTTAGGAAATTATTTGGTTGAAACCCATAGACAGACATAAGGCTAAAGAGAACTATGGTGTTCTGGATAGGCCTCAATTTGTTTTTTAAAATGCATAGATGAAGACGAAATAACTGTAAACTAGTATTTATTTAAAATATGTTAATACAACAATCACTTTAGGCTACATTTTCTAATTCATAACTTCTCATTAGTTTTTTTTTATTTCCGAATCCGGTTAATTTATTTTAACATTAAATAATCTTCAATAATAAGAGCTTTACTGAATTTTAAAAAGAAACAGGAAATATATAAATTTGAAGATGTGGAAAAATATTGGTTTTTTTTTTTTGACTTTATGAATAGTCGTTGGTAATATTTTTGTCAAGTCAAGTGTAAGGTTCAAATTCATTAAACTTTATGTGCACAAGACTACTTACATTTTCCTCATTAGTTACAAGCAAGTTGTTAGATTCTTTCTGCTGAATAATTTTTTCACTACAGGCTTGCCAAACACAGATGATATGTGAAAAATTCTTGAATCTTGTTGCTTGCGAGGAATATGCAATATGACAACCAAGTAATGACGGTAAAAGTTTTCCATATTCTCCCATTAGTAGTTTTCTACAACTTATGGCAACAGCTTCACAAACAAGCTACAAATAAAGAAAATGTCCTTATTAATTTACAAAGCAAATAGGAAAAACAATCTTTTGTTATTACATATATATAATTCTAACATGACGTCCTTCAAACGCTTTGAGTACACACCCGTGGTAAAATATGAATATATTGCATTGGCTGTTCCGATGTTTTTCATTTTTGCTAATGTGCTTTGTCTATAGACTTTTTATGATTCTTTGAAACATATGACATGGCTCTTTGCTTTATTTTTCTATGTTATTATGTTATTGTGCTATTGTAATTTTTTTTTATTCTTGTCTTTCATTTTTGCTAATGTGCTTTGAATATATGCCATTTTTTTGCTTCTTTGGTACATGTTTTGTTGTTTATATAGTGGTTTTAATTATATTAACACAATATGCTCTTCAACTTCATACCTTATTTGGCCTTTTTAACAGTTTGGGATTCGAGCCTTACTGATGAGTCTTTTGAAGACAAATCGCGCATCTGGCGTAAATGTGAAATTTCAATCATGGTATCTATGATGAGTTTATTGACTGCTGTACCCCTATTTCTTTTTAACATTTTGACCTTTGTTTGTTTGTTATGTTCACATATCGTTGTCGATACAAAGGAATTTGATGCGACTGTCATTTGGGGTACTAGATATATTAGCATTTTTTTTAACATACTTGATGTAGGATTTCATGTCATCTAAACGCTTACTCACGGATGTCATTCGGTTTATCGAGAGAATTGATCGTGAAAGAATAACTAACAGTGGTCAAGCATTGCGATCAGATCGTAAACTTAAGGTTGTACACAGGTTAAAAGAGGGTTGAAAATTTGATTGGTAAATGTTAACTTCCAGTGATGGTTATTTTCTTATATACAATGAAATGTTATTTGAAATATTTTCTATAGTACTGGACAGGATAAAACTTACCATGCCAAGTACTTCTTTATTTGAAACAAGGATAAATAGTGAACATTGTTTTTAAAAGTGCAGATTTAACAAAGACTCATACAGAAAAATCAATGGTGGTATTACACGAAAGGTTTCATCAACAAGAGACTCTCAAAGGCCTGTGTCGCTCACTTGTATTGATTGTTTTTTTCAAGTCAGGTAAAATACATATAAGGTTTAAATCATTAATAATAGTATTAGATACTATATATTATCAGATATCAGACATTATTAGATGCTATAATAATATTTAAGATAATTACCTGAGAAACATTTTTACCCTATGTCAGCTTTTCTCTATATGCTTTATTTTCAGAAATATAAGCCAAAAAACTGCAATTTACCCCTATGTTTTGTTTTGCCATGTCGGCCATTTTGAATGGTGGGCGGGATCACCAGACACATTTTTAAAAACTACATACCTTAATGATGATATTCACTAAGTTCGATTAAATTTTGCCCAGTAGTTTTAGAGGAAAACATTTATTTAAAGTTAACGGACGACGTGAGACGACGACGACGGACGAGTGACGCCAGGAGATGAGAAAAGCTCACTTGGTCCATTGGGCCAGGTGGGTAAATCATCATCCAGGTACAATCACATTTGTCATTTATAGTGTATCTCTTAATCAAATTTAGTACAAATGTGGGTAAATGAGCCATTCAAGGGGAAATAACTCGCCTAAGAACAAAAACTGTAAAAGATCAATAACTCAACTAAAACGTCTGAAAATGAGTCATTTTGAACAATTGATAAATCTTGACATTTTTCACGTTCCTTGTCAGTTTTTTTCAGAATAACACTTGGTCAAAATAATTCATACTTGAGGTTTATGCATCTTTTTTAATTTGAGCACTTCAGTCATGTGAATTAGCATGACACTTCATCCGTTCTTTTTTTTTTTAACTTAGATACCATGATTGATTAAGCCAAGATTGGTTCCAAATGACCAAGATGTTTCCAAGATGACATGTCGAGAATAATTACGGACGACAAAAGCAAAAGGACCAATGATATTCACCAGGCAATAAAAAGACCATGTAAAAGAGTCTTGTTTAGGTGTAACATCACTAAATATTGATTCACTTGTAGGGTCTTTGCATCGGAATTAAACACATTTATTCTAAAACCAGTTGTTGACATGATACGGATTATGTTCTTTTCATACATTTTATAATGGTACAATAGTAAACCCCTAACGGTAGGGATTGTGCTTGATATTCATATGATGAAGACATAATCTTTCAATCAGTTTAATTGAGGTCTGAAGATGGCATGTCAGTAACTGCTAATAGTCCCTTGTTAATTTAGATATCATTGTCATTTTGTTTAGGTTTTTTTATTACATATTCTGACATCTGTTTCGGACTTGACTGAGATTTACTGTGAGTATTGTTGTATGTTTGGTTTTTCTTCAATGGCTAGAGCTATAGGGGGAGGGTTGAGATCTCAAAAAACATGTGTAACCCCGCCGCATTTTTGCGACTGTCCCATGTCAGGAGCCTCTGGCCTTTGTTAGTCTTGTATGATTTTTACTTTTAGTTTCTTTTAAATATTTGGAGTTTAGTATGATGTCCCTTATCACTGATCTAGTATACATTTTTGTTTAGGGGCAAACTAATGAACGCCTCCTGGTGCGGGATTTTTTTATTAATATTGGAGTAGTTTTGTACACTTTTAAGGCGTTTATATTTATACAATTCTTATGGAAAACACCTGTGAAAACAAAATTGACTTAAATCATGTTTGTTGCCTATTAGAAAAAAGTAAAATCACAAAAATATAAAACGGAAAGTCCCTAATCAAATGGCAAAATTGATGATAAAACACATTAGCTTTCTTCCATCTGAAAGGTCTTTTCACGACTAAGATGTCGTTGTTAGTAGCATATATACATATACATGGAATTAAATAACAAACAAAAGACGAAAAACAAAGAAAACAGCAAGTCCCTTCACAAATGGTAAAATTTGACAATGTGTGAGCAAAACAAACGGACATACTAGTCAAATATTTGGGTACAGTAGTCACAACACGGTGTTATAATCTTATAATCACTATAAAAAAAAAACTACGTCAACATAGAAAAAAAACTAAACATCCCTTTTGAAGCATCCCTTTATCTTAAAATTTAAGGAGTACTTTTTATTTGTCCATATTGATAATAATCTAATACTTACATTGTATTCATCCTGGGATTTAGCTGGGTGAACCATGTGTACAAAATCCTTTATGTAGCATTCAAGAAAGTTATGTGTACTGACTCCGTAATTTTCAGACAACAAGTTTCCTAATGGAAAATCTTTGAATATTTCTGCAGCTTTCAGGACTAAACCTATATTAGTTTCTAAAAAGTAAACAATAGATTACACAGTTAGTTTTTCTGAAACTATTTTAATAGTTGTTTGGTATTGGACCCATACTGGTTAAAGCTTACATCAAATTCAGTTTTGTATATTAAATTCACTACTAGTCCATCTCAGCAATTGCCGTTAAAAAAATGAATGCTGTTTTTTTCGATATGACTTTTGTTGCAAAAGCGAGCGATCCTACATGCCGTCGTCGGCGTTGTAGTCGTCGACGTCTGCGGCGGTGTCCACAAGTATTCAATCTGTGGTTAGCGTTTCTGAAATTTTTATAACTTTCTTAAACTATTCTGGATTTCTATAAAACTTGGACAGAAGCTTGTTTAAGATGATATGATAGTATTCAAAAGTAACCTTTGGAGAAAAATCCTTTTTATAGATATTTTACTTATAAATGGAGTGAGTTTTTCGTCCAGTGTGCGTTTTGTCTACAAAAGACTCATCAGTGACGCTCGAATCCAGAAAAAGTTAAAAAGAGCACCACAATTTCTAAAAGTTTTGCCAAATACAGCTAAGGTAATCTATTCCCGAGGTAGAAAAACCTATGTATTTAGAAAGTTCAAAGTTTTTTAAACAGTTAATTTATAAATATGACCATATCAATGATTATTCATTTCAGCACAGAAGTCCTCACTACTGGGCTGGTGATACTATCGGGGAATTTAAAGTCCACCAGCAGTGGCAATAACCCAGTGATTGTAAATAAACTCATCATAGATACCAGGCTTAAATTTTGTATTTACACAAGACACGCGTTTCGTCTACAACAGACTCATTAGTGACGCTCGAACATAACATTTACTTTGGTTAAAGTTTATACAATTTCAATAACTTAAAGCCAATCCATATGATAAAACGAATGACTGTTGAAAAATAAAGTTAATTCAGTTCTTGAACCAATGAATGCATATATCATTAACTTATCTTTTGTACACGATTTTATCCTTTTTTTTACTCATTCATTTCATAATCGTCAAATATTTTTTTGACTTGGTCAGTTTTGTTGTAAAAATATGGCGGCAGTTAACTAGTGGTCTTGTTTTCACCTTTGTAAATAATCAACAAAGAAGCATGCATATTTAGTTAAGCACGTGTTTGGTTGTATATATGTACCTCCCGAAAATTCAAGGTACTCCTCCAAGGATGCCTTTGATGAAATTGAAACAGAATTAATTACGTTAAAAGATCAAAGCACTGCAACTGCACTGCTTGGCGATTTTAATGCTAGATCAGGGTCTCTTTGTGATTATATTATACCAGACGATGAACTATCAAAAATTTTGAACTATGATGGCATAGATGAGATAGATTGATGTTTATATGACTATCATAGTTTATGTTTCTTTAATGTACCCTTACAAAGATCGTCTAGGTAAGGTAACTACATACTGAAATCATGTCGGCGAATTGTTGGCTGGAAGCTACAAATTGTGAAAAAGTAAACTTCTTCATTAAAAAGTATATGAACAGAATTTTTATAATGAAAACTAGCTATTCAGTTATAAAAAAACATATGCATACGCTTTTTATAATCAAAATATAGTATTTACATAATTCTAAAAATAATATCCCCCCATTTTTGTAAAATAAATCCGCTATCACACCGAAAACATAGCGCGACAGCAAAAGTTGGCGAAACACTGGGTCCCATGAAACCCTTGAAAATTTTAAATGAAACATGCAATGGTTGATAATAAAATAACTGAACTTTGAAATGTAATATGTGCAATTTGTAATTAAACCATTTCTGAAATCAAAGGACCAAAATATTTTCTGGAAAATAAGATATGCCAATGCCTATACACCTTCAAACCAATTATCATTGAATAATCATAATTGATAACTCATACACTGACATAATCATAGTCTAAACATGTTAACTATGTTAATGTTTAAAGGTCATTATACCACGACTGAGAACGCCATGGCTACAAATTATAAAAAACAAAAACACAGACAAAACAATAATACAGAAAACACAAGAAAGAAAATTAACGTCTGAGTAACACAAACCCCATCTAAATCTGAGGGTGATCTCAGGTTTTCCGGGAGGGAATAAGATCCTGCTCCAAATGTGACATCCGTCGTGTTGCTTATACTAGTACAAACCGAGTCATTTAATTATTTCGGTAGGTTACATTCGAGAAAAGGGGGGGGGGGGAGGTCAGGATTGTGGTTACGACATTGGGATACTCCTCATATTAATGAAACAATTGCATACCAAATATTATTCAGTAATGCAATTACCATTTTGGGTTTCCCTTAAACTTACGTCAACACAAAATTTAACATATAATCGATTGCAAAGTTTGATAGTCAATAGACCATATTACTAAACATCACAGACAAATTAACTCCAGTAAAATGAAAAAGAGCAAATGACTATAGAACTGCATTCTTAATACTATAAGTTTTTTTTTTATTCAACTAACCTTATTAATGATTAAATATAAACTATGCTAAAACTCAATAGACATTGACTGGTGGAGAGCCGCAATATTTTCATGGAAATGAGATGTGCAATGCTTCATACAACTGCATATCAAAAATCAATGATTTTAGATAGGTGGCTCCCCTTAAAAATACGTACTCATATACTTTAAAAATTGGAATATGGAAAAGAACTTCTATAGCTGACAATGTTGTCTGGGCTTTGCTCATTATTGAATGCCGTATGACGAGCTATAGTTGCTAATTTTTGTGTCATTTTGGTCTTTTGGGGTTAGTTGTCTCATTGGCTTGGAAATCACACATCTTCTTATTTTTATGTTGAGTATACTTGCTTTGCTGACAACTTTCAATGGACTGTCACTTTTAACATTGTAATATCAAAAAACAAAAATCTCTTTATTGCAAAAAAACGCTTACTTGTCACCATTATATCTTATACGACGGGTATAAATTGTTGTATAGCTTACCTTCCGGAATACTAGAGATGACCCCTGATGTTTGGTGATATTCGTGCTCAGTGTTTTGCTATATGTGCTGTTTTTTGTTTGTTTTTTTATACCGTCATTAACGTTTGTTATTTGTATCCACCAATTGGTGATACAGTGAAACCTTGGTTAACCGAACCCTGATTAAACCGAATTTCAGTTTAAACCGAACAATTTTCAAAGTCCCACAAAATTTCCCTATCAATTAACATTAATCAAACCTGAAAAAAACGAACCCTGTAAACACCGAATTCCGAACGCTTTTTGAAGGCTCGTTAGTAAATTTGTATCTAAAAATTACTTGTCAAAATCGATCAATACCAATAAAAACAATAAAAATTATTAATTATTTGCATGATTTAATTAAACAGACATAGGATGGCAGAGTATCCCCGAAGGTATTTGAGGTTTAATGAACTTGTGAGTTGTTATTAGAGGTCGGTCATTTACAAACGTATCAACCGTATCGTATACGTTGACGTATCCGCATCTGCAGATATATATCAAAAAGTATTATGTGATCCCGAGCTTATTAATTAGATCATGCTTCATTTAAAAAAAAAACCCACCTAATTGGAATCTCTTCGAAACAATTAAACATACAATTTCAATATTTGTGATAGTGATGTTTGTAAAAAAAATAAGGGGTTCTATCAACTACTTTTACATGCCCTTAAAAAGGAGCCAATGTAGGGCAGGTACTGCTTATTGTTACAGATCAGCTAAATTATCTATAGTAAAGGATCCTACAAATTAATGTAAGATACAGTCACAGAAAATAATTATATTTATAAGTACGTCTGAGTCAGTGACAACCCTACAATAGATGTATCCATCGGATCGTCATCAATGATGGTGATACATGGCTGTGTACATAATGTATATACAACTCGTCTAAACATCAACCCAACAATGTTAGATCTGTAAATTTGCTTTCGCAAATTTTTGGTTCTTCCCTCGCCGGGATTCGAATCCATGCTACTGTGATATCGTGACACCAAATCGCCTGCACTGCAGCCGTCCCGCTAGACCACACGACCACCTGGGCTCTTAAAAATAGAGCTTACGCTGGCCGTGTGTTACCTTTCCACGTCAGTTTTAATCTAGCGGCGTACTGCAGTACATGATATATAAGGCATGAAGATGTTATTGTTACAGATCAGCTAAATTATCTATAGTAAAGGATCCTACAAATTAATGTAAGATACAGTCACAGAAAATAATTATATTTATAAGTACGTCTGAGTCAGTGACAACTCTACAACAGATTGACTAGGTGGTCGTGTGATGTAGCGGGACGGCTACAGTGCAGGCGATTTGGTGTCACGATATCTCAGTAGCGTGGGTTCGAATCCCGGCGAGGGAAGAACAAAAAATTTGCGAAAGCAAATTTACAGATCTAACATTGTTGGGTTGATGTTTAGACATTGTTAGACGAGTTGTATATATATATTTATATATATTTATATATATCATTCAATGTTTATTAACATTTTCGCTCCAATGTGACGAAACCATTAAAGCCGAAATTAATAAGTGAATATAATTGAATATAAGTGAATATAAAAAAGGGACTGAAATAAAGACGCTAAAAATAAAATTTATTTTGATATATCCAAATTTTTCTCATTTGCTTTCCTTTACTTACCACTTTCATGCAGAGTTTTCTTGGTATTTGTTAAGGTTTTGTCAATCTGGTTGTAAATTAGCCACGAGAAAGGCATGGTAGCTTGAAAAACCTTGCCTGTTGCTGAAGTTGTTTTCACAAAAACTTCTTGAAGCTCTTGCTGTTGAGGTGACACAATTTTTGTATAGTTCAGCTGTGTCAATTCTGGATCATTTATGAAATGCAGCCAAAGTTTAGTCTGCCAATTTTGATTCTCTGTATCTTTCCTTATAAAAATATCCAAATTTCTATTTGTATCTATGAAAGACATGATTCCTGCTAAAATGGGAACCACCTTTGACTCCAGTCCTTGACTAACACATTTCCTGCAACAAATAGAGTCTCTTAAAATTATGAATCCATCATCTGACAAAACTGTTTCATTTTAAAAATTATTTTCAACTTTTTTCCCATCAAAAAACATTTTCCTTTTTGTCCATATATTATTTTCTGATGTAACAAGACATGTGTGTTTGTTGGTTAAGACAAAAAGCATAACATTTATACTAGATACCTAAAAGATAATTCTGGTTTGTTTTCATTTGGTTTCGTAGTCTCAGAAGAGAAAGTTTTGTGAACGTTTTACAACAACAAACACCCATGACGGACGCCTAGTGATGAATAAACTACAAACCAGTACAAGTCTGAAATGGCCTATATATGTACTTGATTTTTACTCGACATTACTACTTGATCCAAAGTCTCAACCATACTCGACTTTACTGATGTGTACTTATCTTTATAATGAGCCAACAACAGTCAACAAAATAACTGAAATTGTTTAACCTTATATTAATACTATATCTAATATCATAATTTGAGATATGTTATACATTAATATAAAAAAAATGATAAAAAAGAGACTAACATAATTTTAAATTTAAATTCTTAATAAAATTCATTCAAAATTGCAACATCCTGTTTAACTTTAATCACAAGGCCTTTTGAATTCACTAGATAAGTAGAACAAGAGTTTAAGAAACATAGGACTTTCAATTTCAAAGTGTTGTTCAAATTTTTAGACAGAAGGAATAGCTGTTGTTTAAAACTGTCCATTAATTGATGAAATACAATAGATGGTCCAGGAATAGATCTATGGTGGTTAAGACTTTGTCGAGTATAGTTCAGACTATGTCGAGAAGGTTCACACTAAGTCAAACATGGTTCAGACACGTGCACAATGGTTAAGTATAAGTAGATAACAGGTCGAGAAAAACTTCAGACTGTTAAGCATAGTTCAGACTAAAGTCGAGTATCATCAAGAACATTGCAGATCATTTCAGACTGGTCGATTAAAAATCAGTACAGTTGAGTACAGATATATTAAAGAATATTTCATACTTTTACGGGTTAATAGTGATAATGTTTAAGAAAGTAGGTTTGGGTTATACAGCCAAAGTACGATATACCGTGCTTCAGAAAGACGGATAGACAGCTCTTCAGCTTCTAGATCTTCTCTTTTCTTCATCAATTCAAATGTTCGACTGTGTTAGACATGCCCTTCTTCTATTTGCAAAAACTTAACATAAATTTTAACGAGACGGTATGTTGTGCAAGAATTAAAAAATTGTCATACATATTTCTACAATTATTTAGTAAATCATTATACAATGCAAACTAAAACAAAATAAGTATAATAATTACTACAAACATAGCAAATAAAAAAACTGACATTCAAGTTGAAGTTAAGCACAATAAAGAACACTTATAAAACAAAGTAGTAAATTTTAGTAAAGATAATCCTTATTTACAATTAATAGTATTGTAATGACCTGAATGTTCCAGCTCTTTTGATATTTTCTGACTTGGAAGATACCACAGATAGCAGGTTAGTCGAAGATACTGTTTTGTTGGATTCCTCCTTCTCGCTGATGATCCTAGCTGTGTGTTCAGCTATTCCTGTTAAGACTGTCATGGGTCCTTTTGCATAAAAAACATGTTTCAATTATACAATTATTATCATCTAAATACTGTATGTGTATTTCGATATAAGAATGTTTATCCAATCATCTTACTTGGCAATACAGCTGTGTCTAGGTAGAGGTGTAGTCAAATAAGACTTTAAATAATGTTACGTAATATAGTAGCTTTATATGTGTAGTAGTTCGTAGATAAATAAGTCATTTTGTTATTTTATTTTGAGCCAGCACTAAGCCGGTCTATTATATAAGATTGCTTTGAGATTATTATATGATTTTCTGCGGATCTATATTATTATTTTCTGAATATGCAAAAAAAAAAAGATTTTAGGGAATTGAAATAAATACATTTTTTTTAGTTATTTTTATACAGATGCAAAAAAAAAAAAACTCAGACAAATTTTTAACAATGAATATTCCTTGTTTTATAATGCACAGAATGCGTGACGCGTTTTTGGTGTATTCCCAAACCAGGTTATTTTTTGAAATGAAAACAAGGTACCATGTTCTAACAACTACTCGTCGTCGGAACAGTGAAAATGATATAATGTTTGCGTTTTTTTTTCTCTCAAAATAGTTATTTTATAATGTATATACAGTTTTCATCATTTAGAAAAATAACCATAATAAAGATCTATTACATTGAACGTAAACGATCGCGGTAATTTTACAGGTTACGTGTTAATTAACTGAAAGTGATTTTCAAACCTCTCAAGTATCCAGTTGGTGATTGTTGATACTTTGCAATTTAATTGCAACCAAACAGAAATAATTAAGATTTTGGATGTAACGAGTCTTCTGATTGGCTGAAGTTGTTTAGTTTATCAGCCCATAGACATAATTTACTCATGTTACCGTGACGTTATCAACGTTTTATTAATTGTTAACTCCGGTTTAAATGGAATTTAGAATTAATATAAATTATAAGAAATAACTGATATATTGTATCTGTCTATTCGAAATTACAAAAAAAGTGGTGCACACTTTAGAATAACCCGCTTCGCGCGTTATTCAGTGTGCACCACATTTTTTATGTTATTTCTTTATAGATAGAAAAAATAAAAATATTGTGTCAACGATTTCTTAGCTGGTGGTGTAACGAAGAGAATAATTTGCTATGCTGTCTGAAGCTTTCTGATTTTTAGTTTGCATGGATTATAAACAAGACATTTTTTAGAAATAAGTGCGACCTGAACCTGTGTCGCCATTCCGAACGTTTAGAAATAAGAAACATCCGTAGCTGTATGGTCCGCAAATAGTAAACAAAAACCAAAGTGACCTATGAGCTACAGTTCCGCAGCTAATTAGGAGGAAGGTCGGAAGGCAGTAGTTTTACATTTGATATTATATTTTCATCTTGTTTGTCATCTAAAAAGCGTAAAAATGAGAAACAACTGAAATATAATAAATTAGAAATTAAGATACCACATACCTACATGATCTTCTAGAATATTTAAAACAACAGTTAGTCTTTCTGTTGTCCTTTGAGAATCCGAAGGATGGTCTTTTATGCAGGCTAAAGCTTTGTGTATACAGCTTGAGATAAACAGATTGATTTGATCTAAAAGCGGAGTTTCCGATTTTTCTGTTGCATTGGTCTGTGATCCTGTTTTTTCCATAGTTGGAATATCAATCTTTGTTTGTGATTCAGTTTTCTTCATGCCCGAAAGAATTTCACCAGCAGATTTGCCATACATGGCACATAACGGCGGAATCATTGTAGGATTTCGAAGGTCATCTATATGGGCAGAATGCCATAATCCACACTGGAATTAAACAAAACTTTACGTTACATCGGTTTTATGTAGATTGGTTTTTGTTAATGTTACAGAATGATAAACAATGTAAGGCATAACAATAAGTATTTTATAACTTGATTGTAAATAAACAAAAATTGAATTCAAATATCGAAATTGATTATTCGTTGGAAAAATTAAAGGATTTACGGTCATGTTGGGGTTATTCAACAAAGTTCTAATATAAATCGAACATAGTATTATATGATTGTAATGATGCAAAGGCATCTCTGCTATACATTTTTTTTTATTCTGAAAAAATTCGACTTGCTACTATCATTGAAGTTCTCATTAGTTTCAAAGTAACATTTACATACCGGAAAACCATTTTTGGTTTTCTTTAAATATCAATAGTGGAAGGTGGGATTAATGTAAAGATGACAGCATCATAACCACAAAAACCTGTTATTAGGCCTTTACGGTCCTCAAAAGCCTATAAATATCTGTTACATATTTCAAGCTCTAATTGTATTGGAACTGGACAAAGAAGTTATATTAACAGGTCTTTTTTTTAACCTAATCGGTTCACATTGTATTTCACTATTATGAACCCTTGATAAGACAATCGAGTTATAGCTTGAACAAATAAGTGAATTTCGGTTTCAATGTGTTCACTGGTCATGTATTTGGCATAGTTGTCGCACTGTGTATAAGCTACCCTGGCGAAATTCTTATGTGCTCAACAGTACCTAATGTCCAGTACGGTGAGGTACAATCAACAGACAGTGACATGTAGTGTTTCCATTTATTTTTTAATTCTTTTAATAGTATTGAAGAATATACATATTCATATAACTATTTCGATTGCGGGATGTAATATTTTCTACAACCGTTCTATATTAATGGAGAAATAAGTTAAAAGGGACATCAAAACGGTGAATTTGGTGAACCTTCCTTTGATTTTGTCTAATTTCTCTTTAAATTGAGAATATTGTACCAAAGGAACTGTACGAAAAGAAAGATATTAACACGGAGATTTCAAGACAAGTAATTATGATCACCTCAATATTTGCATATCTGTAAATGGAACAAACAGTTCATGTTAAAATTGATGCACCTTGTCAAGACATACGTACCAATATTTATATTGGATACAGATTGTTTTATTCTCCCAACATTTCGTAATATTTCGTCTTTTCAAAAGACAATATTGGTGAAGTTAAACGAATCAAAACCAAAGGCTGCATCCGACACACTTTTTATTAAAATGAATACTAAAATTTATGATAAAAGGGATGATTTTTCATTTCCTATCGTTAATTATCCGTTTTTAGATGGTGACGTTCCCTTGTCACCATCTTACGGTGTTTATATATCTCAACTTGTACGATTCGCTCGTGTATGTAACAATGTTTAAGATTTTAACGAGAGAAATTTATGTATTACTGAAAAATTATTACACCAGGGTTTTCGATATCACAAACTAGTCAAAACATTTACTAAATTTTATCATCGGTATAAAGACATCATTCGTAAATATATAGCTCAACATGCAGATTTCTAATACGTTCGGGTATTTCACATCCAATTTTTTATGGAAATATTCTTTATAAAGCACAAAGGTGTCAGTATTCACCCCAGAAACTTACAAAACCTTTGAATAGACTTATTAAGAAGGGATATAATTACGATACTGTTGTCAAGTCATTAAAGATTGCATATTTTGGCGTTAATATTGAGTCACTGATAATGTCTTTGCATCGGAACTAAACACATTTATTCTAAAAACAGTTGTTGGCATGACACGGGTTATGTTCTTCTCATATATGTTATGATGGTATGATACTAAACACCTAACGGGAAGGATTGTGCCTGATGTTCATATGATGAAATCATAATCTTTCAGTCAGTTTAATTGAAGTCTGGAGATGGCATGTCAGTTAACTGCTAGTAGTCTGTTGTTATGTATGTATTATTGTCATTTTGTTTATTTTCTTTGGTTACATCTTCTGACATCAGATTCGGACTTCACTTGAACTGAATTTTAATGTGCGTATTGTTGTGCGTTTACTTTTCTACATTGGTTAGAGGTATAGGGGGAGGGTTGAGATCTCACAAACATGTTTAACCCCGCCGCATTTTTGCGCCTGTCCCAAGTCAGGAGCCTCTGGCCTTTGTTAGACCAATTGGTGACCCTCTGCTGTTGTTTTTTATTTGGTCGGGTTGTTGTCTCTTTGACACATTCCCCATTTCCATTCTCAATTTTAATTCTTATCACAACTATCGTTACACAGTAGATTTTTGATTTTCTTTCAAATCCTAAATTAAATTATTCCAGCGCTTTTTTTAATCAAAATTAAAAAGGTAAAAAGGAGATTCATTCTAAGATTTAGATTTTTTCATTTTTTTTTATCTAAGCAACCACGTTTGCAACCATATCAAATAAGGGCAACAGTAGTATACCGCTGTTAAAAACTCATAAACCGATAGAAAAAACAAATCCGGGTTACAAACTAAAACTGAGGAAGACGCATTAAATATAAGAGGAGAACGACGACACAACTTAAAATGTAACACACACAGAAACGAACTATTATAAAAAAGAAGATGTGGTATAATTGCCAATGAAACAACTGTCCACAAGATACCAAAATGACACAGACATTAACAACTATAGGTCATCGTACTGCCTTCAACAATGCGCAAAGCCCATACCGCATAGTCAGCTATAAAAGGCCCCGATAAGACAATGTAAAACAAACGAGAAAACTAAGCATTAGACAAAATCCGATGAGAATAACAAATATAACATCAAAACTAAATACATGAATTTGGGATACAATAATGTTTAAAATAATGTGAATAATAAACTCATCATAGATACCAAGACCAAAATTTTATATTTACGCCAGACGCGCGTTTTGTCTACAAAAGACTCATCAGTGACGCTCGAATCAAAAAATATTTAAAAGGCAAAATAAAGTACGAAGTTGAAGAGCATTGAACACCAAAAATTCCTAAAAGTTTTGCCAAATACGACTAAGGTTAATCTATTCCAGAGGTAAAAAAGCCTTAGATTTTAAAAAATTCAAAGTTTTGTTAACAATTAATTTATAATTATGAACATATCAATGATATTCATGCATCTAACTCAAGTCAACACAGAAGTGCTAAAATGTAACACACACAAAAACGAACTATAATATATCAATGGCCATATTCCTGACTTGGTACAGGACATTTTATAAAGAAAACAAAACAATGGTGGGTTGAACCTGGTTTTGTGGCATGCCAAACCTATCGCTTTAATGGCAATGTTAAATATAACATTAAAATGACAACACAACATTACAGGACTACATTAAAAAATACATAGGAGAACATAGTGGACAAAGAAACACACGAATAATAGCTTATTGATACGTTAGAAGTGCGTTTCGTCCACACAAGACTCACCAGCGACGCCCAGCGAAAGCCAAAACAAGTACAAAGTTGAACTGCAATGAGGACCATAAGTTCAAAAAAGTTGTGCCAATTACGGTTAGTGTTGTCTGCTTGGGATAAGAACATCCTTATAATTTAGAATAACTTATACTTTTGCAAACAGTAAATTTCATAAAAGGACTATATAAAAGATATACATGATAAAACTGAAGAATTGACAAATTACAGATAAAAACCCGATAAAATTCATAAACCAACATAATCCAACACATAAAAAAGACACACCCAGGTTAGTCAAGGCCTCAACGCAAAAAGTGACGTCACATTAGAATTGTAAAATAGGACCAAAAATGACGTCACATTTGTTGAATTTCTAAAACAGCACACAAAAAAATGACGTCACATTTGAATTACTAAAACTATTTGTTAAACAAAAGATAGAATTAGGATTGATTTAAGATTATATTCGTACTTAATACTGATATTACATTTAATAACAATGAAAATTGCAATACTTATCAATATCAAACTGAGGCAGCAATTAGACAATTAACTATATTCTATGTCCGGTTAATTCTGAATCAAACTGCAAACGTAATACATCGTACAAATTACGTTGAACCAAATCAAATCTAATAAATGAAGGCGGTGATTTATTTTCTTTATCATAATTAACACAAGTATATAACAGAAAAGACGTCAAGACATTTGACAAAATCCGATGAGAACTACAAATTTAACATCAAAGCTGAATACATGAATTTGGGATAGAAAAGTACCGTAACACGTCTTATAACTTATTATTTGAGCTGATTAGCATTAAATAATCGGCCCCTAAACTTAAAAAAGAATTCCATTTTAGTACAAAGTGGATTCAATATTTGTCAACATGGCCAATTAAAAAATAAAATAATAACAGATCATGTTCCTTTGTAGTTGAGTTGCAACGCAAACTATTTTGGAGATGTATCGACTTATACCGTTAAGAGCCTCTTCAGAGGTATTGAATTTCAGGTTCATTAAGAATATTAAAAGCATTAACAACATGTTCAGTCATTACATACATGTATATCAATTTATACCTGAAAACCAGTAAATGAATCTCCAGCTATACCAGGTAGTTGTACAAGAAGAACCACATGAACGTTGACATCGATATTCTTGAGTTCCCTCTTGATAGAATATCTGGCACATGCGATCAGTTCTGCATTTTGGTCACCACAGTCACACTGAATAATTAACAGTAATTTCGATTTTGTTTTCCTATTTGCAAAGAACCTGTAAATATTATTTTAGGTATTAATGAAGAGGCAAGTAATATAAAGCTTAATTTAACGGAGAAATAGTCTTGGTCCGAATCTGGTTACGATAAGTGATATTTGATAGTTACGTTTGTTTTAACTGCCTGATTTGAAGATTACGTATAGGTACATACATGAACGTAATGTGTTATCTGCCTGGTGAATAGTTAGTCTTATATCCACTCATACCACACTTTCTTAATATTCGCAGTATCTGGTTTAAATTACCAAACCATATTAAAAAAAATCCCCAAAAGTAAATAATTCAGAAAATGTATGTATCGGGTTTGCCTTGGTGACACACTTTGACAATTACGTCATTTACAGTGAATTCATAAAGCAGTTTACCAAAATGTTAAGCAGAAATAAGTTTATTTCAGGAATATGAAGGAATAAAATTTCCAAGTTTTTATAAAAATACTTTTTATAGTGCCTACGTGTACAAGATTTTGTGAGGTAGACGAAATTTGACCTTGCATCGACAGTATTGAAAATGTGTTGTCCAAAAAAGGAGGATCGGATTATTCGGACATATTTTGACTTTATAAACTGACTTCTATTTTGCTTTAATATTAAACACATGTGGCTCTGCATTGGTATAGTTTTCGTATATTCATTTACAAATGTACAGCAATATAAAGTTTGAGCTTCAATAGTGTACATTATTATTACCTTTATACCAAAGTTCGCCTCTTTAAAACCTTTATTGTTTCACATAAAATAAATGGAAGACAAATAAAAATGATGTTTTCAAACACCGCAAAACCTTTCTTTCAATTTTCATAGTGGTTCTGTCATAAAAAGCGGTCAAATGAACCGTGGTATAGCAAACATCAAAATTACCTCACAAAATATTATCACGCACTATGGCAATGAATTGATAAATATCAAATCCATCTCCAATGGGAATATTTTATTGAGCAGCGACGGCTATGAGGATTTTTGTTAATTAGTAACGATAATTTCTGTAACTTTTAAATTTTGTTAAGTAATTATTATTTTATTTTTGTTAAATAAATACAAATTATTGTCCGTGATTACTGTGTTAAACGTAAAGGGTACCTTAAAAACATCTCAGTTTAATAATCGGCAATGTACCTTTATGATGACTTCAAATTAGAGCCACCTGTCATTTTTATAACACGTTGCTATCTTTGAATAAAAGAAAAGCAACACGTGATCCCGAGTCCGCTATAACAACTGATTTTTATTTTTTTGCTTTTGCTTTTAAATAATTGACGCTGAATATGATAAGGTGATAATGACGTTAAAAGACCTTAATTGAAATACGTTATATTGTGTATATTCTTACACAAGTCAATTAAAAAGCAATATTTGATTTAAGATGTGAATAGAAAAGTGTATAGCCGCTACTTTTTACAATCACTTGGGGCCTCAGCGGCTGAGTGATCTATGTAGTCAGTTTCTGTATTACTGGCAAACACTGAAGTTGTGAGGTCGAATCCCGCACGGGGCAGGTCCGCTCCACTAATTTAGGATAAAAGCCATCACATGTTAATTTTAATCAGATGTCGTAAAATATCCGAGAACCTGTATATTTTATTAGCATGATTAGTGTCATGAATAGAACTCTCAGGGAACACATTTTCAACGTCATAAACAAGGCGATAAAGGGTCAATCAATGACCCTTTATCACAAATGAATATCCGGCTAATGCAATTTGACTGAGCAAATAACACAGCTGCAGTATTTATGTTGGTATAGGTAACTGAATTGAAATGTCCATGTGAAGTTTAACTCCGTGACATACATTGAACCATACACGTCAAAATCATTCAATCGCGTAGTGGAATTAACTATTTGTGGATTCTTATAAATTCTATATATAACTTTTGGACTATTGTCAATCTCGGTCTATTTCTGAAATTTATTCTTACATACTTTTGATTTTTTAACCCTATATGCTAACATTGCCTATGTCAATTTTAAAATTGTGTGTATGCACATTAAACGACAAATCTATGTGACATTTTCTGACGACAGACACACAAATCAATGAATGTGTTTGTAGATAGATGTTTTTGTGTTCTGTTAAATTGTTCCTTTTAAAATTGTTATACGATGATGACTGATGTACCCATATTTTGACTATTTTATTTGTTGTGTCTGTTTAGTTAACGCATCAATGTAAATATAACGGAATTTGATGAGACTGTCAAAGTGAGAGGGTTAGCGCTATAAAACCAGGTTTAATCCACCATTTTCTACATTTGAAAATGCCTGTACCAAGTCAGGAATATGACAGTTCTTGTCCATTCGTTTTTGATGCGTTTTGTTATTTGATTTTGCCATGTGATTATGGACTTTCCGAATTGATTTTCCTGTAAGTTCAGTATTTTTGTGATTTTACTTTTTATTCAACTTATATTAGTTTTTCATATTTTGTTAGAGAGAGTATTAGAGCATCAAGATTTGGGACTTTTATAAACTAAATATTATTTTGGTCTGAAATAACATAAAATGTAAGGCATCATTTAAAGTTACTTAAACCAATCCACATATTCAACTGGAAAAACTTAGTAATAAATATCTGAACCAATTCATTTATATATAAAAAGATATGTAAAATATGATAACAGGATTCAAATATTTCATGCCGGACGGGCGTTTTGACTTCAAAAGACTCATCAGAAACGCTCGAATCATAACCGTTAAGCAGGCCAAAGATGAAAAGCATTGAGAACCGACATTTTCGAAACAATCATTTTCTCAAATACACTTTAAATTATCTATTCTTGTGATATGATCATGATTATGATAATAACGTTGGCAGATGCAACGATTTAAAACCTGCAATATTTGTAATTGAAATATCGTTAAGTTAATTGTCTTCATTTCCCCCCAAAAAAATTGACATCCCCAAGGCAATAGGTGTATGGTCACCATTGGTCCTCCTCCGACTAACAGTAAAACCCTCGCTACAAAAAAATACATGGTTAGTTATCATATAGGGTTAGCAACCATATTGGGCTAGTAAGGAATTACGTCCCTTTCAAAACGAAATAGAAATCGAAAAGGTTTAAACAAACGACTAAACTGATAATAAACGATTGAAATCCATTCACGAAACAAATTTAAAGCTAACACGGTGGTATTGTTGTCATTTGTTTTTTTTGTGTAAAAATGAAAGTATGTATTTAATATTTCCGCCCCAAACGCTTTTAACACGATGTAAAATGCATACCAGTCGTTAAATATGTTAAAACTGATTATTGAAGACTTAAAATCACTTTGATAGGTCGATAGTGTAAATACCACATGTGAAGACAGTCGGTAAGATAAATTCGTTACAAGGTGTGCTAGTGACCTAATACGATATATATGGGGTCAGTAAATTCCATATGGAATTCACTGACCCCATATATATCGTATTAGGTCACTAGCAAACCGTATAACTAATAGTATATCTTACACTACGGAGAAATTCTAACAGCTTCGAAGTACATTTGATTTACAGGACAACTTTGCACCAAAACCTTTCTTTTTGTTAATCTTTTATTGAATTTCATTACAGTAGGTTAAAACTCATGTCATTGATATCAATTATGCTTTTAGGGTGTCGGTTATAAGGCCCACCTATCATTAGCTGTAAATTTGAAGATCGTATTAAAGTGGTGTTCCTTCGTATTTTTAATAACTTTAAGTCCTGTATCCTATTGGTACATTATAACGACAGACAATATGATATGTTATTCTGTTTATTTTTCAACTACATGTTTTGTATCCAAAATGTAAGACTCGTTTTCCAGTTTGTGTAATATCAAATACCTGATTTGTTTGCTAAATTGTTGTTCTGTATAAAATTGCTGCAGTTTCAAGGATGTCACGTTTTGTTTGTCAATCTGTAAAGATGTGCATAGATCATCAACTTCAGCAGGTGATAATATTCTGGAGTTTGTAGTTATCTGAAATATATATTTGATAAAATTTTGAAAAAGTTTCCTCTAGAAAATATGAAAAAAATAATATATATTTCATCGAGTATCGGTGACAATTTATTATCTTTCCACCTTTAATATACATTCAATCCATTATTGTGGATTTGAAAATGAGTGAATTCCAGTTTCAATATGAAAGTAGGACGAAGTGATCTATGAAGGTAAAATATTACATCGAACGTTGTGACATATTATATGTAACATGTGAATAAAGTGCAACCGAGTACATTAGTTTTTGTATAAATATTTGAATATTTTCTGTTTTATTTTTCGTTGAAGATAATATAATTATATTCGTAAGACATATATGATGCAGTTGCTTGACTTAGCGTTGTGTCTGGACAATTGATGACAGTTGTATGCATACACTCAAACTGTTTTATAGTCGTCTATGCTGTTCCTATAATTGTTATATGCTTTAGTCTTCATAAATACTTTTTTTCTCATTAAATTGTTTTAATTTTTTTCATTTCAGTGTAGCGATTTTATTCATTGATGAAGGCCATACAAACACCTACAGTTGTAAATTTCTGTGTCATAAGTTGTCTTGGTGAGAGTAATGAAAATGATATCAAAACACGAAATTAAACCATTAAAAGATTAAACTGACTGAACTCCATACTTTGGAAACTAAAGAATAGAAAAACCTAAATTACCAAAGAGGACATCGTCAATCACTGCAAAAGTTAGTTATTAATAAATGAAAAATTATAGATAACACAAACTAGGTGTATAGTAGGACATTCAAAAACAATAAGAAGTTGCATGTGATTTATAAGTGTAAAGTATACATATAGCCCCATTATAAGTTAGTGTAACAAATATTCACAGTATCAAACAGAAAGTCATTTTTAATAAGATGTGAAAATTTCTTACAATTTATGACTAATCATACAAAGTGGCATATAATATATCAACCATTTCGTTAAATGCATACACTGAGTAAGATGGTAAGAAAAAGTCATGTTAAGTGTGTACACAAATATCAATTAAACAGGTATACATTGTAAATACTGCACAACTATCTTTAAACAATTCACATATTGTTTTTAAACAGTTGATGAGTAAACTTTATCGAAAGATCCATATTTAATGAGTACAATATGGTATAAGATTTTAAGAATCATTATGAAGAGCCGACAAACTGAAATCAACATTTATGGTACTAGTCATGTTGAAAAAGCATGAGACCAAATATCAACTCATTTCTAATATAGATGATAAAAACATTGAGACCAATGTGTTTTATTAAGACTGACGTTCCTACCTGTGAATACGTATTTTGTTTTGTATAATCTTGCATCTTTTTATAAAGGTAATCTGTCAAACTCTCATGCTGTTGTTGTTTAGTGTAAATTTCCATTTCTGTTCCTTTTCCATTCTGTGAAACTGCAGCTGGTGTGGCACACCAAAGCAATGTTGACTTTCCTTCTATCAAAATCTACAAAGGTAAAGATCTTTCTATTGCAGAAAGTACTGACTTCATACTAAAATGTTTCCACGTAATCGGGGTCAAAACAATTTTGCTTTGAAGTTCAAACTGTGATGTGGAATATAATTATAACCGTACTGTGTATAAATATAATTGCTATCAATAACTATTTTGCATGTCCAGTTTGAAATATTATCAATTTCTATATCTATTTCCTTATTTTTTCTTCTTCAGAAATTCGGTTTGCTTATTTGGTTTCTTATAACTATATGCATACAAACTCCCAATAGTTCCACATCTCTTTATTCCAAAACTCATGATCAGTCAGAATCAAAATATTAGTAAAAAGACTATGCCGGTTACTTTTGTTGAAGTAGATGATTTATAGTTCAATGTTGGTACGCTTATCACTGCAAATAGTCAGATATAATACCGCATAGTCAACACACTCAGCATGTCTGAACCATGGACTTCATGTTCAGTGTAAATAAAACACTAGTATTGGAATCGATCTTGTTAGCTGGAAACGCATTAGTCGGAGTTATAGATAAGACCTTAAAAGCATTACTTAAGCTGTACTGATTTATACAATATTTCTTATATAGCCTATTTATATAACGTACTATCGATTTCTTAAAAAAGCTTCTGAAATACGTAACTGAAACTACGTCATAGGATTGTTTTCAATTTTCCCCTTTGTGTGCTTAATTTCCGGAAAGTTTGAATCTGACAATTTACTGATTTCTGTGTTCAAACAGAAGTTTAAAAACGTACTCTTAACTTTTGCAACTTGTTCCAATTTATGTTAGAGGAACTAATAGTGATTTTATATTTCATTCACTAGATTACGTATGTGTTCACAATCCTGATACCTTTGATAACTATTTAGACCACTGGGTCAATGCCATTGCTGGAGGACGTTTCGTCCCCGAGGGTATCACCAGCCCAGTAGTCAACACTTCGGTGTTGACATGAATATCAATAATGTTTTTTTTTTATAAATTTCCTGTTTACAAAACTTTGAATTTTTCGAAAAACTAAGGATTTTCTTATTCCAGGCATAGATTACCTTAGCCGTACTTGGCACAACTTTTTGGAATTTTGGATCCTCAATGCTCTTCAACTTTGTACTTGTTTGGCTTTATAAATATTTTGATATGAGCGTCACTGATGAATCTTATGTAGACGAAACGCGCGTCTGGCGTACTAAGTTATAATCCTGGTACCTTTGATAACTATTTACACCACTGGGTCGATGCCACTGCTGGTGGACGTTTATTCCCCGAGGGTATCATCAGCCCAGTAGTCAACACTTCGGTGTTGACATGAATATCAATAATGTCATTTTTTTTTATAAATTTCCTGTTTACAAAACTTTGAATTTTTCGAAAAACTAAGGATTTTCTTATTCCAGGCATAGATTACCTTAGGCGTACTTGGCACAACTTTTTGGAATTTTGGATCCTCAATGCTCTTCAACTTTGTACTTGTTTGGCTTTATTAATATTTTGATATGAGCGTCACTCATGAGTCTTATGTAGACGAAACGCGCGTCTGGCGTACTAAATTATAATCCTGGTACCTTTGATAACTATTTACACCACTGGGTCGATGCCACTGCTGGTGGACGTTTCGTCCCCAAGGGTATCATCAGCCCAGTAATCAACACTTCGGGGTTGACATGAATATCAATAATTTCATTTTTTATAAATTTCCTGTTTACAAAACTTTGAATCTCGAAAAACTATGGATTTTCTTATTCCAGGCATAGATTACCTTAGCAGTACTTGGCACAACTTTTTGGAATTTTGGATCCACAATGCTCTTCAACTTTGTACTTGTTTGGCTTTATAAATATTTTGATATGAGCGTCACTGATGAGTCTTATGTAGACGAAACGCGCGTCTGGCGTACTAAATTATAATCCTGGTACCTTTAATAACTATTCTTCTCGTTTTCATTCATTTTTGTCACAAGATGTTGATTAAACTGGAGCCTCTAAAGAGTCTTTGTCGCTCACCTTGGTATGAGTGCAAATCAAACAAAGAACACTCTCCAACATTGTAGATAAGAATATACTTCATGCAAAATCTCCATTTTGTTATGCCCTATTTATAGGCATTATGTTTTCTGGTCTGTTCGTCCGTTCGTCCCTTTGTCCGTTCGTTCGATCGTCTGATGAAGTTGAAGTCCTATTAACTTGAATTTTAGTACATATTTCCCCTATGACATGATCTTTCTAATTTTAATACCAGATTTAAGTTTTGACCCCAATTTAAAGGTCCACTGAACATAGAAAATTATGCGATTTGGGCATCTGTGTACCATGAACACATTCTTCTTTATCTTGTTTAACTGATATTTTAGTCTATTTGGTTTATCTCTATCTTCTTAAGTGTTTGCTCAAATATAAAAGGGTAAAAATATCCTCATTTAAGGGCAATTACTTCTATGAAGTGTGACAGTCTACTAACCATGCTTACTATATCGGCAAATTTTACCTCTGAATAGATTTTGCCTTGCTGATCTCTTTTGTGATTTAAGTTATATAAGGCATAACGGGATTAAATGTTTCTCTCTAAATGTATATTACATAAGCGGCACGTGGCACAACTTTTTGAAATTTTTGTTCCTCTATGCTCTTCAACTTAATACTTGTTTGGCTTTCTAATTATATTGATCCGAGATTTAATGATGAGTCTTATGTAGACCAAACGCGCGTCTGGCATATCAAATCATAAGCCTGATAACTGTTTCATGATAATAGGCAAAATTAAGTGGAAAAAGGGTAAGGTCCGGTAAGGGCCGATTTTGGCCTCAAAGTTCAGGTTCATCTGATGAAAGATTTTGAACACTTTCTAAATACTTAAGTGTCAACTTAAGTCTATTCAACTAGTTTATAAGAAAAATTTGAACTGATTTAGTCATTAAAGACGCTCAAATTAGTGCTTAGATATGAAACATCTACCAAATATTTAAATAAAAACAAATGTTATTTTTCATATGTTTTTTGTCAAAAATGAAAGTGGCCACATCCGTGTTCATTTTCAATATATATATGTTACTGTGAAAGTACTTTTATTCGTGGGGTACCAATTTTCGTGGTTTTCGTGGATGACTTTATCCACGAATTTAAGTGTCCAACGAAATAAAACAGCCATTGTCCAAATCAAGACATGGAAAGATCCCCATGAAGGTTTGACTACTGATATGATCTAGAGAATATATTGAATAACCTCGAATCTGAGAATACTTTCATAGCAGTCACAGAACTACAACTGCATGCAGGATTATACCCATTTAATCTTTAATAACTTAACTGTACAACTTTTGATCTATTAATTCTCATAAAAATATTTTTTTTGATGAAAGTCGGATTTCCGGTATTGATATGCTAATATGATAAAGTGTTCATTTTATATCCTCATTATAAGTTATCGTACATATGGTAAATAATAATTTCATGCTGGACTTGATTTTGATAAGAATTATATGACAATTCATGATACGTTTATAGCATTTGTTTAGGATACTGATTTCTTTAGGTGACATGTGTATGGCCTAATTAACACCTTTGATGATCCTTAATCTGATCACTTTATCTTGGGTTAATTAGTGTTGTCACTATGATTTACACGGGTCAATGTTTACTTTGCAGTTTCCTTCAATCCAGACTATGTGTAACCTTCGTTTCTAAAGGCTTTAATATTTCAATTAATTATTTTTAGAAAACTAATGACCACGAATTTAAAAACCCACGAACATGTAAATATTGCTCAAACCACGAAAATTGATACCCACAAAATAAAATACTTTCACAGTATGTATTATTATCAAATACAACCTACTTCTTAATATCAAGAATGAAAAGAAATACGGCCACTTCAATTTCAGACGGAAACAGTTTAAAAGTTAAAATTTCGAAGATTTCAGTAATTCAGCATGACTTAATGATGCTAGTACCAGATACATGTGCATTGTATTGTAAAAAAAGTAGCCCATATTTATGTAACAGAAGTATTCTACTTTTCAATAGATAGATAAACGTTTATATTTTAACAATTTTTTGAAAAACTGCAAAATTTTGGGGACAAAAAATGGTCAATCTGGGCCTACTCCTTTGTCATTTATTGGCAATAACTCCTAAACGAATTTGTCTAACTGTTGTGACGTGTATGGCCAATTGGTAGAGCTCATTAATCTGAACATTTTTGCTTTTTTGAGATTTCCCTATTTATAACGAGCTGTAAACATTTTTACCTTTAGAAAATCACCTTCTTTTTGATGAATTTTATTTCAAAGAAGTCAAACACTAAAAGGATGAATTTCATGAAGAAAATGGTAACTAAACAACAGATAGTTAGATAGCAATTAACATAACTTTTGAAAGCACAACTTAAAAAAAATTGTTAGCTCATACAATTCTGTCATAAAATGCTAGGTAAAATACCTGTTTCCTTTCTTTTTCAGTTGTCTGTTCATCAGATTTTCTTTTCTCCCATATATTATACAAAATGGTAGCACATGTATCTACATGATATCCTATGAAGACATCACCTATATTTTTCTCTTCTTTTCTATAAGAATAACATTTGAATTTAAACAAAGTAAAAAAGAATGTTAAGGCCTTCGCTAGCAAGTGAAGTCTGTAAATTCTGTATCATTATGTTGACTGCTGAAAATGTAACTGATTCATGGCATTAAGTTTGATGATACGAAGGTGGATGAAATGCGAACAAAATCAAGTTGGTGCGTCATGCGTGTTTGTATGATCGGACAATAAACCACCTCTACAGAAACTAATAATATCAGGTTTATTCTTTTGAAAACAAACACTAGCCTATAGCAATATTTGAATCCGTGCTGACATCAAAGTTATCCAGGTACAATTTTAATAGAGGGTATGTAGTGGTATATGAGCAATACAGGAATGGTTGTTAAAATAACGCCTTCATAACGGATCATCCGGAAATAATCTTGCTCCAAAATTACAGGAAGCTCTCATTTGTAGTTGCTGCGAAAGAGCAATGACAGTTTCATACCTGTATCTTATGTTTGAAAATACACATTAACTTCAAACAAAATAATGATAAGCAAAAGATGGAAAACTCCATCACACCAAACAGCATGCTCAGATGAAGCTAACCAAAAATATTAAGGTAGCCCTAACTTTCAGTTCATGAGCAACATGACCAATTTTCAAGAGACAGACGAACACATAGACAGACGTCATTGTTAAGTTTAATCAACAAGTTCTCTACTTCCTTGTAACAATGATGTGCAAAATAGTAAAAGTCAAGCAAGAACATTCATAAAACATCAATGTACATTCATAGTCATAATAGAATTACAAGGTTTTAAACATACATGATATAAGCAAAACCTAATTTTAATCACATGAATAGCAAACAAAAACATATTGAACAACTAACTGGTTGGACCCTAAACATTGGAAGTTATAAAAAGGAAGATGATGAATTTTACCAATTTACTTATTTACTGACTAGAAGTGATAATGAAATTGGTAAAAAGTAAGTGTAAACATAAAAAAATACTTTTGTCCAGGACGAAGAGTTGATTTGTCTTCTGCATAATGTTTCGCCCATTCACAGAGTGCCTTTGCCAGCTCATCCTGTTCAATTGTTAGCATGGTATTTATGGACAAGAAATGTTTTTCCAGTCTATTGATCAGTGGTATAGGAAATCGGTCATATACAACCTGCTTTTCTGCTACAACAACCAATCTGAAAGGTAAATAATTCAATTTAAATTGTCTACATTACATAAAGACAGACACAATACAAATGAAATTATTCAAATGCTTCGATAATCTTCCAACAGTATTATAGGTGAAAAAATGAAATAGATAACTAAATGAAATAAAACCTAATGGCATCTGTTTTGTTGAACACAATATTGTTGGCTCATATCTTTTGGTTCGTATTAATTGTTGAAATGTTGAAGTCACATTGATGTCCATCTCCTTCAAAGAGAAACGACACAATTCTTTTTCTAAATTGTTGGTAATATCCTCAGGAATTTTTGGCTAATTTGGATTGAAGCGATTCGATGAAATTTAATAGGAGTTATCAACCTTTACACAATAAATTTGTCGGTATGTGTTTTCAACTCTTCAATCGTTAACCCTAAAACCCTGGAATGCTTTTATTTGAGACCCTTAGGTTCAAACTTAGAAAATGAGGTCAAGGTCAAAGGTCAAGGTAAAGTTTTCAATTGTGACTTTTGCTTGTTTTTGCATTTTCTCCGACAATTTGAAAGATACATATAAAAGAACAAGTACAAAATGTTTGCTTTATTGTAATGAAGATATGTTATATTTGGTCTGATACATTTTAAAGGCATCTTATAGGATTTAGTGCCCCTGATATATTTTGATATAAGGTAATTTGATTATAAATTCAACTAAGTTCATTATAAAGCCATATGACCTTGTACAAAATATAAGGTGACCTATGATCTTGAAAATGACAACAGGAAATGACCTTGAGAAAACCGGAAGTAGCTATATTGCACTTTTTTCATATAAAAGTACTCAGAATCGACATAATTTGTAATTTAAATACATTTACTTATCAATAAAGACTACAAGTGACTTTCTGTAAACCGGAAGTGGTCAATTATATCCGGGTTTACAGGCAAAAGTATATAAAACTATATATATTTGGAATCAGTGTGAAAGAAGCTACCATATGAGACCGGAAGTAACATTTACTTAACAGGAAGTAGCACATTATCTGCTTTATTTCACTTTCAATCATATCAAAACCATCAGTCTATAGAAACTTGATTCTTTTCAAAATTTCTTTGATGTGTAAAGACCTTCAATTGTTCTGTGATACCGACAAATCATTTTTACTAAATTGTTAGTTGTGACGTGTCGTAAAAGGTAAATTTTGATTGCAAGGGTACGTTGAACGTAAAAGGGAGTTTTCTCCCCTCTTGTATTTAAAAATATGCGTATGGTGATATAACTCTTTAACCAAATACAATTAAGACATATGGTCTTTTGATTTGAGGTACTTGGTTTATGACCTTGAAATTGATCGCAAGGTCATAGCTTAATTTGGCGTTCTAGATATTGACCTTTGATTTTACCTCATATTTATACATGATAAAGCCATAAGACCTTTTGCATTAGGTTTCAAACAATTTAACCTTGTAAAAAACCAACCGGAAGTGACCTTGTGTAAACCGGAAGTAGCTATTTTGTGTACTTCTTAAATATAGAAATATATAGAACCAGATATTTTTGGTTTAAGTGTCACGTAAATATTCAGATAGTATCGGAAGTAACATTTTTCAAACCGGAAGTTACAAATAATCTCCCGTATTTAGAAAATATTGTAAAGAAACCATATATTTTTGGAATCAGCATACAATAAGCTATCGTTTGATCACTGAAATGACATTTTAAACTTAATTTTACTACTTTTATATTAAAATTCATGGTTTTTGGTGGAAAGGCCTTCAATTGCTCTCTCAACAAATGGTTTTTAATAAAAAAAAATTTCCCCACCACATTCTGAAATTTTTGTTACGCAATATGTCGCTTAGATATTTTGTATATTGTATTGTATACGCTTTTAAATTTCACTCTGCTAAGACGAACAATTTTCTTTGTAAGAGTTATCTCCCTATTCACTGTTTATTAAATGTGTGCATCACCTTCGTAACAAAAAAACATATCGACAAATTTCTTTTTCTAACTTGTTTGTTACATCCTCAGGAATATTTGGCTAATTTGGATCGAAGCGATTCGATGAAATTTTATAGAAGTTTTCTACTTTACAAAATAAATTTGTTGGTATGTTTTTTTTAACTCATATATAACCGTTAACCGTATAACCCCGGAATGACTTTAGTTGAGGCCCCTGGGTCCTCACTTAGAAAATTAGGTCAAGGTCAAAGGTCAAGGTCAAGTTCTCAATGTTGACTTTTCCTTGTTTCGGCATTTTCTCTAACACATTCAAAGATATGTATAAAAGAACAAGTGCAAAATGTTTGCTTAATTGAAATGCAGATATGTTACATTTGGTCTGAAACAATCTAATGGCATCTTATAGGAGTTAGTGCCCCTGAAATGTGTAATTATCATATTTATTGATTATTACTTCAACTTTGTTCATTATATAGCCATATGATATTTACCAAAATGTTGGGTGACTTATGACCTTGAAAAATGCCAACCTGAAGTGACCTTGAGAAAACCGGAAGTAGTCATTTGTGCACATTTTTAATGAATAAGTACTCGGAATCCATATATTTTGTAATCTAAATACATTGACATATGACTGTAGACTAAAAGTGACTTTTGGTAAACCGGAAGTGTCCAATTATCTTCTGTTTAAAAGGTAAAAGTATATACAAACTTTATATTTTTGGAATCACTGTTAAAGAAGCTATCATATGAGACTGGAAGTGACATTTACTTTACCGGAAGAAGCACATTATCTCCCTTATTTAACTCAAAAGTATATGAAAATCATTCATTTATTGAATCAGTATGAAGAAACTTGCTTCTTTTCTTAATTTCTTTGATATGGAAAGACTTTCAATTGTTCTCTGAACAATTGTTTTTTTTTTTTTTTTTTTTAATATTAAACATATTTTATTAACAATCACCTGTTACATCAATCCTCAGTTGCCCAGGGAAGCAACTAAGGGGGCCCCAATTTTTACAGTCTCGTTTGTCGGGGAAAAAGTAAATGAGAAAAAACTCCCACTATAAATTATTAACATCAACCTTTATAAATATTATCTATCCTTGTACAAATTTAGGGACTACATCAAAAGTTCAATGTAGGATAAAAAACTTAATTCACATAGTTTTTTTAATGACCCCCCTACCCCCCTCTTAACCTAATTTTGGAAAAATTGATTGACCCATATGGATATATGTAAAATCGATGTAGGATATTCAAAACTTGCAGCAAGTTTAACCCCCCCACCCCAAACTATTTGAATTAAGTTTTGTATCCTTCATTGATCTTTTGATGTCGTCCCTTACATGTACCTGCAATCATTATCGATCTATATATCTATACCTCTCACCATATATAATTATTTGAATAAAGTATGTTTTTTATCTTTATTTATTTCTCACAAAGGCTACCTGTATTTATTAAGCAGTTTCAATTTTATCGTACATCAAGTCTTTTGTTATGTTAATTTCAATTACATTAAATTTCTGGTCGAGTGATCATTTACCACGTGCGATTTGTTAAAGGGATGTGTAGTTCATTCATAAAAAAAAAATTGATTAATGATTTTGATTCCCAATAAGGATTAATTTCAAAGATATGGTGAGTAAATATTTGTTTATAATATGAACCGGTCTTGTTACAATTAGATGATATACATGAATACATACACAACAGAAATTACATGAAGGGAGTTGTCAGAGAGCAGTGTACATATTATTATTCAATCAGTATCAAAGAGGTCATTGCACTGACCTGACCACGCTAAATATATATTTATATACAAAAAATGTCACACATAGTAGAAAAGGCTTCCATTTTCGTATTCGGTTTAAGATATTTGAGCAAAAATTGCATTTCATGTTTTATCATATTTAAAATCACCGATTTACCTATCCCTTTCTTTTGATATTTTGCGATATTTCTAGTTTTCCAGATAACCCATTTCGTGATTAAAATTAAGCACCGTATCTAAAATTTGGGTATAAGATGCATACAATTGCTTTTTAATTCGTTGGATTTACTTAAAATGCCCTGTACCATGCACTAGAATCTGATATGCGTAAATTTTCGAAAAAAGATTCTGGTAAATTTTGGAAAATCTTGAAAAGATTGGATAGAGGGGGTGTGATAAAGATATCCAAATTACTATTGATCAATTATATGAGTATTTTAAGTCATTAAATATAAGAGCGATGTTCAAGATGATGATATTGATTTTAAGGATTTAGTTAATAGTATAAAAAGTCAGGGGGTTATTGAAATTATAGATCAGGAAATTACAGAGGACGAAATATTGTCAGCTGTTAAAAAATTATGTAAAGGCAAAGCCCCAGGGGAAGATGGGATTATCAACGAATATATAAAAAGCACAGTGAATAAATTTTTGCCTATTTACACTAAGTTATTCAATTTTGTGTTTGATTCTGGAATCGTTCCAAACTCATGGCTTATTGGTATCATGAAGCCGTTATTTAAAAACAAGGGGGATCCAAATAATTTGGATAATTACCGAGCTATTTGTCTTACATCGAATTTAGGAAAAGTGTTCATCTCTATACTTACATTGTAATTCAAGACTTAATGCTCTGTCAGACGAGATCGGGATTATAACTGATGCCCAGGGTGGTTTTCGTAAGGGGTATTCTGTCCAAGATAGTATGTTTATCATGCATGCTTTAATTTTACTATATTTGAGTTCGGGAAAGAAATTATTTTGCGCTTTTTAATTCGTTGGATTTACTTAAAATGCCCTGTACCATGCCCTAGAATCTGATATGCGTAAACCTTTGAAAAAAGATTCTGGTAAATTTTGGAAAATCTTGAAAAGATTGGATAGAGGGGGGTGTGATAAAGATATCCAAATTACTATTGATCAATTATATGAGTATTTTAAGTCATTAAATAAGAGCGATGTTCAAGATGATGATATTGATTTTAAGGATTTAGTTAAAGTATAAAAAGTCAGGGGGTTATTGAAATTATAGATCAGGAAATTACAGAGGACGAAATATTGTCAGCTGTATCATTAAGCCGTTATTTAAAAACAAGGGGGATCCAAATAATTTGGATAATTACCGAGCTATTTGTCTTGCATCGAATTTAGGAAAAGTGTTCACCTCTATACTTAATTCAAGAGTTAATGCTCTGTCAGACGAGATCGGGATTATAACTGATGCCCAGGGTGGTTTTCGTGAGGGGTATTCTGTCCAAGATAGTATGTTTATCATGCATGCTTTAATTTTACTATATTTGAGTTCGGGAAAGAAATTATTTTGCGCTTTTGTAGATTTTAGAAAAGCTTTTGATACATTGTTGAGGGTGGGACTCCGGCAAAAATTATTAAAATATAACATTGGTGGGAACATGTTTAAAGTTATATTGAGCATATATACGGATATTAAGTCTTGTGTTAAAAATGGAGAACAAAAAACAGATTTTTTTCCGTCTGAGGTAGGTGTAAGACAGGGAGAAAAAATGTCACCTTTTCTCTTTGCCTTATACCTGAATGACTTGGGGGAATATCTGGATGAAAACTCTGTGGACGGTCTAACATTTATGAATGAAAAATTTCCAGAGAATCTTGATTTGTATATCAAGTGATTTATTCTTCTGTACGCCCACGACACTATTATTTTTGCGGAGTCGGTAGAAGGGTTGCAAAAGGCTCTGAATGTTTTTGAGCAATATTGTGTTGAGTGGAAACTCACTGTGAATGTATCAAAAACTAAGGTTGTAATTTTTTCAATGAGAAAGTTTAATAATAAAATTGAGAATGGAAATGGGAAATGTGCCAAAGAGACAACAACCCGACCATAGAAAAAAACAACAGCAGAAGGTCACCAACAGGTCTTCAATGTAGCAAGAAATTCCCGCACCCGGAGACATAAATAACAACAGACTACCAACAGTTAACTGACATGCCAGCTCCAGACTTCCAGAATTAAACTGACTGAAAGAATGAAAGAATGTTAGTCTTAAACTATGTAATGAAACTATTGAAATTAAAGATTCATATGTTTATCTTGGTCTGCTGTTTAATTACAACGGAAACTTCTTTCAAGCCCGAAAAAACTGGTAGACCAAGCTCAAATAACACTTTATGCTCTTTACAAGAAGATACAAAATATCTCACTCCCCATTGAGTTACAGTTAAAATTATTTGATGCATTGGTGGTTCCTATTTTGACCTATTCCTCGGAAATATGGAGGTTTGAAAATAAAAATAATACTGAAAAAATACATCTACAGTTTTGTAAGCGCATTTTGGGGGTGCGATCCTCTACGCCATATTTTATGGTGTATGGAGAACTTGGAAGATTTCCACTTGAACTGCAGATCAAGTTAAAAATGGTATGTTTTTGGCACAAGCTTTTAACAAATGATAAATAATTATCGGGTAAACTGTACAAGTTACTTTGGTACATGCATGAGCATGAAGGTTATAATTTCAAATAGTTTAATTATGTAAAATCTGTGTTTAATGACTGTGGCTTATGTGAAATATATAATATTCCGGAGCAAGCTGGTTATAATTATATTAAAACTAATATGAGGCAACGTCTCCAGGACCAGTTTATTCAAATATGGTTCTTTGATATAAACAACTCATCAAGGGGGAAATTGTATTTACATTTTAAAGAAGAGCTTAGACCCATATCTGTTAAAATTATTGCGGGGTCATAGAGTAAATATATGTTAATTAAGGGTATGTAATACAAAGTTTCCCATTGAAACAGGAAGATGGAGAAATGTACCACAAAATGAGAGAACTTGTCCACTTTGTAAAGCTGGTCTTGAGGATGTGTACCACTATATATGTATATGTACCAATTGTGAAGTTTAAGATTTAAGGGGGAAGTTCATACTTCCATATTATTTAAAATATCCAAATGTTAAAAAGTACTGGGCATGCTTAAATATTGTAATAATAATGTGCTGTCTAAGCTGTCAATTTTTATTCAAAAGGTAGAAAATATCGATTATATGAAATCAATATGACGTGTACGGACCATGTGACTTGTGACTGCGATGGAAATATTAATACTGTTATCTCTAGAGTGTTCTGAGATATTGACATTTACAAATTGAAATATAAATTTGAGCAAGAACTTTTTATTTATCCTCACAAAAGGTAGCAACTGTTTTGTGAACTAAAAATCTATGAACAGTACCTGAATTTTTTGTGTACTCTACACTTTACTCTGTGAGTTCCAAGTCCTAGGTCGACATATCGTTCACCTCCAAATTCAAAATAATACTGAAATACAAAGCAAAATGGTTAAAACATTATCGGTATGAGTTTTACTGTACCAGATACGCATTTTGATTATTAATGTCTCATCAGTGACTTTCGAATCATTTTGTATGCAAACCCGAAACCTAATACAAACTTTGAAACTTGAAAATAATTTAAGGTAAAGCTAACAACAGACAGAAATCAGGCATGAAGGAGATTGGAGACGAAGCGTTCAATCGAAACTTATAAAACTGTATTTAATTATAATCTAAATCTGATTTAGTATCGATAGAGATTAAGAGTGATTTATAAAGACACAGTAGTAAGTATGGGAAGGGCCAAAAATGATCCCGATTATAAAGTTACAATGTTTCAAGATAAGATATGATTTAAGTGGATACAAATATGTGTATTAAAGTTAGTTGACTAGATCATTTTTACCTCTTTCCTCTTTTCTATTTTATCTTGTTCTTATTATATTTTTTTTTCTTTACCCAAATGTTTTTCTTGCGATAAATACTTTTTCGCAATACATCGGTTAAATACTTTTTATAATGTTTCGTTCAGTTTATGCGGTTTTAAATTCCGCCCTGCTAAACCAAACATGTCTTTGTACGAGTTTCCATCCCATTCAATGATTATCTTGTGTGTGCATTTCCTTCGTTACAAAATAAAAAAGATATCGACATAATTCTTTTTCTATATTGTTTGTTACATCCTTATAAAGCTTTGGTCAATTTGGAGCGAAGCAATCCGGTGACAACATACATAATGTTCTCCTCACTGTTTATTCTATCAATATGATAGTTTAACCCATAAACCAAAAGCCATTTATACCTATGAACAATTGATTTGAGATCATTGAGTCATGAAAATAAGATCAGAGTCATAAGTCAAGCGCAAGCTCAAACAATGAAACAAGATACAAAAGAACTGATGCAAATTATTTGCGTTTATGAGAGGAAGAAATTGCATACCAGGTTTAAAAGAATCTGATAATATCTTATAGGAGTTATTGCCTCTTATATGTTTTAACATTTAAGGTTAATCGAAAATAACTTCATTCTGTTACATGATAAAGCCGTATTGTGTTTTGCAAAATATTATGTGACATATCTTTATGACCTTGAGATTTTTTCTTTTTTTTCTGAAACAGTTTAAAGAGGGAGAAGATGCAAGAGGAACAGTCAAACTTATAGATGAAAAAAAAAATGACAACGCCACGGCTAAAAAAAAAAGACAAACAGACAAATTATAGCACACAAGACAAAATATAAAATCTTAACACTCAGCAACACGAATTCCACCAAAAAACTGCGGTCAGTCATCTTTATTGAACTAAATAATGTTCAACCATTTACTTATCTTAAAGCATTGGGCTAAACTTCTCTTAAAAAATGTTAACCGGAACTAACCTTGTGCAAACCGGAAGTAGCTATGTTAGCAGTAGTTCAAAGGAAAATACTAAGAAACTGTATATTTTTATAATCAGCATACAATAATATGTGAATGACACTGAAAGTCGACTCCTGTTATCATGATATACCGCTTATTTAAAAGAATATTATATAATGAAACTATATATTTACAAAATACGTAGAAAGTTAGCAATCCTATGAAACTAGAAATGTCATTTTCGGAAACGGAAGTTGTAAATTATCTCTCATATTAAAGGCAAACGTTTATGGAAACCATTCATTTTTTTCAATAAACCTATGGTAAGACTCAAATAGCAAGGTTCGGAAAACCGAAAGTAGCTTCTTCTAAATTATATAAAAATATAATGTTGAAAGACCTTAATTTGTCGAAGTTTTATTCTAAAGCGTTGATTATAACATTCCAAATTAGCCTTGCCAAAAAGTTGAGATTTTTGAAAAAATCTAATAAAATCGTCGGCATTCAAACTAAGCTAAGGCCTAGGGAACATAAAGCGCAGACGTCGACAAACTGCCATAAATGACATAACAAACATTTTCATTAGATCTATGTTTCTTGCCAAAACAATTAATGGAAATTTGTCCGTTTGCATTTGTTCTATGAAGTCATTGTATAAGCTATATGTATGATTCATTGTGATTTTTGTTAATACATCTTTAAATTGTAGTTAAGATAGGGACCGTTTTATGGAGTTTTCGAACCTACTCTAAGCATTTGAAATTATTCAAATAATAACCTAACGTGAGGGTACCCAAATTGCAACTATTTTGACCGTTTTTTAACATACGTTTATTTATGCTCCAGACAAAAGTTCCCATTTTGTGTTTATTTTGTAAATGTGTCATTATTTACTATTTGATGCCACCAATTTAATTTTAAATCCATATCGGAACGTAGAAAAAATGGTCTGAACTGACCTCCAAACCATCAATGATTTTGTAATGAGGAGTACCCAAATTGCATCCATGCTTAAATTCGCATCGTGAAAAATCGAATAACAGAGCTTTTGATTAATTTCTTCGAATATTTTGAATAATTGGATATTATTCCTTGATTACTCTTATTTTTTATAAAGAAATGGATGCTTGTAACATATTGTATTTGCCAATTTTAAAAAGATGACGTTTTTGCGACGTTTCCGTACAGTTTTCCTTTTCAGTAAACACTTTATCTGTTGATATATACTGTGAACGTTTAGAACATATCTAAATAAATTTACCTTTGTTGAAAGACGTTCATAGTATCAAATTAAAAACAATAAATGATTTAGTCCTTGAATACCCGGTGCAATTGGGGTACCGTGACATAAGTAAAATTGGGGTTTAATTCCAAACAAATAAATCAAAAATTAATTAGAAATAGGAAGTTGTGGTGTAATTGTTTGTTTTAATTTGAAATCATTAACATGTACCCTGATAAATTGAATTCATACTACTTTGAAGTAAAACAAGCACACCTATTATAATACAATGAGTCCCTTTGATTTAATTCAGCCAAACAAAATAGACAATCATAACAACTTAATAGCAAATTGACTCTAAAACAATGTTCTAAGGAAGGCTTTCAACTTACATATATTGCAGACTTCGTGAACGTTTTTTTTTCTATTAACAAAAGTGCGCTTACATTGTTATGAAGAACAATCGAAATCGATACTACATAACTTGTGCGATAATCATCTTGTATTGGTTGGCCGATGCGCAGTGTCTGTGTTCTCAACTCACGGTCTTGCCTCTTTTTGTTCCAGTATAGTCGTCTGATCTGATTAATTGTGTTAATTTGAATGGCGGGAAAAACATGCATCACATGACAGGAGTACCCTGTCGATGTTTATGATATCGTTTCTTTCAGAGATCAAGAGGTCTCTACAATCAGTATTTCTTACCTTAATCATTTGAAGTTCCGTTAACAATTTCTCCCTTAAGGACAAAAGATAAGTCACAGGGAAGGTAGTGGCATTGCTAACGTAAAATATCGCGACGTCAAACAGTGACATATCGGGGAAAGATCGTTTTTCGACTGTTTTTTTTTTTTATTGATTTAAACTGATTTAACTTGAAAACCAGTACATGGACCACTCTTTTTTTTTTAATGACATTAGGTTTGATTACGTATGAAGATTATTAGTACCATCTATATTGAATTATTTTTTGAATTTGTTAAAAACTTAAGACTTTGTAGAAAATAAATAGAGAATTATGATAAATAATAAGAGCACATTTATGTAAGAACACTTTCCCTTATGTGCCTACAAAAATCCGATTGTGCTTATTTGTTAAAATAAAAAAAGTCAAAGGATAAAAATATTTTAGATGGAAATAAAGTTGCACTAACCTGATTTAGAGCATCATACAGACTTTCATATAAGTTTTCTAAATTCAGCAAAATCACAGTGCTGCCTGTTTCCATGCACACTTTGATATGATTGATGTTTCTGCATACCTTAAATAATAAAATATTTAGTGAAAAATCTAACTGTTTGTAGTAAATTCCTACAAATATTCATACGGTCAGATCATTGTATATCTCTTCGTCATTAATAGACCTATAACAATTCAGAACATGTCACATCTAAAATGGCGCATGGCGATCTGGTGTATGACCTCTAAATATTTCCTTTGCCGTTGTAGGATTGCAATCTTTTTATGTATTATAGTATTCTTTTATATGTCTTTTTTAGATATTCATTTGAAGTGACTCTGTGGTTACGTAAAACCACATACTTTGAACGGCAAAATTATTTCATTTATTGATATTACTTTTACTTAAGGATCTTGACATACTATGAATGACTAAACTATTTTATTCAATAAGACTACTTTTTCTGTTTAGTCTGTTTTTTATGATATACATTTGACGTGAAACTGTACTTATGTATCCCGTCATACTTTGAACCACACCATTATTTTATTTATTATTATTACTTTTACTGTTAAATCTGGTTTTTGTTATATCTATTTTATGTGAGTCTGCATTTATGTATGCCGTCAAACGACAAAATTATTTTTATGTCTACCTGTGCGAATTTCAAACGCGCAATTTTACACCAGTAATGAAAACCTTCTATCATTTATGGGTAGACTTTACATAGATAAATTCAGCCGTATTTGACGTGAAACTGTACTTATGTGTCCCGTCATACTTTGAACCACACCATTATTTTATTTATTATTTTTACTGTAAGTCTGCTTTTTGTTATATCTACTTTACGTGAGTCTGCATTTATGTATGCCGTCATACGACAAAATTATTTTTATGTCTACCTGTGCGAATTTCAAACGCGCAATTTTACACCAGTAATGAAAACCTTCTTTCATTTATGGGTAGACTTTACATAGATAAATTCAGCCGTATAAGAAAAGCAAAATGAGAATGTTAAATTTGATGTATGCCTTTTTGTGCTACTTTGTTACATTTGTTGTTTATGTAGTGATATTAAGATGATAACACAATATTGACTGTTGTACCCCTATTTTTGACATTTTTACTCTTTGAGTATGTTTGTTTTGTTCATGCATCGTTGACAATGTAATGGAATTTGATGCGACTGTCATACAAGTGAGAGGTTTAGCTAGCTATAAAACCAGGTTCAATCCACCATTTTCTACATTAGAAAATGCCTGTACCAAGTCAGGAATATGACAGTTGTTATCCATTCGTTTGATGTGTTTGGACTTTTGATTTTGCCTTTTGATTTTTGATTTTCCTTTTTGAATTTTCCTCGGAGTTCAGTATTTTTGTGTTTTTACTTTTTAGATATGGAAAATACGGCTCTTTTTCTTTGCATGGAACAAGTTCTCACAAAATGAGTATGTCATCATAAACATAAATTTATCTATCCATTATATCTATATTTAATAGATATTTGATAATATTTCGCTTATATTAAACATTTAACCCTGTTGTTTTTTTGCGCCTGTTGCAATTCAGGCGTTCATTTACGTGTTTAAAAGTTCAGTACGACGTCAATTTTTACGGAACTAGTACACATTAATGTTTAGGGGCCATCTGAAGTCCGCATCCAGTTGCAGGATTTTCTGGATATGTTGAAGATCCATTCGTGGCCTACGTTTTTGTTTAACTCTTTGGTCGGGTTGTTATCTCTTTGAAACTTTCACCATTTCCATTCTGTGTTTTATTTTGTATGTTAAAAACACTTCTTTTAATTTTACCTGGGTATATTCTTGATCACTTGGAAAGTGGCTTCCAAAAATAAACTCCGCATTGTTCATTGAAAAAAAATTCTGCTGTAGAATTGTCAAAGCTCCATAATTCTCTGTCAGTAATAGAAGGTATCTACATTCACTGCAATAAAACATGTACGTCGATGTGATTACAGATGCAATACATTATCCCCTTCAAACAGTATCAGTGGATGAGTTTACATGCATAAAAGGGTCCATAATGAGGAAGAAATGATAATGACATTGCAATTAAGTTGGGATTTCAAACTTATCATTACTCACATGTTACTGGGTCAGCATAATGATTAAAATAGACTAATATTTTGACATCTCATTTACCAGCTAAACTAATGGAATATATAAATCGTTCACATCCGAACAACAGGTCAAAAATTTTCTCATTTGAACTAGAACAATTAAGAAGTAGTATTAGCAGAATGCATTATTTAATTACCCGGTTCACTATATGAACAATGGCTTCACTTTCTTAGAAAACTTGTTTAAAATCCATTCTCTCTTTTATGCGGAGTTTTCTATGGTCATTATAATTATTATGAAATGAAAGGGTGGAGTACATTATTTTTGTATGAGTAAACCAAAAAATCATTTTGATCAATCAATAAAACAGGAAGTAAACAATCGAATTGTGAAAGTGAAAGTGTGATTGAAACCATGCACTAGTTAAGAAGAGGATGCGGAAAAGTCCAAGTCCGTGGTTTGATAAGGGAACCCCCGCAATCATTCTGATAATTTAAAAAACAAATATGTTCTCAAATGCGTCATATCCTTAGTAATTTCAGGAACCATTCTTAACAATAAGTGTAATAACATATGCACAATGGTATTGTGTCATGAAGAATCCTTGAAAGTTTGATTGAAATCCTTTAATTGATTTAGGAGTTGGAAACTTAAAGTAGAAGAAAAAAATATGGTTTAGTACAGAAATAATAGGCAACACTCACAAAACGGTACCCCTTTCCATTTCAAAGTTCATGTGTTTGGAAGGGGAATCAATCCACTCTATTTGGAAAATGTGGAATGCACAAATAACAAATAGTTATAAAAGGTACCAGGATTATGATTTAATACGCCAGACGCGCGTTTCGTCTACATAAGACTCATCAGTGACGCTCAGATCAAAATAATTATAGAGCCAAAAAGGTTAAAATTTGAAGAGCATTGAGGACCAAAAATTCCAAAAAGTTGTGCCAAATACGACTAAGAGAGGATGCAAAGGAATATAAAGTACATAATTAAGCTTTATTAATAAGACATTACTGACGGAAAGACAGAATGACTTAAGAGGTGCGAAAGATATCAGAGGGACAGTCAAACTCATAGAGAGAAAACAAACTGACAAGATGGATGGTTCAAATATATAAACCAATTGAGGTACATGTATACAAATGTCAATAAATTGTAAAAAAAAACCGCCAATACGAGGTTTTCTGACAGGCTAAGTAATAAGGTTAAACAAATGTTGACACTCCTATCATTTATACCCTAGCTAATTCACTACACCGTATGGATTTTACGACAGAAGGCAATACCTGCATTCGCCAGTTATTTTCTATTTGAATCATGTATAAAGTCTTGCTTTTTGCCATTTACCTGTTTCACCTTGCTCCTAAAGTGTTCCATATAACAGACAAAAAAAATCAACATCGGTCAAAATGAACAAATGTCCCTCTTGTATTTTTAGTCCCACTTTTGTAGGGAAATAACGTCAATACAGGTAAGATACCTCGACGACCTAGTATGCTAAGTACTGTAGTTGAACTACTACTGGTAAATAACTTCACTACTGGTTTATACATTTTTCTGAAGTTCATAAACATTCAAATTTTGTTTTCCATTTTTCAAAATAAAAAGTTTAACAACGTTATGTTCTCCTCAGTAGACTTAAAAGATAAGACCATAAAAATTACAAAATAAAAACGTTATCAACCAACAATACGAGTGAAATACAACTGTCATATGCACAACAACTGCACAAAAAGTAAAAGAACAAAAATATCGAACTCCGATGAACATTCAAAACGGACAGTCCGTAACCAAGTGCAAATACTCAAACTAATCAAACGAATGGATATTATCTGCCATATTTCTGACTTGGTACAGGCATTAAACCTGGTTTCATAGCTAGCTAAACCTCTTACCTTTATAACAGTCGAATAAAATTCCATTGTATTGACAACAATGTGTGAACATCAATTATTTACGACACTTATAATGTCTTCTATAGACAAAACGCGCGTCTGGCGTATTAAATAATAATAAACCTGGTACCTTTGATAACTATTTACAACTAGCTACACTTTAAAACATGTGCGAAAAACTAATCTACTGTTAAAAAAGAGTCTTTTCAATTATTGACAAGTTTAATAATCAGGATCTGCTTACCCTTCCGGCGCACCTGAGATCACCCCTAGTTTTTGGTGGGGTTCGGTTGTTTATTCTTTAGTTTTCTATATTGTGTCATGTTATTGTTTGTCTGTATGTCATTTTCATTTTTAGCCATGGCGTTGTCAGTTTAATTTTGATTTATGAGTTTGACTGTCCCTTTGGTTACTTTCGTCCCTCTTTTAAATAGGAATCAAAGTTTTTAAGACATATACATAATAGAGTAAATTTCAATTATATTATGTATTCAATTGAAGCTGAAAAGAAAATGCAATGCTAGTTGGGTTAAATTTCGAGTGAGATTTTGTAAACCATTAGAAAAGTTTTCCAAGCAGATGAGTTCATTGAAATGTGAATATCAAAAACTCATCAAATATAGAGTTCTGCAAATAAAACTATTTAAAAATATTTTTGAAGGTTTTTTTTTTTTTTTTTTTATCTCGGACATCTTGTACGATCTACGCCTATAGAAAAACTTCAGAAATATTTGTATTTCAAGCTTTAATTACTAATTGACATTACCTGATTGTGACAAAGTGTTTAAACCTATCTGAAACGATAAAAACGATGTGTTTCGAATACGATACAACAACATGGATTTTACCTGTTTACTTCATCACTACCTTCCAGACATGCCTTAATCATACCAGTCGGAGAACATTCAGGATCAGATTCTGTTCTCTACAATGAATTTGAGAGTGCTGTTATCCTTGGCATTACAGTGAAATTAAACTGCTTTTAAATATTTTCTGTTATTTATAATCAACCAGAAAATGTGTCCACAAAAACATATCCTTATCATATTTGTATACCTACCATTTAAATGGGGTCTATACGCACATCACATAGAATATAAAATGGAACCGTGAAATGTGTTAAAGAGACAAAAACCCGAACGAATGAAGCAGTAAACAGGGAAGGTCACAAATGGCTCTATACATAAACATCTAACCAGGTTTGTACTTTTATGACGAGTGCCACGTAAGGAGCTATCTGATATGCACATTGACCAGATTTATATCATGGCATATTCTATAGTTAATACTTTTATTATTAATGACAATTGATATATTTTTTGTTACGCGCATACGGCAGTTTTAATATTATATAATGCGCTATCAAAATACTGTATAATTATAAAAATGATGATAAAAATAATAATAATAAAAATAATATAATAATCATAATCATAATAATAATAATAATATTAGTAATTATTATAATAATGTTAATAATAATGATAATAATTATAATACATTAGGCTTCCGGAACACCTGAGATCATCCTTAGTTTTTGGTGGAACTCGTGTAGCTCAGTGTTTAGTTTATTTTTTTATAGGGTTTGTGCTGTTGTTCGTATTTTAATTTTAAAAACATAGTTATTTCATGAGGTTTGTTTTATTTGTGATTTTGGTTGTTCCTTATTTTATCCTTCGCCTTTCTTTTAAATCTAAATTCAATGTGAAGAATCTTAATGTATTAATAGACAATTAAAACAGATGATCTAATTCATTATTTAATGTAAGTGGGGCATTCAAATACTTAAATTATTAAATTTATTATTCTTATAATTCACTGCACTCTTTGGAATTTAATAATATAAGATGTCACTCTGCTGGATATATGTTCATTTTTATCAATAGCCAATCTCAAACATAACATATAATGCATTACTCGATTCTCTTTTGGGTGGATCGCGTTTGGGTGGATCATTTGAACTGTTTACAATTTCAATCTCTGATTAATTGGCTCGTAAATATGAAATGAAATTATAATTGAAGTTTGAGCAATAATTCTTATAGGAAGTCGATAGACAATTTCGTTTTTTATTGTTCATTCATGATGTTAACAGGTTCTTATTTAATCTAAAATGTTGCCATCAAAAGTGGAACGTAAGGGTTTGAAAAATTAGGTAAATGTCTTTTGATTGAGTTAGGCCATTTCAATTGACATTTTGTAGTATGTCTCTCGATGTTGTGATGTAACGCTATTGTTTCAGATAAGGATGACAGTTTGTTATCATTAAAACGTTTAAATCCGCTGCAATTGTTCTAAGTCAGGAAACTGTGAGGTGATGTGGTTCATATGTGTTACTCGTTTTTCGTTTTTTATACATAGATTAGACCGTTGGTTATCACGTTTGAATGGCTTAACACTTGGTCAAGAAATTTTTGGGGACCTTTATAGGTTGCTGCTCGGTGTGAGCCAAGGCCCCGTGTAGAAGACCGAAATTTGACCTGTAACGGTTTAATTTTATAAATTATGACTTGGATGGAGAGTTGTCTCATTGGCACTCATACCACATCTTCTTATATTCATATAGAAGTCTACACAGCTGGCTGACAATAACAAACAATTACTTACAGTGTAAAAATATTAGACGATAACACACAAAAAACTCAAACACATCATTTTAGAGCAATGACTTCTATAGGAAATATACTGACGATTTAGGCAAACCGCATACAATTAAAAAAAAAACGTTAATTAAAGGTGATAATATAAAAATGTTGGCGACAATTTCAACTTTTTATATGTGAGCTAGCATCAAACATTAAAATTAACAAACTAAAACATACAATTAGAATACCTCTTCATTTTTGTTAACTACTTCTACAAGATGTCTAGCAAATATGTCAACAGGTTGTATTCTTTCTTCTGGCAAGCCACCAAAATTTCTAAGAACGCAATGCTTTAGCTGTAGCCATGTTGGTTTGCGTGTTGACTTATATACAAATCCATACAACATTTTCAGCAAACTGATATAAAAACGTTATAATTCATTATTAATGAGTATTTCTATCAAGTTGTGCAAAATGTAATTTCTTTTCATCTATATATATTTAAACTCTTTACTAGTGTCTTTCTTCAAAATACAAAATTACAATAACAAAACAATTCAATGGAAGATAGGAGCTCTGTAAATTTGCCTACGCATGAAGTCCACAGAAGATAATAGCTATTGTATGTATTGAATTGGACAGTTGACTATACAATCGAGAATCTAAATACCATGACTAGTAATTACTTATTCTCTTAAACGATGTTGTTTTTGGCGTATTTTTTATTTCACTTTCAGTGATACTGGTTACGGATTCTTTTTTTAAAAGATATTTGGGCGTGATTCTGATTAATCCAATTTGGCACGTTCATCTGTTCTATCTATCATGGTTATAAAAAAATATTTAATCATTTCTGGATTTCTTTGATGTGATGCATTCATAAGAAGTTGACTGTGTCATACATCTTAAATCAATGATGTCAAAAATCTATGTACGACGGTAAAAAAAAAAAAAAAAAATGCGGTTTTTATCCAACGCAATGATAGGTGTGAACGTAGTTTTCAATTTAGACTCGTTTATATTTTTTTTCGTTTGGTCTTGTATCATATTTAACCTCCGGTTTATATGATCCGTTCATCCTACATTGACTCTTAAAATTCAACAGTCTATCTGAAATTGAGGGTAAATTATATGGCCTTCCAAATACCGTTTCGATCCTTAACATCACTGAAGTGCATATATTGTCGAAATCTAAATCTGGTGTACAAAAAAAATATTGACATCTTGTGTTTGTGGCATAACATCTTGGCCACAATTTTATCGTTTTCTGTTTAGTATTAAATTTATATTAAGATCCATTTTGTTACATCTTGTGATCAATTTTATTTGGCAATCGCCAATGGCAGTTAGCAGGGTTTAAGAACATCAGTTGTTCAACCTGTTAGTCAAATGCGTTTTGTTTAAATATACTTTTTCACTTTTTTGGTCTTTTGGAAAATGTTGTTTGTGCTGTATTTAAACTCTTCTACAACGAAATTTGTTTTACATGCACACGTATAAAAATTGCGGTTTTTATGCAACGCAATGATAGGTTTGCACGTAGTTTTCAATTTAGACTCGTTTATATTTTTTTGTTTGGGCTTGTATCATATTTTCTCTCCGGTTTATATGATCCGTTCATCCTACATTGACTCTTAAAATTCAAGAGTCTATCTGAAATTGAGGGTAAATTATATGGCCTTCCAAATACCGTTTCGATCCTTAACATCTCTGAAGAGACATATATTGTCGAAATCTAGATCTGGTGTACAAAAAAAATATTGACATCTTGTTTTTGTGGCATAACATCTTGGTCACAATTTTATCGTTTTCTGTTTAGTATTAAATTTATATTAAGATCCATTTTGTTACATCTCGTGATCAATTTTATTTGGCAATCGCTAATGGCAGTCAGTAGGGTTTAAGAACATCAGTTGTTCGACCTGCTAGTCAAATGCGTTTTGTTTAAATATACTTTTTCACTTTTTTGGTCTTTTGGTAAATGTTGGTTGTGCTGTATTTAGACCCTTCTACAACGAAATTTGTTTTACATGCACGCGTATAAAAATTGCGGTTTGTATGCAACACAATGATAGGTTTGAACGTAGTTTTCAATTTAGACTCATTTATATTTTTTCGTTTGGTCTTGTATCATATTTTCCCTCCGGTTTATATGATCCGTTCATCCTACATTGACTCTTAAAATTCAAGAGTCTATCTGAAATTGAGGGTAAATTATATGGCCTTCCAAATACCGTTTCGATCCTTAACATCTCTGAAGAGACATATATTGTCGAAATCTAGATCTGGTGTACAAAAAAAATATTGACATCTTGTTTTTGTGGCATAACATCTTGGTCACAATTTTATCGTTTTCTGTTTAGTATTAAATTTATATTAAGATTCATTTTGTTACATCTCGTGATCAATTTTAATTGGCAATTGCCAATGGCAGTCAGCAGGGACCTGTTAGTCAAATGCGTTTTGTTTAAATATACTTTTTCACTCTTTTGGTCTTTTGTAAAATGTTGTTTGTGCTGTTTTTGGCCCCTTTGAACGAAATTTGTTTTACATGCACTCGTATAAAAATTGCGGTTTTTATTCAACGCAATCATAGGTTTGAACGAATTTTTCAATTTAGACTCGTATGTATATATATAGAGTCTATAAGAATCTACCAACCAGTAAACTTAATAGGTATTGGATCATCAAAATTGACAATACTACACAAACAGGAAAAATTATATGAGTCTGAAAGATTGTGTAACAATACCGATAAATAGATGGAAAACAAAACACTAAAAAGTGTTGAATATCATTGCACAAAGATGGAAAAACTGAACAGATGATATAAATTATACAATAATTGCAAATATTTCGGCTCAACAAATGGCCTTCTTCGGTGACAAAAGTTTTAACAATAATGAGATATAATGTATAAGGTGTAAACATAGATCACTAATAATACAGGTAAATTTTGGTCGATTGATTTTAATCCAAAATCCTGAATATAATAATATAAACACTAGACTGTAAATTTAATTATTTCTTTCTATTGATTCCATCTGGATGGAGGACACCCAGTGTATTTATCCAAAACCTCTCCCGATTTTCTCTTTGCCTATTTTGCCATGTACAATCCTGTTCGATCACAAGGATCTTCATGTGATCAAAATCTTTCAGATTGTGATCTGGTAACCTGAAATGTTGGCTGACAGGAATATACGTTCTTTTTGTGAGGTCACTCCTGTGGCCATTGAGGCGTTTGTGAAATGGCTTCATAGATTCACCAACATATTGGAGACCACATCTAGGACACTCAAGAACGTAAATCACGTTTGAGCTTTTGCAGTTGACATTGCAAAAGATCTTGTATGTCTTTTCTGTGGTCTTACTGTGAAATTTCACAGTAAGACCACAGAAAAGACATACAAGATCTTTTGCAATGATGTCTTTTCTGTGGTCTTACTGTGAAATTTCACAGTAAGACCACAGAAAAGACATACAAGATCTTTTGCAATGTCAACTGCAAAAGCTCAAACGTGATTTACGTTCTTGAGTGTCCTAGATGTGGTCTCCAATATGTTGGTGAATCTATGCAGCCATTTCACAAACGCCTCAATGGCCACAGGAGTGACCTCACAAAAAAAACGTATATTCCTGTCAGCCAACATTTCAGGTTACCAGATCACAATCTGAAAGATTTTGATCACATGAAGATCCTTGTGATCGAACAGGATTGTACATGGCAAAATAGGCAAAGAGAAAATCGGGAGAGGTTTTGGATAAATACACTGGGTGTCCTCCATCCAGATGGAATCAATAGAAAGAAATAATTAAATTTACAGTCTAGTGTTTATATTATTATATTCAGGATTTTGGATTAAAATCAATCGACCAAAATTTACCTGTATTATTAGTGATCTATGTTTACACCTTATACATTATATCTCATTATTGTTAAAACTTTTGTCACCGAAGAAGGCCATTTGTTGAGCCGAAATATTTGCAATTATTGTATAATTTATATCATCTGTTCAGTTTTTCCATCTTTGTGCAATGATATTCAACACTTTTTAGTGTTTTGTTTTCCATCTATTTATCGGTATTGTTACACAATCTTTCAGACTCATATATATATATATATATATATATATATATATATTTATAAGTACGTCTGAATTAGGTGGTAACACTTTATCTTTATTGATGAATCAAAAGTGCGGTTACGTAGAAGTGATGGTACATGTATATAGAGAGTTTACAGACGACAAATTGAACGTTATGCACTTTCTTGTTCGCATGGTTGTGATAGCTTTAGAGGTGGTGGTGTGATGGTTTGTTCAGGAATCACGCATTGTGGATGCACTGCCCTGAACTTTATAAAGGGAAGTCTTTTTGGAGATATTTGTCGTGACTAAATTTTCGCTCCAATTGTTCAGCTATTCATTACAAGGCACGAACATAGGCATACTTTTCAACAGTACAATGCTAGGTGTCACGTGACACGTGTATGCACTCAAAATCAGAATAACTGTGCTATTCTTCAATAGCAATCTTTATTGCCATATCTATCATCCATTGAATATTTATGGAATGAACTTGACAAACGTGTACGCAGACGTCATCAGGCACCAGAGCCAGACATGCAGCTACCAGCTGCCTCGCTGGAAGAGTGGAATATCATTCCACAAGCATTTATCAAATGCTTAATATAACAAATTCTAAATTAATCTTCAATTTTTGACACAGTCCGAGCAATAAGGAAAATAGTTTTTTTTGTTTTATCTTCGTACAGTTTGTTTGCTTTTATGTTGTTGTACTATTAATTGCAAAATTATGTTAACATTGTTGGAAAAAATATGTCATCATCCGACAAGCAAACGCTGATTTGATATGGTCGTATTGTCGAAGTGGTTTCATATGCAGAATGTGTTGTCATTGATATCGATGTTTTAAAAGCTCGCTGTGGGAATGATATATATCTATAAGTAAAAAAAAAAGGAATGCACTTACAAAAGACAAAAGTTTATACCTGTAAAAGTCTCTCAAACCAAAGAATTCTCTCATTTCCTTAGATGCCATATCAAACAACTCCACATATGATACCGCTAATGATTCTATCATTGGCTCGATCATATTTGCCACGTGTCTGTTTGTAGAACAAATTTTTCTGAAACAAAACATTAACCAATCATTCATAAGTACCTCCATTTTATCATGGAATAGAATTTCACCAAAACGTATGCTTGTAAGACATCTTTTTGGAACTGCTTTTATATAATTGAAATTTGTGACTTTTCATTCAAAACAGCATTGATAGCCACTGTGGCATCATTAGAGAAAATGATTCGGTAAAGTTTATGACATTTGTCATCTCATACTTAAGTATGCATTCACTTATCTGATAGAAAATGTAAAAATGGAAACAGGTAAGGCTTCAAAGAGACAACAGCCAGACTAAAAAGCAGAAAACACCAATGGGTTTTCAACACAGCGAGAATATCCGGAGGTTGGCTTCAACTGACCCCTTAACAATAATTCATACTTTTTCAGCTTAAATCGACGTGAAATTTATTTGACACGTTCTGAACATTCTAAATACGGTCTATTTTTTTAAAACTAATTCTCTATATATGAATACTTTCTTGAAATATCTCGACAGATTCTCGATATTTTTTTTTTCTCCGTATGGCTTGATATATTCTGTACACATCATTACCAATATATATGATGATTTGTAAACACTTACAAATGTTGATTTTAAAATATTATAAATACGTGCTAACTGAATGAAATCAATCAAACTCTTAAATTTGTTTCATTTTTCGTGCATTATATCTTATGTTAACATGGTACAAAAACAATATTTGTTTTAATTAGCACTATGTTATTGTATTCTTATTCTTCAAAGTTTATTTTAGCGTTAATTAAGACGAAATTTAAACTATCGAGATAGTGCCGAGAAATTTTCAAATATCTTAAAAACCGTCCGAAATGGGTTAAGTTATATACTGATATTTTCAAGACTGTAAAAAGTGTGTCAATAATACTAGGACATTACTAAGAGCGTCATCAATATGTCAAGATTCTCAGTTGTTACAGAAATGAGCGCACTGAAAAAATTGAGGTTCAAGAACACAATAGAATACAGCAAAAGGCACTTCATCATCTAACTGTAAAAAAGAAGATGTGGTATGATTGCCAATGAGACAACTCTCCGCAAGAGACCAAAAAATGACACAGAAATTAAAAACTATAGGTCACCGTACGGCCTTCAACAATGAGCAAAGTCCATACCGCATAGTCAGCTATAATAGACCCTGATATGACAATGTAAAACAGTAATAACGAAAAAACTAACGGCCTTATTTATATAAAAAAAAAATGAACGAAACACAAATATGTAACACATAAACAAACGACAACCACCAAATTACAGGCTCCTGACTTGGGACAGGCAGATCAACACATAATGTGGCGGGGGGACAGATAACAATAGGACATAAAAAATCATATATTTTATCATAAATTATAGTATTAAGATTTCTGTTAAGAATATAATTATCAAGATCCAGGATAGGGCAGTATTCGTTGTTATTGGTAGCTTTGTTTAAAGTCAGTTCAGCAGGATACATCTCTTTTATGTACATACTTTATTCGTCATTATTTAGAGTGCGTTCTTCGTAGTATGAAACATACTTTGCTTGAGTCTGTGTCATACTCTTTATAACATCAAAATCACACTGAAATAAAGTTGACTCTTTCAAAAACATTTTTGTTCTATGATACTAAAATGTATATGTACCACACACAAGCATGTTTCTTACACCAATTTATATTGTTGTAGACGAATGACTTTAGAAGAATTAGAACTACAATATTCATGCATTTATAGGCTAAAACTTCCACTTAAATCGAAACAGTTTGAAATGCAAGAATAAATAAATATTATAAAAAGGTTAGGGATCTAAATGCAGAATGAAATTAACTATGTAATACAATTGGAAATAAGGTAGCTCATTGTATCTCTCCTATTTCTGATTTATATTATATAACTTGTTTCAATAAAAAAAAAAGAGAATACCGTCATGACACGGGTTATGTTCTTCTCATATATTTTATGATAGTATGATACTAAACCCCTAACGGGAGGGATTGTACCTGATATTCATATGATGAAGACATAATCTTTCAATCAGTTTAATTGAGGTCTGGAGCTGGCATGTCAGTTAACTGCTAGTAGTCTGTTGTTATTTATGTATTATTGTCATTTTATTTATTTTCTTTTGTTACATCTTTTGACATCAGACTCGGACTTCTCTTGAACTGAATTTTAATGTGCGTATTGTTATTGTTTTACTTTTCTACATTGGCTAGAGGTATAGGGGGAGGGTTGAGATCTCATAAACATGTTTAACCCCGCCGCAATTTTGCGCCTGTCCCAAGTCAGGAGCCTCTGGCCTTTGTTAGTCTTGTATGATTTTAAATTTTAGTTTCTTGTGTATAATTCGGAGTTTAGTATGACGTCCATTATCACTGTACTATTATGCATATTTTAGGGGCCAGCTGAAGGACACCTACGGGTGCGGGAATTCTCGCTACATTGAAGACCCATTGGTTGCCTTCGGCTGTTGTTTGCTCTATGGTCGGGTGGTTGTCGCTTTGACATATTCACCATTTCCTTTCTCAATTTTATGTGTAGTCCAATGCAAACACGTGAAATTGTGGACTACTTTCCAAATAGTTCGGTAATCAGGAAGTTGTTGAGTGATGAAACTTTAAACGCATCACAAGGTATATAGATATAAGAAGATATGGTATGAGTGACAATGAGAAAACTCTCCAGCCAAGTCACAATTCATAAAAGTAAACCATTATAGGTCAAAGTACGGTCTTCAACACGGAGCCTTGGTTCACCTCGAACAAAAAGCTACAGAGGGCCCCAAACATCAATAGTGTAAAACCATCCAAACGGGGAAACCAACTGTCTATTTTCTATGAAAAATGAGAAAGTTTAACGAGAAATACTTATGAACCACATCAACAAACGACAAGTACTGAACATAAGATTCCTGACTTAGGATAGGTGCACAGGATTGCAGCGGGTTTTTAATTTCTAATACGTAGTAACCTTCGCCTTATTCAAAGGACATATTAACACAAGTAAACAAGCACTGGACGAACAAATTTTATCATTGACAAAATGTAAATACAGAATCAATAAATTAAGGAATGAATAATTAAAGTAACAGTATAGCTAATATAAAGCCTGCGAAATCAGAAAGAAAAATATTTTACATTTTCACGTTTCGACTTCGCGATTTCGCGTTTCGCCCTATAAATATGAAGGGCGACAAAGCGAAAACGTGAAAAAGGGGAAATGGTCTTAACCAGCCACAACATTAATGTCAAAAGAATTACATATATCTCACTTGTCAACAATATCGATTACAATTATTCAAATTCTAAACTAAGGATGAACATTGGCTTATTTGGTAATTATGTTGATCAACAACACTTAAACTATTAAGATGAATCGGAATTTGGCAGTTATCTTAGAATAAAAAAACACAAAAAGATGCTACATATAAGTGATACTCAAGTTAATTTTGTGACTAATACAAATGATAAAGGTAACCATTCGTTAAAAAAATACTGATATACACATAAAATTAACCGTCGCTGTCGCGCTATCACGCTTTTATCTCATGTACACTTATTCGATTTACTCCTTTAAAAAGCTTCATATTTAGTTGCAGCTGATATTTCATGTGCATTTCAGTTATTTAGTTTCTTTTAAATGGTGTATAATGTTGTATTGTTTAATTAAATGTTTCATTTCAATTTTTAATGATTATATTTATTGCTAAACATTCACCAAACACTTTAGGTGTAAAAAATTAAGTTGACAAAAATCCTCACTGAAATGTCAATTTTTGAATTCTAAACAATAATCATAGTTTTTGTCTCTAAATATTGTATTTTGATATACAATTGTAACTTTTAAAATAAATCAATACGATTATTCTTTTCAATGTTTCTCGTTTGATTTTCAACGTTTTGTTTAAAAATATTCTTACAATTCAATTCTTTATTTACACTCAGACACAAAATATGTGTTACATGAGGACAAATTACAAATCAAATACAATAAATGACAGAATAGACAGGTAACTATTAACAAAAGTGTAATTTCTAAAGATAATAAAACTTGTAAGATACATGCATCTTTCTAAATGAAGGTAGATAGTTTCTTAATAAATATAGCTAGATTATACAATAACTGACAGTGACACAATGACAGCATATTTTGCATTTTCAGTACAGATGGGTATGTTGTATAATAATTCGGTATATATTTCTTCCGAAGTTCAGTAATAGAACTATTATTACATACATATAAATAATGATATTCATCACCAATACATGATTCATTACATAAGGTACATATGCGATCTGTTCTAGCGATGTTGTACCATCTGCCAGTTTCCATAGGAATTTTTAGGTTACATGTTCTCAGTTTTGAAATCCAGATTCTTTTATCCTCTGGAAGACGTAATAGATAATTTTCCAGACCAAACTGAGATTTAAATAACTTATAATATTCGCCACGAGACGAGTTATCAATATTACTGGACCACTTTTGAAGAAACTGATCTTGAAGAATCTGTTTTATAACGGGTTTGAAAGTTGAATAATCAATGTATTGGTTGAAAAACATATAACCTAATCCTGAGTTGTCAAATATAGATTTTACAAATGACACCCATTTAAATTCACAAATACCATCAGCATGTAATTTGAAAATAAGCTTATACATAGAACTACTAAGTTTGTTTTCATTTTTAGCCATTCTACTCCAAAACGATAACATTATTAATTTTACTTTAATTTCTAGTGGAAACCTTCCTAATTCGCCATATACCATAACATTTGGAGTACTTGATCTCACATTTAAGATTCTCTTGCAAAATTGTAGATGAACTTTTTCAATTATACCAATGTTTTCAAATCCCCATATTTCTGATCCATACAATAAAATAGGTTCGACAAGATAATCAAACAATTTAAGTTGTAGGTCAATAGGTAAATGTAAATTTCTAATCTTTGTATAAACAGCAAAAAGTGCTTTTTGCGACTGTTCTACAAGCTTTTTCTTTGCACAAACAAATGACCCATTATAATTAAGCAAAAGACCAAGATATGTATAGCTATCTACAATTTCAAGAGATGTACCATCAAGTTTAAAATCAAAATCCATTTTCGATTTTCTTTTGCTAAAAACCATCACTTTAGTTTTACCAATATTCACACTAAGTTTCCACATTTTACAATAGTTTTCAAAAACCTTGAGAGCATTTTGCATTTCATCATAATTATCAGCAAAAATAACAGTGTCATCTGCATACAACAAAACAAAAATTTCTAAAAATACATGTAATTCATTATAACATTTTTCTTTAATTAATTCTAGAGGTAAAACATGAAGTTCTCTAAAGTAATCTTCTAAGTCATTTAAGAATATGGAAAACAAAAAAGGGGAAAGATTTTCACCCTGACGAACTCCAATCATACAAGGGAAGAAATATGATTTCGTATTGTTGTACTGAACACATGATTTGATATTAGTATACATATTATATATAACTTGGAAACATTTTCCTTTTATCTGGCTTTTTTGTAATTTAAACCAAAGTCCAGTTCTCCAAATGGTATCAAAAGCCTTTCTAAAATCTATGAATGTACAAAACAATTTTTTACCAAAGGACAAATACAATGAAACAAGTACATGTATGACAAATATATTGTCTGTAGTTGAATGCCCTTTCCTAAAACCGGCTTGATTTTTAGAGATCAATTCCAGTTCATTAGAAAAGAAATTCAGTCTTTCGTTTATAATCGAAGTGAAAAGTTTACCCAGACAACTAATGAGTGTTATTGCTCGAAAGTTGTCAGGATCGTGTGGATTTCCTTTATTCTTAAACACCGGCTTAATTATACCAAGGAGCCAACTATCTGGGATAATACCTGTGTCTAGCACAATGTTAAAAAGTTTACAATACATTGAGATAAACTCAGGTGGGGTGTTTTTTAAGATATTCGTTTAGAATACTGTCAATCCCAGGTGCTTTACTATTTTTCAATTTTTTAATAGCTTCAGCAACTTCTGTCTGGGTTATAATCCCATTTAATATTTCATCATATATAGGATTTTCTTGAATGACAGCATCTATATCGATAGTAATATCCCCAGGTTTCATATCGTCTTGCATTTCATCCTCCGAATTATCAGAGTTAAGATTTTTGAAATATTCTGAAAAAGTTTCGATAGATATATCCGGACTATCTTTTTTAGAGTTACTAAATTTATTCAACAACTTCCAAAATTGCTTCGAGTCGGATTTTGAAAAATTTCGCAGCTCATTTGCGCACTTATCTTTATATTTATTAAAACTGTTGCTCATCTGCTTTTTAAACTCTCTGGATCTCTCATTAAGCAATAATCTGACATTATCAGATTTGTCATGCTTAAATTTTGCCTTTACCTGATGAAATGCACCCCTTTTCCCTCTACAAGCTCTATCAAACCAAGGTTTATTACTATTACTCGATTTATATGAACGAATATTCGAGTTGCCCAATACACTACTGGCTGTCTGGGTCAACACATTGCCAAGGTCATTGACAACCATATTTACCTGTTCAGTTGTAATGTTTTGGTTACTATCTAGGTCATCTAGCGCGCTGTCAATTTCACCTAAGCAATTTGATAACACCTGTTGAAATTGGTTAGCATGAACAGGATTCCACTTAATTTTAGTATGATCTAGGTCATTTATGTTTTTGGGATTTACTTGTTTCAAAGTCTGGAAACTCAAGGTAAAATGTATTCTGTTATGTACATCTGAGATCATCGGATCAAAATCTAATACATTAAAGTTTGTAATATAATTAAATAAATCAGGAGAAATAATCAAATAATCAATGAGACTCACATTTTTACACGTGGTTTTACCAATTGTATCATCAAATAATCTACCGTTAGCAATATACAATGAACACCTTTTACACATGTCAATTAATTTTGAACCAAACCCATTAGACTTTTTATCCTCTGAAGATCTTTGCAAAGGGATATTGTAGTCTAATAAAAAATTGTAAGAATACATATTTTTAAGAGTATTTACATCCTGATTATCTGTTAAATCTAAAATATCAAATAGCGTATCATCAGGAACTATAAAATCAGGCATTGTTGCAGTTCTAGCATTAAAATCACCCAGCAATATTATAGAACTAGCATTTTCCGAAAATTGCATCATTTCTGTTTCAATTTCAGAAAACGCATTATCAGTTGAATACTTAGAGTACTCAGGGGGAATATAAACTCCTCCAACTAAAATATTGGCCCGTAACCCAGTTAATTCCGGGGAAATTTCAAACCACTGAACATAGTCGGAATCAGTATCTAAAAATTTCAAATGTTTGTCAAAAATTTTCTTAAATGCTATTACAATGCCGCCTGACTTTCTTCCGAATTTTTTTCTGTGTTTTGCATAATAAGAATAATTTACAGGTAAGTCGAGTACATCATATTTATCAGTTTTTGTTTCGCAAAATGAAAAAACGTCATATTGATTGATTATATCACAAAAGTCATTATTCAGTAACTTGGATTTTAATCCACACACGTTTACAAAGGAGAATCGTAATGACTGTTCATGTGTGTCTGATGTGTTGTCCTAACTTCCGTGTACATGTTGATCAGGGGGTGTACTACGGGTCGGGGGCTCATACGGCTGGCCATCGACAATGAGTTGATCATACACAATTTTAGCGTTTCTGTAACTTTAATGATAACTGCCTTGCATACCTTTCTAGATATCACTTTGTCAAAGATCTGGTACATGATCTATATGCCAAATTTGATCAACAATCATGTTAGAGAAAATAAAAAGTTCTTTTGACACAAGTCACACTTTATTCAAACGTAAGGCCGTGTTCACATTGACCTAAAATCGGTGTTGTGTTAGAGTAACTCACACGTAAACTAAACACAATTGCGTTCCCATTGATAAAACTCAATGTTTACATGTAGTTTAAATGATGTTTTATCTACACACAGTCGATAGTCAATGTAGGCCTTGTGTATAGGTTAAGTGTACACAAAACTAGGCATTTAGGACATTAGTTTTACCGTGTATATATTTAAGGAGGAAACTATTTTTGAGTAAAATTGATATTTTTGATAATTATTAGTATAGTTCTTTACAGAAATTGTTGTCTAAATTTTACAGTTTTTTTTGTTTTTTTTTTAAATAACGTACTTCATTAACCCCTGATCAAGACTCAAAGCAGCATCATTGCCGAACCCATAAGGCAGCTACCAATTGATTTTCGGGGGGAGGCTATTATTATTGTTGAGTATAAAACATAAAGGCAAGGGGGTGGGGTGGTGAGCTATGGATTTTGTTTTGGAAACAAAAAATGTTTCCAGTTTTTGGCCCTGAAAAAAAATTGTTTGTTTCACCCTCAGCTGCCACTATTTATAATGCTAAAATTGATTTTGACTTGTCACCAAAATTTGTCCTGAAAAAAATCAATAGCTCACGTCCCCCCGTCCTCCGCTCCCCCTCCCCTCCACAAAAAATGAAGTAAATAGTTGCTGCCTAATTCATTTGAAAAGGTCTTCCCGAATCAACTTGACGTACACAGAAATATTCGCCACTGGTCTTTACTCAAACAACGATTCACGCATAAATGCATGACTAAAAAAAGTGTGAGGTAAATGATATGTTTGTCTAGTATATCAGATCCGTTAAATAACACTTAAAATAAATAAAAAAAAAAACGTTACCCTATTCCTTTACTAAATACTCCTTGGAGAAGAAATACCATTTGAAACGAACAGAAAAGATAAAAATGTAGTGATCCCTAATATCTCAATCCTTTTCTTCGGCTGTAAGCACGCTGCTGCAGCTAACGTTTTCTAATGCGTAATCGAGACATCTCTAGTATATTCAAACTACTACAAATTATAAAAATGGCTTTTATAAAGTAGCAACCACTTAACTTAAAACAGGGGGAGGGTTATTTTTTTTTATCTGAGTCAGATTTTTTTCGCGCGTACGTTTTTATTCCTTTTCTTCGATGCTGGTGATCAAATTCTTTTTTTTTCAATATTTAACACTATAATGTATGGGGGAACTCTTGATTCATAATATTTTTTTTATCATCTGTATGACCATTTTTATTTTATCAAATTGGGGATCGGAATATTTCCATTCCAACCCCCCCCCCCCCCCCCCAATCCCCACCCCCATTTTGAAGTCAAATGGTTGTTCCCTTATCGCTAGAAAAATTGTCCATATATTTTGAATTTAGTTATACGTAATGAACATTTAAATGACATATAGTTTACAAGGGGTGGGAACATATCTTATGTACAGGTAGCTAAACACGGTGTATAGATGTGAACAAATGTAATGTGAAACCAGTGTACACTACACTAAACTAATTGTAAACATGTTTACTCTACACGGCGTTTGGTGTGAACACGGCCTAAGTCTCTGGTAAAAATTGTTTATACACAATGTATCTATGATAGAAATTTTACCGTGCACTACTAAGTAGCTCCTCTTTGTCAGGAATATCCCTTTGTACCAGTATACCTCTGTTCATTTTGGCTGGATCTAATGCCCAATTAGATATTCCTATGAAACCAACCTATAATATAAAATATTGAATTTGGTATAATTCAAAACTAGCCAAATACCGATATAAAGACAAAATGACAAAGTTGTGTAACATGATAGGTTTTCATAAAACCTTCAATATTGAGTAAAACCTACATCAAAGAAACACATATTACTACTTGCATTTTGTACTTACGAAATATAGCCTTTTCTCATTAAAACCTCTGATAGCAAAAATCAATCCACTAAATACATGTGCACAAAGTTGGCGGCAACTGTAAAATGCGCTTTTTAAATAGTTTTATACAACCGTGTTCAAAATATTTTAGAATAAAAATAAGAATAAGAATTTTTTTATGATAAAATATTAAATGCATGCCATTAAAATCCACATTAATTATAGTAAGGTAAATTCAAGTTTAATCTATAAAACATGAAACGGACATATAGAAAACGGCAAAAATACGGTGTAACTTGTAACATTAAATAGGCATAAATAAATAAGAGTTTTTTTACCTAAAACTTATACAAATTCAACATATTTTCCTGCATTTTCGCATTACCGAATTATTCGGATTCGGACTCGGACATCACACGAAATTCATCGCAAAAAAAATCAAAAACGATCATGGTAGATAAGTTTGGAATTATCTTCGTTATGTGTAAGAAGTAGTAATTTGGAAGGACTAATAATCGAAATGGAAGAATCGGCAAGAAAAAATATGTAATTGCAATCTTTTTATTTCAAAATGACTTGGTATTCAAAATGTGCATAACCAGAAGTTTAAGATAATCTGCAAAATATGAAGGATTCGATAGTCTCGACTGAACACCTGAATTTTTTTAATGTCCAGCTATTATGTTACAATCTAAAGAAATGACGTTTTAACGCTATTTTCTGAAAAAGGTTTACGACATAGTCGCTAATCATTTCCATTGCACTGCTCTTATCATATATTTATTTATATTTACACAATGTGCATTTGCTGCACTTTTTTGTTCGAAAGAAAAAAGAAATATGTTGAACGTAAATATTTAAAGTTATGTGATAAACTAAGTGTCCAGTGTTTTTGTTACGCGCTTGTTTTCTGGGGGGAAATGCCGACGTCGTAAATAGTTTTAGTAATTTGAAGACGTTACGTTTGTGGACTCAGCTTTGTATTAAGCAATCATATATGAAAGATTATAAATAAGTAACAAGGATATTCAAAATTGCGTATAAATTATGATATTTTTTAAAGAACATGTTGCGGATGAGTTGGTTGGCCATGATGGAATATCTGATTCTAACGATGGATAATTTCTAACTAAAATAATCACAAACTATTCCTTTCCACCAAACTATCCAAGGTTAGTGGTAGAATTGAACCCACCATATTCTGTTTGTACCTGTAAAGAGCCTTTAATTCAGTTACTGTTGTTAATTGCTGTATATTATACGTGTTTGTGTTCGTTTCGTTGCAAATAAAACAAGGACCTTTTGTAGCTTGCTATGTGGTATGGGTTATGCTCGATTTTGACGGCCATGCAGGGGCCCATAATTGACTCATGTTACGGCATTGCGTTTCTAGTAATCTAGTTGGCAACATTTTTTTCATAATTATGTTTTTTGATTTAAATAAAGTAATAATACAAAAGTTACTTGCATTATTTTAAAACGCCTACACATGCAATCACGATCTCCAGTAAGTTTCTTTCATCAGTCAAAGTTGGACATCATTTATTCTGCAAACTTGTTAGTTTAGTTGATATGTGAAAGTTACCAATAATTGTACTTGATTTATTAAAAATTTTCTGATCAGATTGTGATTAATTATGTATGTTTTATCAAAGCCACGTGTGAAGGCAGTTTTTATTATTTTCCACAACCCTGGCATATATCATACTTCTTTCCATAAAATGTTATAATTGTGTTTGTTCATGTTTTCCTGATTCTAAATGTATATCATATTATACCTAGTCCCAAAAGTGGCATTATCGAATGCGCTTTAGAAGATATAACATCTAAAACCAAATTCACTGTGTTTGTTTTAACTGTTTTCAGGTGAGTCAAGTATTTTTATTTAGTATTTTATTTAATTGTACCATGAAACTTCGTTATGTTTCGTTTCCATTTTATTTAGTAAATTAAAAGTTAATTATCTATAAGTTCTGCAAGGAATGAAATCAAGACCAAATTGTTGTTTCTCGATCAGTGTAAATAGATGTATATATGTTCAAAAAAAGGTTGGTTTATTCTTGACAAATTTTCTGTACTCAAGGGTATTTTTAAACGCGTTATAGAATTAAGTTTTACGCTCGCATGTTGGAAATGATAATTTTAACTTATCGCTTGTTCATACTTAATACGATTTAAGGTAGTTCCGCAAGGATAAGATATTGATTATTTTAATAAACGCGTTATGCGTAATTTTCACATATGTAGGTTAATTTAATAAGAAATTATTTATCGTAAACTATTCTTGTCGTTTAGTCCTATATTATTATGAGTCATGCATTTTTGATACAAATTAAGCATGTATATTTTAATAGCTAGTTTCCCCATTTCATATTATATTATTTCATATTGATATTATTTAAATATTTACGATTAGTTTCGTAATGCTAAGTTTGTCTCGATTTCGAATATTTCTCAACCAATGCTCATTGTCGGAATTGATATTTTTGGGTTGATAGGTTTATAGTTTTAGTTTTTACAAGCGTCATATATGCTCTACCATGTTTATATTTCGAAAGATACCAGATCTCAACATGTTCTTACATGCCCATTGTCAAAATATTATATATTCAATATTTTATGCTGTTTAGCACGTACTTTATGCTCTGGTAGGTTCAAATAGTCGGTCTCGCATTATGCTCATATATTTAAGATTAAGTCCGCATCTTGCTCATATATTTGAATGCTAAATAAGCTTTTATTTATAAGAAATATTATAAGCATACGTGTTCGTCAGTTTAAATGCATATGCTCATGCATTTACATAATATTTGTAGACTATAGATATTATTTGATCATTTATATGAATTACATGTTTCTATTATTTGTATTATATACTTTTATATTGTGTTAAATATATATGATTATCGAATGCGCTTTAGAAGATATAGCATCTACAACCAAATTCACTGTGTTTGTTTTAACTGTTTTCAGGCCCTTACCCATACTCATAAGTCCGTAAGGTGTGCTGTTGGTTAAGTCCAACCATAACAGGCAAACAACGACAGTCCATAAAACCCAGCATCCGACAAACCCGATAACAGTCAGAAACCCAACTCTCATAATAGGAATCAAGGAGGACAAAAAAAACCTATTTATGCAAAATCTGTTAAAACCCAGGTATTGACGATAAATTTTTTTTAAACTATGAAATTAAAGGAACTTACAATACAGTCTTTAATTCGAAAATAAATAAGATAAAAATTCAAAAGCATTTGGGATGTGAATTTTCCATGTTTTATAACAAGAGTTCCAAATGATGAAGTTGAAAGCATCCCTTCGTAAATTTTACGGACGCCATCACGAGTTGGTTGACCGTTATGGAATAACCGTTTCACAAATGATATCGGATATGTTCCTTACGTCGTAACTACAATCCCCTTCCCTTTCATGAATGTGACCTACCGAATTAGACTATTTTTAACGGATTTGTTATCACATAAGCAACACGACGGATGCCACATGTGGAGCAGGATCTGCTTACCCTTCCGGAGCACCTGAGATCTCCCCTTGTTTTTTATTGGGTTCGTGTTGCTTATTCTTAAGTTTTCTATGTTGTGTCATGTGTACTATTGTTTGTCTGTTTGTCTGTTTGTCTTTTTCATTTTTAGCCATGGCGTTGTCAGTTTATTTTCGATTTAAGATTTTGACTGTCCCTCTGGTACCTTTCGTCCCTCTTTTATATGTATAGACATAAGTTAAATTACAATATAAAGTATTATAGAAAAACATTTAACTCGAAAATAAATGCAAGACTATAACTTGTCTATAAAAAAAGAAATAGAGCCGTCTTTTTTGCCACAAAAACTGGGTAATAAAAGTTCGTTATGACGTACATCACTCATTTTTTAAAAGTCTTCACATAGGCTTTTATACGGGAAAATGTACACAAGATGATTTACAGCATATGTTTGATTTTTTGCGTTTATATTTGGTTCTATGATTTTAAATTTCTTTTTTGTAAACTTAAATTTTTAACTTATAAAGACCTTTTTATGTGGCTCTGGTTCTTCATCATCACAGCACCCATCTTCTAACAATGGATGGAGAGTCTACAATAATAAATTAATTGCATTCATTGTTAAAAACTGAGGCTACAAATACATTAAAATAAGCACATCTCATGCAGTCAACACTACGGGAAAGGTTGATCAAACGGTCGCATCACATTGAGTTGTTGATTTGATGTATGGAGCATTCTATTGGTGTCAACTTATCAAACCACTAAGTATGAGATATATCAATGAAATATCTCTTATTTTTGCACGATGTAGGTTGCCTTTCTCTTCTGTATAAACTGATACTTTCAGAACATTCGCCTTTTTATACCTCTAACTTCATCCTACGTACATTTTACGGACGCCATCACGAGTTAGTTGACCGTTATTATAGTTTTAGTATATCTGTGTCACTGATGAGGACGGATATGTTCCACATCTTATGTAACGTGAACTACCGAACTGGACTTATCATCGTATTCGTACTTATATGATCCTTGCGACGAATGTCACATGCTGGATCGGCTTATCCTTCTCAAGTATCCGAGATAATTCTCGGCTTTTGCTGGGGTCCGTGTTACTCAGTCGATAGTTTTTCATGTTAATATGTTTGTTTTTACTGTTGTTTGTCTAGTAGACTTTTTTTTGTCATGGCATTGTCAGTTTATTTTCGACTTATGGGTTTGAATTTTTCTTTGGTATTGTTTGCCTCTTCTTGTCAACATGATACATTATAAAATATATAACTTGCCAATGTCTTACATTATATCTTGTTTTTGATTGAAAAGTACTGATAGGAACAATTTAATGACTGATGTGGTCATTATCTCTAAATTATTCTACTTATATACCATATTTAATGTTAATTTGCTAACAATTCGCCTAGACATTTTAAAAGTTTTATAGAAACCAAAGGCACTTTTAACAATTTCAAGATAATAGGCGAAAACGGGTAAAATTGAGAAAAATAGAATTCTAAGTCTTCTTACAAATTTTGTCCTATTATATATCTGAGTATGTTTGCTGCCAGGTTATTTCTATTGTCAACGTTCGATTAATTATATTTGAGAAGCATTTCAACTTTATTTAAAAAATGGTTAAAACAATATATCAAATCAGTGTTCATAACTTGCAATTTGCATAATAAATGAAAACATTATAACATATTTTCGAAAGGTGCTTATCTGTTCTATAACACAGTTTTTTGTATACTTGTATCATTGGGGCAGCCATTTTTTTTATTCTGTTGTTTTTGGATACCTGTAACAAGGAGAAAATCATGTATAGGAATACAACATAATAGTGTTTATCGACAAAGATCTGTGTTAAGTCGATTTGTTCAACCATTTTCATTTAAACAACCAAAATTGAACAAAAAAAGAAAGTAACACATTTTAATTTTAATTATTTGTAGTCCTTACCCACCGCCATATATTTTTACAAAAAGTCTGTAAGAATATGACACGACATCATGAAAACATTAAAACAAAAAAAAAAACATATATGCGATTCCGTTTGGTTTTATTTTTTCAGGATGTCGTGCCATATTCTAACAGACTTTTTGTAAAAATATATATGGAATAGAAGTGGGTATACATCAGTTAAACTGTTAAATCCATTTTTTATTGGAATGTCTAGACAATTTTAGCCAATATCTTGCAATGTATCTTTGGCTTTTAGTTTAGCCAATGCAGCCATGATGATTGATTTGCCAACTTAATATAACACATGTAAGAGTGAAGTCGACAGATCGATTATAATTGTTCAGTGGTAGTTCCAGAATAGTCCAAAGAAGCTTGTTTCACTGATATTATTATATATAATGCCAATATGTTATATGTCGACTATGCAACACTTTCAAAATTAAGAAACCATATGCATGCCGTAATGAGCTAGCCAAATAATGTTTGAAACGAGATATCCTACACAACTATATGCCAAATGTCATTGAATTGTTAACAGACCACATTACAAAATTTAACATGTTCACTATTCAAAAGTGTCAAAGTAAACAGATCATGACAGCTGAGGGGATATAAGCAAAACATTGCATTATATTTGCAAATGCCAATGCAACTGCAAACCAAATGTCGCCGAAGTTGGTTCCCAGTAGACTACCTATTCACACATTTAAAAAAAAACTGTCGACGGTACCGACATGATGGCAAGCATACGTTTCGCTTCTTTGACTTCGTCGAAGCGTGGCCATCAGCTTGGTAAAATGCAATAAAAAAATTGGTGTGTTGAATAAAAAGTGTGTTTGCCAAAGTTACGTTGATGGTGACATTAAATCAATTGTTTTCCCTCCTAAATTGTTAACATAAATATAGGTATGACATATGTTTTTGTATCAAAGCTGAGATATTTTCAAGTAGGTGTTTTAATATTTGTTTGTTAAACGGAAGCTTCAATTTTTAGTGCAAAATTCGCTAAGACATTTGTTATGCGGTAAACGTATCGCTGTTTCTATACAACAAACAATCTCGAAAGGCTTTTGAAACATTCAGATAGTTTTTTCACTTTTATACTATACACTAAAAACTGCTAGGAGTCGGAAAGACCATATTTTGTGCTCGACCAGTAAAGTTGAGCACAGATTTTACTTAATGGGACTTGACTTTATCTCGACAGTACTTTACTGCACTCGATTTTGGTCTCGACAGTACATACATGTATCTACTTTGGTCTCAACTTTACTTAATAATAAAATTGAGAAAGGAAATGTGGAATGTGTCAAAGCGACAACAACCCGACCATAGAGTAGACAACAGCCGATGGCCACCAATGGATATTCAATGTAGCGAGAAACTCCCGCACTCGGAGGCGTCCTTCAGTTGGCCCCTTAAAAAATATGTATACTAGTACAGTGATAATGGACGTCATACTCAACTCCGAATTATACACAAGAAACCAAAATTAAAAATCATACAAGACTAACAAAGGCCAGAGGCTCCTGACTTGGGACAAGCGCAAAATTGCTAATTGGGTTAAGTCTGATTTAGTATTTGATTAACTTGATTTAGTCTAAAATGGTCCCAACCTGTCTTGACCAGTCTTGACTCAGTATCGATCAGTCAATACATGTCTTGGCCAGTCTTGACTTGTCTAGTCCAGTTGTCACCTTTAAATTTAGTCTGAACTAGTCTGATTCAGCTCATAATTTCAACTACCACATAATGTCATATGAATTTATTTACATACTTGAACCTGTCTTACGAATATGTTTGTCGACTAAAACGAATTCAGTTTAAGTTTGCTGTTCAACAGACAACTTACACAAAGTGATGAATACAATGGCTTATCTTGATTAGATAATGAGTTACACTTTTTCCTTCATTGTCAAATCATCTGTAATACTAGGACTCATACCACAACTTCTGATATCCATTTTAGAGATTTTGTTATTGTCGACATTTGTAGTCCCTTTTTTTTTTATAAAACTTTTTAATACATAAACATTTTAACAAGCTGATATGGCACGCAGGAAACACATAAATAAGATCATCTTTATTTATCGGGGGTAATGATAGATTATCGGTCGATCGTTATAGACAATAATTATTGACCGTAAATGCATTTTCGTAAATGCAATCTATTATAATCGATCATAAATGTATAAACGGTCGACAATCTATGATAAAGGAACGCAGTAAATACATTATTGGATAATAACAATTTACTAGAGATTCGTAAATGCATTACGCCCTGTTGTCAATACCAATTCATATGAACCCAATCATAATGGGTTATCGACCAGGCTAAGTAAGTTCATCCAATCATATCCACCAAAACAAATGAGAACACATTCAAGCTAAATGGATTGTCTAGCTAGATCTCAACAACCGTTATCCTGATTCCCGGTACTACGTTTCGGGTATTAGCTAATGTTGGTAAATGTACAAAATACTGAATATTGTGATCGGGAACCAACCTAACTAACCGTCAATTGGTAGTGTTTGGTTTGACAAAATAAGTTTTTAATATTAATAAATCTAATTTTGAGTATTAAAATATCGTGTGATTTATTTAAATCAATTATTAGTAATGAATAATCATTTTTAAATAGTTAGAAATTTTTAGTCGGATTTATTTATATTATAAAGGATTTTTTTAATATCAGATAATAAAATACTATACCCGTCTCACAAAATATATAACTCAAATTATCTTTTCTTGCTTTAATTATATTTCCTTTCAATATATATACAATTGAATTTTCGATAATATACAATTATGGCCCGTTGAAGAGGTGAATATCCAAAATTGTCAACACGAGAAGGTTATTTCATTAAGGGTTGACAATTTTGGATATTCATCGACTCTAAGGGGCCACAATTGCTTTATTATACCGAACTAACATTGGAAAGGCCTTTCGAACACTTTCTTTAGACTTTACACAACAGTCAACACAAACACACAAGCTGAAAATACCTTTACGGCTTTGTGTTCTAGAATTTCTCGAATGTACAACAAAGGTAGAATCTTTTTGTAAAATATTGATGGCCCTGAAAAGGACCGTTTATAAGAGACACGGCTGCTGGCACTCTTTTCATGACCACTGCCTTATTCCCATTTCTCTCGGTGGGCTTCCAGTGTAACGTGCACGCTGCCATTTTGTTTATTTACGTCTGTGACGTCATTTTCATGGGAGGTAACTCAAGTACAAATCAACAAACTGAAAAGGTTATTCACCGGTGAATAATAGGGTTATTCACCGCTGGTGCAAATTTTTAGGGTAATTCGTCCTTCCTTGCAATTGAATGAAAAACAACTGAATTATTCCATGTCACGTGATACCGTTTCACCCAATAGAATTGTTTAAAATATATGTAAGGTATAAATAGATATTCAAATATATTGCTTATATTACGGTATGTATGTTTGATGTGTTGTATCTGTTGTAATACTTGAAAATAATAGAAAAATAGATAAATAATAAAATAAATTAATAAATAAATAAATTAATAAATAAACATTTTTTTTGGGAAAATATTTCATGTCCCCAAAAATTCGAAGGAAAATCATGTCCAAGTTAAGATAAATTTAACCTGATTTGATGCTAAATGAAACACAATATTTTCACTCACATCTACTCATTCACACTTGAGTACAAAAAAAATGTAGCTGACTGAAAAATATTTTAACCTGACAAAGGAATTACACAAACTTGTGATAGAGTTTTTCTCAGATTATAAAGAATTGCCTTCAAAGGATTAGTTTTTAATATAAGAACAAAGAAACCAAAACATGTGGCTTCAAGAACCTGCATTATAACATTCATTTTGTAAACTATGTATTGACTTAATCATTAAAATAAGTACATGTTTAAACACTGATAGTTTGGTAAACTAAGTTAATAAATCTGAATATAAAATAAAATGAGATTAAATATCATTGCTAATGTGCCTTTAATCCACCAGAGAAAAACTGATGTCAATGTTATATGAATATGTCTATTTCAACTTTCTATGGACATACTGTAATTTTCACAATGTGGAATGACATTGGTACATGTAGATGTGAAGCATATCAGGTATACACTTCTAGTCTTAGCAAGGACGATAGCTTTCCAATAAATCTTGTTTACTCGAATCCGTAATAGTGGAAAAACTTGTAGAAATGATTCAAACAATTATCAGTGAAAACATACAACTTACTTTCAAATATAACAAAATAGGATACATGTTTTTCTAAAGGCTTACTCACTCAAAAAACGGGAGTTTATTTAAGGTTTATAATCTCTTTCTACAAATAAATGCTTCTTTTAAGTATGGGAAAATTTGTGTTTTTAAAAAAGACAGATAATAATTATGGTGTCAGAACTATAACACAGCAAGGATACATCAATACTTAATAAATTTTGGTGCATTTACTTTCTTCTGATTAGTTAAAAGAATTAGCTTCATTTTCAATGTTATCAATTTTTATGGCGACACGCCCACTCTAACGTTGTGTATTCATACGCAAACATCTGTGTACGTTGTTATTCGTATTAATATACATCTTTGAGCCTTATTGTTTTATAGAAATTTATTTATAATGAATGGCAATAATTTATTTTGAATTTATTGAACCATAAAATTAATTTTTGACTCTTCACATTTAACATAATCCGCGAATTCAATGTGAAGAGTCAAAATAAATAACAGCCATTCATTAAATAAAGAGACTGTTATCCTTCACGACAAAAGTGTAAATGACTGAACAGACAAATTTCATTCTCTAGAACTATGACTTATGTCCTAATTTTCTTGAATACTTTGAATTGTGTCTTGAATTTACTAGACATTTATGGATTAAACAAATCATAACCAATATACATGATATATTGTTTGCTTTATTTCCCTGTTTAGAATACACTGTTATTTTACAACAAAAAGAGAAATCGGTCATGCACGTATTTTTAAAATACAAATATGAGTATTAAAATATTATCAAATACAAGTGTAAGTATTACAATATAAACCAATTAAAATGCTGATTTGTAAATCATCACAAATGTTGATTAATTAATATTATTAGTACAGAATGTGCTAAATGATTGAAAGGAATCATACTGTAGACAATTTCAATTTTTCTTTCATTTATTCAATGTTCACATAAACAATTATTGTACCGAAATGTTGTTATTTAGAAAAACAAAACAATGTTTTATTGTATCACAATTCTTCTAAGCTTATTTGAGCGGTAATAGAAATAAGTATATAAAACAGCATTAGTAAGCGTTCAGACTTTTATCGATACTCTATTCTAACGAAATTTATACTGTTCAGACATCTTTAAGACTGTCACGAATACGTTGCGACATATTCGAGCATCAAGAAGATTGTCAAGAATCTATCAAGACTTATCGAGACAGATGTAAGACAGTCGAGAATTGATCGAGACTAACCTTGACACGTTAAAGACTGTTGAAAAAGTGTCAAGAAATTGTTAGACAAGGATAATACTGTCAAAACATATATCGCGTAAAATCAAGTAATGACACAGATAGTCGAGAGCAATATTACAGAATCTTGATACTTATACCAGACAAATTTAGACTTTGTCAAGATTTTTTACAAACATTTCAGACAAAGAGAAAATGTCAAGTAAAAATTAATGCAAATTCATACACAAAATTCTCTTTTCAGTTATTTGAACTTTTGCAGTGCCAACAACTTAAAACGTAAAATCAAAAAGTGCAATGTATTTACTTTTAAAGGCATCCTAGGTGAATCTTCGGCCAGGCCTATTTCATCTAGTACTACGACAGACACAAATCTGTTTAAGTTCATTTCTTTTTGATATGCAGCACATTCTCTAAAAATTCCAAGTATGCCATCAGGTGTGGATAAAGGACTGCACTGGAAGGATACCATCTTAACCTGTAAGGAAAAAGATACAACACAATCCCATTTACAGCTAATATTGCATGTGATTAGACTACAAATATGCAATCATTATTCTTCTAACTTATCTGCACAACATGCTAAAATAAGCATAAAAAAGTATGTTGAGAAAAAATAACTTAGTGATTAAATTGCATAACGTTTCGAGTACATAGTTAATACATAAAACTATTAATCGCAATGAATTACATAGCTTTCCCAGTGAAAAAAAAAAACCGATTATTTCACATATGAAATAAATGTGGTTATTTCACTCCTCTGACGTCATACGACAATAGGCCTTGTCAAGACATCGATCACGTAGAATCAAAACAAACCGTGAATGCGTAGAAAAAAGATATAGTTCCTTACATTTATACATTAATTTCATAAAAAATCTATTTCACATAAAAATAATTACTAATCACTGAATTCAAATGTCGCAAAAGAATCAGCTCAAATATTATTGTGTTGTTCGGTCACTCGTTGAATGTTTTGCCCTATATGAATTATGCGATTAGGTTTTCTATAAATAAAAGGAAAGCAAGATATATCTGATTTTATACAATGTATTGTTTTCAATTAAGATTTGGCAGATTAGTAATTATTATAAAAAAATAGAAAATCATAAGAACAAAAAAGCATGTCCCTTTTAAAACAAAACGTTTATTGATTGATAAAATAGCAAACATGTTTTGAATATTTTAGTAACGTACTCATAAATATTATCACGTTAGAAGTTTGTATCCAGGTTAACAGCTTAAAATTAGTATTTCAAAAATATCAGTGGGTACATATATCATATTTCTTTCCCATTTTTCATGACACAAACACTTAACATGTTTAAACCCTGAAATTGAAAGTAGATATTTTTTTTTATCACATTTAACTTGCTATATAACAAAAACATTTCAGTTAAGCAATGAGCTAAAATGCTTCACTAAGTAACCGCTATTTAGTTTTTAATTGAAACTGCAAAAGGTTAATGTTTAAGAAATTAGTATTCGTAAAGCGTGAACAATAAAACAAAATTATTCTAGTATACTCTCTAAATGCTTGTAATTGCGGTACCATGATTAACAAATAGAACTTTCAAGTCTGAGGCTTAACTATAAGGATCATTTAAAATATCTATGAATACATTTTTTGGTGTAAGGAATTCGATATTTTAACAAATGTTATTCCTCCAGTATCAAATGTGAATCAAATGATATATTTACAACCGGATTGTTTAAGCTTATTCATAATGTACTTGTTATCTTTACCGAAACATTTAGACCCCCATTTATTTTGCCTATTACATCTATTAAGTAAGCTATTAAATGTTAAATAATAGCTGCACAGGTTAGCTCTGATATATATAATTTTGGTATATTTGTTACAGTATCAAATTCTTTACGTTGGTATCTTTTTAGCTTTTCGATGAATGACTTAAGACGCCAATTATGTTCTAGCGGTTATAATTCACCAAAAATAAAAACAACGTTTACAATCTTGAAAACCTGGTGCTGAGTTCGTAAGTAGAGTGCAACTTAAAGGGAGTACTGAATTGGTCCATATTTTATTTGTTTTAACTTGTATCCTTATCAAAAATCTTTTTAAAGTATTATCGTTGTTAGTACTAGATGCAGTAGCCAGGGATCTGATTTGTTGTTTTCTGTCCTATGGTGTTTTGTTAACCATCTGCAGGCTGTTGGTGATCTTCGTCTGAATTGTTTCACAATTTACTACATTGTAATGATTTTGCTCATTGTTGAAGGCCGTATATTAACTTATTTGTTTGAATCACCGTCGTTTGGTCTTCGGTGGATATTTGTTTTATATTTAAAAATATACAGCTTATTTCCTTTTTCTATATCCAAGCCACTCTTTAGCTATCAAATATTGTGAGTGCTTGATGTAGTATATTGATATGAATGAAGGTTGCACAAAAGTTAGTATTCACTCTCGGCCTAGCCATATATGACTTAACGAATTAGAAATTAAACATCGTTATTATCAAAGAAAAACGGAGGCTTGTGTTGTTTACTATTGCCATGCTTGGAAGCACAATCAATAATGGTTGTTGCTGACTGTATACTAACGTTCTCTGCCTGTTAGGCCTTTGGGGCGTGGCAGAAGTCGAGATTGTAGTTTCGTTATCAACCAATACGGCTTTAGAGTTGAAATTTCGAAAGAGACATGCTGTGGATTGGCTATATATTCTCCATTATTTAGTATTGAAACAATAAAAGAGCACGTGATCCTTAGCATAACGGACGATCTGCTACATTTTTGTGTATGCTTAAATATTTCAATTAAAGTCAACAACACTTGACGGTGGTAATTTAAAGTTCCCGTTAGCTTTTATGCAGTTTCCTATTGGTTATGATTCAATTAAGGATATTTAAGGTTGTATGGGAGTCTAAAATAAAAATGATAAAATTTTTTCATACTTTGCCAAAGCGTAGTATCTATTGATATATGTTGAAAAATATAATAAAAATGATAGGTCACCGCGCATTTTCTCAAGCTACAGGACGTGACAAAATGACACATTTTGTATGGATTATACAGGAAAAACACCATTTTGTTAACTAAACAAAATGATAGAGTCGTTAAATACTTAAGGAAAAGATAGCTTTCAGACAATGCTTTGAGAATATTGAAAGAAAAGATAGGGTCACCGTACGTTTTTTCCGGCTAAAATACAAAATAGGAAAATTCCATGTAGAATCTTTCAGAAAATGCACTGTTTTAGAGTTACCTCCCCTTAAAATGCCCATTTAAAAAAAAAAATCAACATTTGCAAAAATATTGATATTTATAAGTTATATTCCTATAAATTGTTTTTTTAAATGAAAATTCACATTAAATATCTGCATTTCTGCATCAATTTTTGCTAACTTGATAAAAAATCTGGACCTTTGGTTCTCTCTTTTTTTACAATCCAAGATGGAGGAAGACACCGATACCACCTTAACGGGCTTAAGCTCTTAAACTGAAATATTCTGCAAATAATAACTCCGTTTCCAAGTAAAAAATCGGTTGCTATGGTGATAAATCTAAAGAGAGTCCAACGCATTTTTCTAGTCGATTTGGAAAAGTAGTATTCAAACTTCATAACTACAGTGCTAACTATGCTGTATACATTTGCGTTTTTCTGAAAAACATACGAGAAAATTGGACAATGTCGCTTTCAAATCCTCAAAATAGAAAAGTTGAAATATGCATTTTTTGGCAATTTTTTTTCAAAAAATACAAAATTTGGTTGACATGCAATCTTAACTAAAATGAAGGTCACCGGAAGCTCGATATTTGCCAAGCCTACGTCGTCGAGTAATTTTGCGCGCCGGGCAAGATGAAGGCGATTTGGTGTCACGATATATAAGTATAATGAGTTCGATTATTGGTCGAGGAAGAATAAAAATTGGCTTTTTCTAACTAGAAAATCTAACATTGTTGGGCTGGTATTTAGACGAATATCATATACAGAATGTGTTTGCAGCCATGTATCACCATTAATTGTGGTACGATGGTTTAAATCTGTCTTAGAGTTGTCACTGGTTCAGACGTACCTATAACAGGGACAGTGTTCACTATTTTACAGAATGGACTGTTAGAGGCTTATTCCTTACTTAACACATTGTTTAACACAAGCACAAGGACTACCCTAAATGATTTTTGTGAATTCCTTTACATGCGTTTTGTGTGTCATAATTAATAAAGACGATGCAAGTATATTCTTGATGCAAAAAAACGCAGAAAGTGATATCGTAAATATTGGTTGTTTTGTTTAAAACGTTTGATTTAAATCAAATATTTATTTCGATATATTCGACTTCAGTGTGGATTACAAAGAGGAGATAGTTATAGCAGATAATTACAATAATGGCAAGTTTAATGTATATTTTATTTCAAAATACAAATCCTCTTTTAGATTGTTGTTTCATCTTGGGTTTTATGTCTTACTTGGTGAATGAAAAAAAAAAGAAAAACGTGTGAAAACAGATTCAGTAAGGGATATAAGCCGATAACAGTCCATTCTGTAAAATATTGGACAGGTCTGAGGCCGCAGGCCGAAGACCTGTTCAATATTTTACAGAATGGACTGTTAGAGGCTTATATCTTACTTAAAACATTGTTTAACACGTCGATAAAAGTTAAAATAAAAGAAAAGCCAGCAAAGATTTATTTTCATCAAGTATGAAAATTGTTTTGTGAATAAACTTTCTTTACATTAAAATATATCCTACATGTTGGCCCCTTTAAACAATAACTAAACTTAATACAAATAGACAAAAAGAAAGTACAGCTGAAGGTAAACAACATGTATTGCTACATGAAGAATAACAGTAAGACACAGGGTATGTGTATCGTGATTTTTACGTGCGCAAGGACTACTCACATTTTCTGCTCATAGTGTCCGTGGATACCATTACATACGGTTTGTGTTTCAAAATGGATAAAGTGATGAAAGTATATTTTAAATGCAAAAACGAAGAAAAAGATGTCGTTGCATGTATTAGTGATTGTGTTGTTTCAAACTTTGGATTAAAATCAAATGTGTAATTGGAATCTATTCAGATACAGTATTCAGTGTGGATTACAAAGAGGATATAGACAAAGCAGCTAACAATGGTTAGTTTTATATATATTATATTTCAAAATGTAGTCCTCCTCTTTTAGTTTCTTGTTTCTTCTTGGGTTTTATTTTTACCAAGTGAATGAAAAAAGAAAAAGAATAGGATATGAAAACAGGTTCTTGTTGAACCATATCGAGTGCACCGCAGTCGATTTTATTACAAATACATATTAATTAATCTGAACAAATGAAGAAATAGCAACATGCAATCAGTTATATTCTTTTATTGGATTTTTCAAGAGACTGTACCCAAACGGTACCACCTGAATACACCCCCCCCCTTTCTGTTTTTTTTTCTTTCTGCAAGGTCGTGTCGCTCTTTTTTTTCGTTTATTTGTTTATTGAGTCCTTTGTGTTTTATAAATGTTACCGAAATATATTCTTGTCTCGATCTTCTTTTGAAAAAAAAATCTCTCATAAAACGATCACTGCAAAAAAGTGCGAATCGGAAACACGATTGGTTTGTTTGACAGATAAAATGCGGTAATGTGTTCCTTTATTCTACTTTCCATATTCATCGTGGTTCATGAGCGAAGTGTAGCATTATATTTATATTTAAGCAATAATATCAGACTTAAAAAAACAATATTTCTTAATCAAATTAGAAACTTGAATATTATTAAAACTATTATAGTCCCCTAGTTCATGAAGGAAGTTCAAAATTCGCACTTTCTACACAGGATAAGGTTTAGTTTGTTCATGGCCCTTGTATTGTAGCATGATCTATCAAATTAAAAAATAATTACTTCATTGATTTATTCATTTTTAATTGTAGTTGAAACTGATGTTAGGAAGAATAAGAGCAACACCAGAGGTCAATTTTGATAGTCTAAAGACGGATGAGGATAACTCTTTTGAAAAAAGAAATAAATTCATAAAATCCAAAGAACAAGACTTTCAACGAGCATAATCAACTTATTGAATTAGTCTTAAAAGAGACAACCCCAAAACACGAGAAAATGGCTGTGATATTAGTATTGGATGTGTTAAAAATCAATTTGAAAGTGATTTCTTTTCCTCAAGAAACCGTTTTGATGAGTGACAAAGTTATTGTATTGGAAAGTGACTTTAATAAAATGTTTTTATTTAACTGTCATTTGTTCTTTGGTTGTATTTAATGTTTACAAGATGAAAACAATTGGGGTATTAATAGGTTTTTTATTTGAGTGATTTAACTATCATTTACCTGTAAGAATCAGTTATGCTACCTTTAGCTGTCCAATATTTTTAAGAAAGAGGAGGGCTATTCTTAAAAATATTGGACAGCTAAAGGTGACATAATGGTTTCTTACAGGTAAATGATAGTCCAATCACTGAAATAAAGAACAGGTAAAACAATAGAATGACGTCACAACAATGTTTTAATAATTAATATCAACAAATAAAGAGATAACGTGCAATCATTTTAAATTCTTTTGTTCATTTTGGGATTTTTAATGACATTGACCCAATATTGTATATATATTGAAGACAACATAGTCATAATCATGTTTTTTTCATGCAAATCTTTATGGTATGTCTCTAACAATTAGACGGTTTTCATTCGTTTAAAAACTAACAACAAACATAATTTTTTTATGAGTCATAACTAGTTGTAGATTTTTTCCAAAGATTTAAACTTCAATGATGTTAAATCCTTATGAATATTTTTACCTTTGTCATTCCTCGTCTATCGAAATCAGGGATCATTATATTTTCAGAATTTCTGTAAGCTTGTTTGTTTGTTGGTTAGCCCAGGTGTTATGCAACTGGTTGAATTTTCATAACAATACACTTATTGATTATGATGTGAACTATCTTAACTATATGCAAAATAAGGGATTTAATCCAAATTTTGTGTAAATGTGAACAAAGTTATAATTTGTTTAATGTTATTCAAGGTTTTTGTTTAAGATTCGTGACAGTCGCAATTAAAATTATTTGTAGGTTAGATTCCTTACTAATAATTTGTGGACACACAAACATGAGCACAATCGTTCATTTTTATTGGATTTTTGTAATAGTTTGAACCAACCGTTATCGTCCGCTAGCCGTTGAAATTATATTATGCAAGCAATCTATGGTCAAATCAACACCTTATTCTTAACTTGTTTCCATTAATTTTAATGAATGTTATAGTGCATATTATTACCTCTTTCAAACTCCTGAATAAATCATTGTGAGCTGCATTTCCCTGCATAGCATCAGAAACTATTGTTTTTGCCAGAGATTTGGAACTGCCAGGTTTGCCAACAAGAAATAAGGGGATTCGTAGTTCAATACAAACAATCATCATAAACACATTTTCTTTCAAAGCCGTGTTCTTAGCAATATTTGCTGCAAGTTCAACATTATCTATGAATACTGACTGACATCTACAAAGAATAAAATCATTATTGTTTATATAGTATTACCCCCCCCCCCCCCCAGCTTTGCATTACAGTGTCACGCTTAGTCCCAACTTAAATTCTTATTCGAAATTTCAATAGAAGGATAATAAATTTACATAATCTAAAATCTAACTAAAGCTATCATTATAAGGCTTTCAAAGTTTTCAGTCGTGATCTCGGAAAATAATGTAATAAAACAAACATAAGTTATAGTGGTAGCCATTCGAACCCGGAAGTACATTTGTTACCAGTTTTGATCCAGATCCAATCGAAGAATATGTCCAGTTTAATATCCATTATTATTTGGGACAATATCCCTAATGCGCCTCCAATTGAGGAACACAAAGGTTGTGTGTAAACAAAAAATCTATGTGTAGTGATATTTGACATGTTTAGATTTTTAACAATTGACTGAGCTTAACCATTTGTGTTGATCTGGAAAGTATAGGACCTTAAAATAAATGTGTAAAAACTATGGAGTTAATTATGTGAAAACGTCTCAGCTTCGAAACAAGCCATCATACATATACAAACATACGATATGGGCTGAGCTACAGAAGAAAACGGTATTATTACCCTCAATGGAGAAACAATTGCGCATATTGCCCCTATTTGAGAGATGGATTTGAGAGGATGTCAGACTGATTCATCCATGATTGCATCTTGTACACCAGAGAAAATTGTGGAAATAAAAGTTTTAAGATCAGCATCAATTTTCGATTTGAAATGTATTACTGGTACAGGCCTAGGGCTGGTGCATTTCTTTTAGGCACTTTAAAAACTATGTTTACCCCGAGAGATTCCGAAGGTGACTTGAAAAAGGCACTAACTTCAATGATCTTATATATGGAAACATTTAATATTGTTAAATTGTAAGAGAATACAACACACTAAAGGCATTTTTTAAAATTATTGTTCCAGTCATTACACACGTGTTCAGGAATAGCTGATAATCAAGGGAAATAACACTCTGTATGAGTATAATTTGACACATGTGGTTAAAACCATTATTTGGCCATTAATAAGCAGCTGGTTACTAAAGTATGCAAGTAAACAGACACATATATTAACGAAAAGCATGTTTTTTTTACATTTTAATGCACAGTAACAAATCACAAGATCGTTTCTTTTCTCAAACCTTTACACCTATTTGATTGTAAAGCTACTATTGGTTGTTCCTGATTAAAAGGTTAAAATTAAGATTGTGAAACCACAAGGGAGAAGCAGTTTCCTTTTTAGTGAAAAAACTTTCAAGAGTGTGTTTTTTTCTCTATAAATAATACAGTTTGCATTAAATGAAATGATAACACAACCTGAGTAAATTTTTTGTCTGATTTCTGTTTCAGACATATCGTTCCGTTTTAGCCTGAGACGGCAAGCTAGAGGTTTTAAAAAGTTCTGAATTACCGGTAAGCATTTGGTTTTATTTTAGGCAAGTTCTAAATTGTATATTTTGGGTATTTTTTCAATTGAAATAATAGTCAAAGTCAAAGTCAAAGTCAAATGTATTATTATTATTTTCATAGATCAATCATAATACATGTGATGTCATTAATTTGTCTTAAAAACTCATTTACATTTCTTACTGAAAAAGGGTGTCACTGTAAAAGACTTAAAAAGGTTAATAGAATTATGTAAAAGTTTTTTAAATTTGCACTTCATTGCACATTAATTATATGATGAATATGACATTCATAGCAGTTTAAGTAGTTTCTATAGTTGAAAAAAACTGATTTCTGCTGGTAAAAAAAAATTAAGTAATTTAATGATTTTTTTTAGGAAATCTATATTTTGACATAATTTCTCAGTCAAAATGAGCTTTTAGACACATGATCATTTTATCAAATGCTTAAACTGGGTCTGTATATTGTAATTGAAGGTTAAAATCATCTGTTTTTTTCCATATTGTGACCTGTGAATGTATACTAGAAGAAATCAATTATACTTGCACATTGTATTCCGAATTAATAAATATAGCGATATAAGTGTCGTTGTCTTATAATGCTGAAACAACTTGATTTTTTTTCTTCAGAAATGAACATAAATACACAGGTTTTTTTTCGGAAAGTCTTACCGATGAAGATGAAGAATATTAGGAAAAATCAGATCTATGGATTTCAATATGGGACAATATCCCTAATGCGCCTCCAATAGAGGAACACAAAAGTTGTGTGTAAACAAAACATCTCTGTGTAGTGATTTTAAACATGTTTAAATTTGTGTTGATCTTGAAAGTATAAGACCTTAGAATAAATTTGTAAAAACTATGGAGTATTATATGATTTCAAAGTATTGAATTTTCAAAGTATTGAATTTTCAAAGAAATTATTGTGTGAAAAAGGGATTTTTTACCATGAAGATTCGCATCACGAAAGGATTTTCGGGGTATGTTAATTTACGGGAAAATGAATCACACTTCGTACCCCGAAAATTTAACCACATAGTTATGTAAAAAGCTTCGAAACAAGCCATCATATATATACAAACTTACGATATGGATTGAGCTACAGAAGAAAACGTTACCATTACCACCAATGGAGAAACAATTGCACATATTGCCCCATTTACTTGTATATGTTATGATTGAGAATTGAAATATAGAATAAAATTTTCAAAGAGACAACAACCCGACCAAAGATCAGAAAATAGCCTTAGGCGACCAATTGGTCTTCAAAATAGCAAGAAAATCGCACATCCTGAGGCGTGCTTCAGCTGTATGGAACGCCATGACTGCCTTAGTTTAATGATCAGCACTATATGCAGTGCTCAAAAAATTATATGCAGTACTCACAACATTATATGCAGTGCTCACAACATTATATGCAGTACTCACAACATTATATGAAGTGCTCACAACGTTATATGAAGTGCTCACAACATTATATGAAGTGCTCACAACATTATACGCAGTAGTCCAAACATTAAATGTAGTGGTCACAACATTATATGAAGTGCTCACGACATTATATGAAGTGCTCGCAACATTATATGAAGTGGTCATAGTATTATACGTTTTGTGTTAATGAAGGTGATGATCGGTGATGGTGATGATGATGTTTGATGTATGATCAGATTGATGTATGATGAAATGATTCGGTAAATTTCGGGTTTTTTTAGCGGAAAATTACCGAATCCATTATTGGTAATGCCCAGCAAACAAATTTAAACAGTTATTAAAGTCATGTTATCATTAAGGCAGTATAATAAGGAAATTAAGAAGTATGATCAATTTACCACAAATTTATTCCACACCAGGGCAATTTAAACTTATTTTGATTATCATTTTCATCATATTCACAACTTAATATGTATATACTTTAAGTGTTTAATAAATTGCTTCGCCGAACGCAGCTGGATACGACCGCAGAGGTCCAACCCTGAACCGTTGGGACAAAAATGGACAAACTATTCACGCTTGATACAGGTCTGAATTTGGAATGTAATTAAATATTTGACACATAATAGGTTTCTGACACAGAATAACTGTAGTCGAAGAACTTAAAACTGATTATATAATTTGAATTTATACTTATTTTTTTGGTTTTGCACTTCGCTGTTGCGAAACGCCCCATCCCCCTCGAAAAATTAAAAAAAAATACCCCCCTTTCTTTTGTTGATTTTGTGCAATACACTATGCTGTTGCATATTGATCCTAACCCGAAAAAGAAAAGAATATGTATTCCCCACTTTTTTTGCAAAAAAAAAAAATATATGAAGAAATTTTCTTTTGAATTTCTGAAATCTGATATGAGAAAAAAAATTCTTTATACATAATTTAAAAGCAGTGTGAGAGAGGTAATCAAACATGTTTGGATTACCTCAATATATTTGGATTACCTTCCTTACACTGGTGTCAAATTCCCTCAATTGGCCATTAACCAAGAAACCCTTGTTTCCCCCTCTTTTTTTCCTCTAATTCCTAAACGTTTTGAGCCATAACACCTCCCCTCCACCCACCTTTCCAAGCAAATCATAACCATCCCTTTGTGGTATGGAAACTTGTGGTATAATTTCAGAGAGATTTATACACTTAAGGACTTGAAACTACAAAAATGTTTATCTGGACCCCCTTTTTGGTCCCTAATTCCTAAACAGTTGAGACCATAATCCCCAAATCACTCCCAAACTTTCTTTAGTGGTTATAAACCTTGTGTTGTGGTTAAATTGATTTCTATTTACTTATACAAAAGTTATTATCCGGAAACACTCTGTCGACGACGACGACGACGTGATAGCAATACACGACTTTTTTTTCCAGTCGTATTATAACATATAGATTTATACACATAATATAATTGTGAATTTCTGATCATTTAACTCTAAATAAATATCTTCAGATTACTCGGGACTGAAATTAAGATATGTTATGACCCAGTATTTTTTCAAGGATAACCAAATATCTGTCAGAATTATACATTTCATTGCATTTTTTTTTTATTAATCTTGGTCAGCGATGTTATTAGAAATAGAATTTTACTTTAACATTTACGATTTTTCAATCTTATTTTAAAAAGGCATGGCACAGCAATTAATGTTTAGTGCAAAATAACTAGTTTGTGAATTTAAATCCTTTTAAGTATATTATTCGGACTATGTCATACATAAAAGTCAAATTAGTTTCGACAATTTCCAATTTTTACCCCGTGAGTGATCCATATATAGGAGGAAGAATCCCCACAGAAACAATCAAGATCCATCGTCAAAAGTAACTTTCCAGATAACGAAAAATATTCAGATATGTATTTATATTTGTATCCATCTGATGAGTTGAGCCTTTTTCAACTGATTTTTATAGTTCGTTCTTATGTTCTTCTGATACGACACTGTCCCAGGTTAGAGGGAGGGTTTGGATCCCGCCACATTCTGTATATATGTTTCTGTCCCAAGTCAGGAGCCTGTATTTCAGTTGTTGTCGTTTGTTAATGTGTTACATGTTCGTTTTTCGTTCGCTCGTTTGTTTGTACATAAATTAGACCGTTAGTTTTCTCGTTTGGAATGTTAAAACGTTTATCATTTCGGGGCCTTCTATAGCATAGCTGCCTATGCGGTGTGGACTTTGCTAATTCTTCAAGGCCGTACTGTCACTGTGGCCTATAGTTGTTAATTTCTGTGTCATTTGGTTTCTTGTGGAAAGTTGTTTCATTGACAAGCATACCACTTTTTTTTCATATATTAACCGTGCAGATTGACGAACAAACGTAGTAAACATTTTATTCACCCCCACAAACCCAGATTTCATAAGAGATGATAACTATAAATGAAAATGTTAAACTGGGTCTTGAAAGGGTAAAATTTTCTTATGAAAGTTTATATCTCTATACAAGACTGCTGGTCATGTAGAAGACAAACTGCTCAGCGTGCTAAAAATCTTGTAAAAAAAATGGAATAATTGATGTAAAGTTATGTTAAACACCTACAATGAAATTCTTTAAACTGAATTTTCCATATCTGTTAGATACTTATTCATGTAAAAATGCCAAATTATGAAAATCGATGCCAATAATGACTTTATCATGACCTATATAAGCTAGCGTAATATGGCCCTTAGTTATTATAGAAAACTGACTATTTTATTTAAAAGGTAATTGAGCTTTTTAAAACTGAGTACTGACTATAAAGTGGTACCTTGCTAAAGTTCTTCAGTAGAAAATGAACTCGCGGCATATATCATACAAATTTTCCTTCGATATTTCATTAACTAAAATTTTAATTATTTAACTTACATTATGCCATGCATATTTCTTACGATGACCATAACTAGTTCATTCATTCACCTCTTAGTTTCATATTTTCCTCAGAATGAACTTCCAATAAATTAATAAAATTACATCTGTCCAATTGCAGACAATAGCAGGCGTTATTTTTTTTTTCTGATATAGTTTTCAATCGAATTGCCTTGATAAGATGACTTCAACAACTGTTTCAATTTGTTTGCGGGGCACTATCAATTATGACTGTATTCGGTAATTTCCGCTAAAAAACCTCGAAGTTTACCGAATCATCTCATCATACATCAAACGTCATAATCACCATCACCGATCCTCACCTTCATCAACAAAAACGTATAATGGTGTGAGCACTTCATATAATGATGTGAGCACTTCATATAATGTCGTGAGCACTTCATATAATGTCGTGAGCACTGCGTATAATGTTGTGACCACTGCATATAATGTTTGGACCACTGCGTAAAATGTTGTGAGCACTTCATATAATGTTGTGAGCACTGCATATAATGCTGATCATTAACATAAGGCAGTCATGGCGTTCCATACAGCTGGCTCCAAAAAAATAATTGTGTACTAGTTGAGTGAGTGGACGTCAAACTAAACTCAAAACATGTCTTGATATTTGCAGTTGCTGTGCATCAATCATTGTTTAAAAGATAATTGCTAACAAAGATAAAATACATGTAGTTTTTTTATGTCAATTGTTCCTGTCACCTAGGAGATTTTTTTTCATTAATAGTTATTTTTAGCTTTTTTGTAAATGATATCTTGCTGAGTTTTGTAGGTACCAGTTTTATGCTAGACTTTAATAATAGTTTTCCTATAAAGAATGTTTACTGCATCATTGATCATATTGCGGTGGTCAGGTTTGCCATTTAAAGCAAAGTCATTTGATTCCTATTTAAATAAAATTTAATGTCTGAATTTTGTTAATATTCGAATATAACATTTCGAATAAAAATTAAAAGAAATAAAGAAAAAAAGTAACATGCCTATTTCTAGGATTAAAATCAAAATTCAAGTACTCATAAGTGATATACCACTGTTTATTTAACTACTATCATCGAGTTTTTTTATTTAAACATTTTAGAGTGTAAACAAATCTTTGGATGAATATCGTGCTTTCGATGGCCCTTTTTATTCGATTGACAGCGCCTTTTTCACTTTTTACATTACACTTTCACATACAGTCTAGTCAAAATAAAGTTTAACGTCAAACAAATTGCAACAAAAGAAATTTTTGTGCAATTTGAATAATAATTTATGTCTAAACAACATATCAAAAATCGACAAAAATCGATCGGCTTGTTTTTTCTCAAAATCGTTTAAAAATTTGCTGATAATTTCCGTGTAAATTACGTAACGTTCAGGCTGCCGTAGAGTGAAAGAGTTAACAAAAGGGAAATAACTGCAATGTAGCAGACGAATTTGCTGTTATAGTATCAACGATTTTGCCGGTATTGGTAAGTATTTAAATAAAATAAAAGACAATAAGTTGTATAATAGGTATGTTTATAATGTTCAATTCATATATAGATGTTCACGAATACCGATTTTTTGTCAGTAAATGTTATTTGTCTAGGATTCACACACTGGCTCTGTCGAAGCCTTTTAATGAATTAATTTTGAATGTAAGCCGAAAAACTCTGATAAGTCCTTTGGTCATAAATAAAACCAATTACCCTTTTATAAAATATATCTAAAACAACGAAAAAGTACATTTTTATGACCGCTGCAAGCCAAGGCTAATTTCGGGAGAAAAAAGTATGGAACGCCTTTAGTGTCATTTCATACTTTTAATTATCGAAATGAAAATGGAATTTTTAATGTTTAACGGGCATTTTAGATTATTTCTAGCTATGTTTTCCATCAATATTGTATTATGATGTACAACAATTAACATTAACACACTTTTATGCAATAAATTAGTGGAAATCGTCGTTTTCTTAACGTTTTAAGCCATCTATATTTTTGTTTATTACTGTATTCAATATAACCGACGATTTATATTATACATGTATATTAATTTAAATATTGCTTTTTATCAAATGTGTTGTAGTACATGTAGAAACTTGTCATGAAACAATATTATATTTTTGTTTTATTTAAATGTTAAATTCATGGCTATAATATAGACAGGTTTTTTCGATTATCCCCCTTAGTTAGAGACGCGACTCCTAGGTGTCGTCGTAAACAGCGCCGCCATTACAACCGTGAAAAAATTGTAAACAAGCCTTTATTGCCAATCGATCTTAACGAAGAAATCAACATAATGTCATCAGTAGCAAAAGAATGGAAACCTCCGGGTGTTGATAAAGTCAAAACATGGATTGACGACATGCGTGTATGGCCAAATATGATGTACGGAGATATTTACAACTTTCTTGTGGAGTCAAAAGCAGTTGATGGTCAACAAATGAAAAACTTTAAAAGCCTTCAAAGCTTTAACTATTTTCAAAGTGGAAACGTAGGTGTTACAACGCATCATATTAACAATGATAAGACAATTATGTTCAAAGGAGAAGTTCGATCGTCTCAAACAGTCTCAAGAACAAATGACGTATTTGTACTTTGTAATGAAGATGGCTCAATAGTAAACGGGTGGTGTTCGTGTATGGCTGGTCAAGGTCATACATGTAGTCATGTTGGGGCTGTTTTGTGGAAAATTGAGCATGCCGTGAGAAATAATTTGACAGGTGTAGCATGCACGGATGAAAATGCAAAATGGAATCGTGGAACAACGAGAAATGTGGAACCAAAACCCCTATTGAACATTATTTTTAAAAAACCAAAAGCAGGGGAAGATATAATGGACAGTGAGGAAGATAATAACATACCAGGTAGTCGGGATACACCCATGTATACATTGGATAGAGAGTTTAAGGAAGCAGTTAACAATTCCAAACTACTGCCTTTATACAACATCAAAGGAACGACGGCAAGCAAAAGTTTTACATGTAAACCTTTCACTAAGGATATAATTCAAGAAGATCACGGCGATCATACAGCCTTAGACTCATGCGGAAAGTGTTCTAACTTCGTAAATAAGTACATTTCTCTGACTCTTGCTAAGATTCAGGAGTTACATATGAACACCAAAGGACAGAGTGGAAGTGTGTTGTGGAAAGATGCCAGAAAAATACGCCTTACAGCTAGCAGTGCTAGCAAAGTTCCAATAAAGGAAACCACAGATTGCTCTGCATTTATCAGGGAACATTTGTACCCGAAGTTTACAGGAAATAAGTTTACAAGATATGGCAATGAGCAAGAACCTATCGCGAAAAAATATTTACAGTCTGAGGGCCATAACGTTGTTGATCATGGGATGTATGTGTCATTGACAGAAAATTGGCTATCAGCTAGTCCGGATGGCATAATAAATGGGGACACTATACTGGAAGTGAAATGCCCATTTCCTATTGCCAACAAATGGAATTGTTTAGACGAACTAATTGCCAATACGAAATATGATGTCGAAAAAAATGGTGAGGGGATTTATGTTTTGAAGAAAAAAGGGAGCAGAGCCTACTTTATGCAAATTCAACTAACAATGTTTTGTACCGGGTTACATAAAGCTAAAATTTTTATTTGGAGAAGTCCAGATGATAACATTCTTATTGATATAGCTTTCGATCAAGAGTATGTTCAGCAACTAGTTCAACGATTAAGGACGTTCTATTCTAATAAAATGCTGAACAGAATAGTCGATGAGATTGACAATGATCGGCTTGTACTAAGCAGAATATTTAGAAATTTTATGAAGTAATTAAAATTGCACAAGCTGATTAAATGATTTCTATTCTTTCGTTTAATTAAACTTAGGTTAAACCTTAAGCTTTCTCATGTTCATTTTAAGTTCTGACACTTCCTTTTTTAAAATATGGCAAATATAAACATAAAACAGAATCATGTTGGAGTCAATTAGTCAACCAGTTTATATGTACATGCACAAAATGTACAAATGTATGTCACCAGTCCTCAACAATGAGCCCCCCCCTTATTTACTGGTGTGGTGTTATTGTCAATAAGACTATAATTATATGTATCAACAAAAAAAGCAAAACAACAATGTAAACAAATATACATGTACAAATGTATGTCACCTTGATAAACAGTCTTCAATAATGAGCCCCCCGGGAAAAGCATACTTTGAAAAAAAAATTTGTAAAGCTACATGTTGTATAAACTGATGAATTGTCCTGTATTATTCAACTTACTTTATAGATCATGTAGATATTTGATAGACGTTTATGTGTGCACAAATAGTTCACAAAGATTGATCCAGAGAAAGCATACATGAACCATGCTTTTGGCCTCCCCTTTTTAACTTTATATATAATATATATTTTTTGAAAGAGAAACTCATTCATGCACTATTTAGTTTAGTAAATATTATGCCTACACTTGTATACATAAATGTTTATACATGTATCCGACTGGTATAACACATAATGATGATTGATTGTTATTTAATGTCCAGTGGCAAATATCAATTGAATACACTATAAGGTGTTAAGGTACATAACAGAATTGTACACAAGAGACCAAGTCAAAATATACTACATGTATCTGAATAAAGAACTTAAATTTCAGCAAATTCATCAGGTTCTCTTATTAAGTCTGATCTTAAGTTCACAAGGGCTGAACATACAAGAAGAATGTCATCAAAGTTTTTCAAGGAGGACACTGGAACAGTACTACTTAGAATTTTGAAAACTTTAAGTCTACGAATCGCACGCTCCACGTGAATTCTAACTCTTGCTATACGCCTGGTTGTTGTTAAATCCTCATTACTAAGTTGTGGTTTGCATTTTGTAAAGGCTGGAATATTTAGTTTGACTCTGAGTGGGAAAAGTAAATCATCAATTGTGAAACCCCTATCTGCCATTACCTCGTCTCCTGGCAAAAGATACTGACAAAAGCCACTTTTTTCTACTATGAATTTATCACTTGCCCTACCTCCAAAAGCCCGAGATATAAACATTATATGTCCATGAGGTGCAATGCCAACAAGATATTTTGCAGTATTATGTGACTTGTAGTTACTATAAGTCTCTGACCTACTCTTAAGATTTGTTGGTCTCTGTATAAATGTCTCAGCACAATCAATTATCACAGTTGTACGAGGATAATTTTCCCGAAAAGATTCGGGAATACAAGCTCGAATTGTTTCTCGTGGAAGCCAAACAACCAAGCCTTTAAGTTGTTCAGCCAAGGTTGGGCGGTAAATACCACCCCCGGTATTTACCAGTGGTATTTACCGGTATTTACCGCCCCGGACAATACTCCCCAAGTGGTCAATACTGGCAAATACTGGTCAATTGAAATTTTCATGGTTGTTTCTACTATTAATTGAAGTAAAATCTTGATAAAAGTCAAATATAATGTGTCAGCTTATAAAATTAATGAATTTGATATGTTTTATTCATTTATAACACTTATTCTTACCGATTTAAAATTTAGTTTTTATGATATTGCATACTTAAGATATATATATATATATATTTTTATTCAAAATGTATGATTTTAAAGGTAATTAAAATTAAAGGTAAATAAAACTACAGGTAAATGAAGTTACATGGGTCTTTTTACCTATCACCTGGCATTGCTAGGTGTGAAAATTTAATTACTAAAACAACAGCCTCCAATAAAAGTTGACAGTACATGGGTTGAAAGTAATAAAATTGATATATGAAGACTCCCTTAAACAATAAATTATTTCCTGTCCATAGCTATTTACTGTGAGATTAAAACCTTCTTTATGCTGGAAATGGAAATTTGAAGCAGGGACAAAAAGTTTTTATCTTTTACTATAATATTATGCACACATTAATCAATATTGATCCATCTTTGAATTTACAATAGAATTAGAAATGAAAGCATTAAAAATGATTTAAACACTTTCTATATAAGTTAATTATTAATTGTAATTATAATTGACCAAGTAGATAGTGGTTTTTATAGTAATGACCACTCAAAATTTCAATCAACCAGTATTTGCCGGTATTTCCCAGTATTTGCCAGTATTTCCCGGTAAATACCGGTATTTACCACTGGCACGGTCAATACTAGTATTGACCGCTTTTTTGCCAACCTTGTGTTCAGCAAGAACTGGCATCCAAGAATTAAATAATTTGCATGCCAAACTTTTTGAAATACCAAAGCGACGTCCTAAATCATCAAATATCAAATGAAGTTTTAACCTCATCAGTACAAGCAAAAGCTGATCTGCAATATCTAGTTGAAAATTGAATTGATTGTCTTCACGTAGTAATTCCACTAAAGTAAAAAAAACTTCCTTGGTTACACCAGTATATAATAAGGCGTCACTGTCAGTCACAATGTTCGTATTTGCTGACATGGTCCCCCCTTCTATTTTACTCTGAACACCTTTCTCCTCAGTCAATAAAAGTTTTGTCTGAGTTGATGTTGTCTGAATGTCTGACCATTTTTCAGAATAAGGATGGTCGTTATAAATAAGATAGTCCGTCTCATCATACTGGGTAGATTTAGTAACAGTTTCAGGGAAAGCTACATTAAAACTACATGTAGCCTCGGGATACGTTTCATTGTCATCATTTACAGAAATGTCTAGAGCTTCAAAACCAGTAGAGTCCGACACATTATCGTCACCAGAATTATTCTCATAACTTAATTTTAGCTTTTTCACAGCCGTTTCACGACGTGCTAACTTGCGTCTGCCGGGTGTAACTTTACTGTCATAACCAAGTTTTAATTTTGGATACGGATTTCTTTTTGTCGGCGCACCATCAAGAAAATGTTCAGAACATACATAAACATGTTTTGGCAAAGTTTTTCTGTTAATTGCTTTTATCCACTCGAGTTTTGTTAATTCGTCAGAAGGCATCATATGAAACTTGTATGGGATCAAACAAGGACAGTCATTGTGCAACTCGTTGTGTAATTCACACATTGATTTTTTCCACATCTGGAGTTTTCTACGATTATTTGTACAACTATTAACTGCACACGAATTGCCTCCACCTTTTTTATAACTTTCGGCGCTTTCCATAGTAAAATAAATTAATAAATGAAAGAAATATAAATGTAAACAGAAAATCGATAATGTTTTGATCAATGCACGTGCTTTATTTTTCACGGTTGTAATGGCTGACCGGTCACGTGAGAGGTTAATGGATGCGCCCACGTTTTCTAGGTCAGTTGTAGATAAACCCGTCTATAACATCATATTTATTCAATTATAAACTAAAAGGATGAATTTATAATATTTTTTATTTTTTTAACAGATGGCATCATAGACAGCTGTATCTTTTGTGACAAGCTCCTGGAAAACGGTGAACCCACAGTAAAACTTGGAAAGAAAGGGTGTGATAACATCAACAAAATTAGCTCCGACAGACACAGGGAAATATTAACTGCGCTTGGCCAAACAGTTCACCATGATTGTAGACGAGATTTTATAAACCTTAAATCGACGAGATGGAAAATAAGTTTGAATGTAGACCCGGAAAAAAGTGATAGAGAAAAAGATTTAAGGTCCAGCAAACCACTTTTCAAATTTAAAGATAACTGCTTGTTCTGTTGGCAAACAGCAAAGAATTACAAAAGAAAAGAGGATATGTCGTTGTTTGTGTAAGAACTTTAGTTTTTCAGTCATCGGTTGAAACTGCATGTAGAGAGAGAAATGACAAATGGGGAGAAGAAGTTTTCAATAAAATACAGATGGCTCATTCTGATTTGCATGCGGCAGATGCAGTTTATCATGCTCAATGCAATTCAAACTTTAGAACTGGGAAGCAAATGCCACAAACTATAGCTACAACACCGTAGGACAATTTGAAAAAAGAAAAACATCCTATGCATGTAGACCAAAGAATGATACTGCAGAAAATGGTTTTCAGAAAATTATGTTGAAAATAGGTATGAATCGGAAGCAAACATCTATCGCCGATGTAGTACGTGAGATGGAAAAAATATGTGGCGTAGTGAATACGTATTCAATTGTCCACATGAAGAACAAAATCCTTCATTATTTTGGTAAATCAGTAATGTTTACAGAAGAAGAAGGAAAACCAAGTATTCTGACGTTTCGAAACAACATTTCATCGAATATTGCATACTTTTTATAATCGTAGAGGAAAAGAAAACAAGAAAGAAGAAAAGAAATCTATCATATCAACTGAAGCATAACTTATAAAAGAAGACATCAAGCTAATAACGTCTAAAGACATTATTATCCGTCTGCAGAAGAAATGGAGTCAGAGACCTTAAATGCTGACTATGTTCCTCGTTCACTAAGAATATTTTTGAACTCGTTATTTAGCGATGCAGATTGTTTCACCAAAATTTCAGCAATTGGACATGCAATCATACAGGCAACAAGGCCACGAAGTGTAATAGCACCATTGCAGATTGGCTTATGTATTCAAATGCACCACCACTTTGGTTCCCGTTTCCTTGTCGACACACTGTACAATCTATGGTTTTGTTCATTCTACAGTGAGGTACAGAAATTTGAGGTGAACGCTGCTGCGTCAAGAAGCACAGAAAATGAAAATGACAGTCAATCATTTGTACAGTTCGTTGCAGATAATGTAGACCACAACATAAGATCTTTAGATGGGTTTGGAACTTTTCATTGGTTGTGTATTATATCAGCCTCCACTCCTGGCATCAAGAAAGCAAGAGCTGTACCTCGTACGAACCCAAGCATAAAAGAAATAACTGCATTAGCAAACATAAACGTCAACTTATACAAAGAACAATCCAACTCGTTCAGGCAATTAATATACGAAGAACTCAAGAAAAGAGAGATGGGAAATGAGACTTGGAAGCTTGATCTATTATCCAAAATTTGTTGGCCTCTAAAGTTAAGTACAAGTTGGTCAGCTATAATGCATAAAACTAGTTGATCTTATCCCATACAGTCAAATATTACATTTCTTCCTATGATCGATCTAAATCCTAGCGAAGAGTCCTGCATCTATACAACACTCCATTTTGTCTGTAAAGAGGCTAAGAAAAACAAATGCACTCCTATATTATCTTTTTATCAGCCTTTATACTGGAAGGCAATGACGATACTTCAAAACGAACCTACAACCAGCTCATTTAAATCTGTCGTACTGAAACTTGGAGATTCCATGCAGAGATGAGTGTTGTCGCGAGCATCGGATACCTTATGTCTGGTCCCTCTAAAGCCAGGTGCAAAACTAATTGTGAGACTCGTCGCTGCACATGTAGAAAACATGGTTTAGAATGTTACATTTCGCGTGGCGAATGTTGTGGTCAGAGCTGTATGAATTCAATGCATGGTGACATTAATTTAACAGCTGATGAACTTATGTTTGACTCAAGTTGAAACAAATATTAAATACTATTATCAGTTATAGTTCTAGAATTTTATAACATTTTTCGATTTTATATAAAACCAAAACAGACGAGTGTAAGTTTTGCTATAAGTAAACAATACAAAACGTATGCACTATTATTAAATCAATGAGAAAGTAACACCAGGGAAAATAATGGTAGCACACTGGACACATAAACAAAAATATACCGTTAACACTGAAAAATTGTTAAAGTAAATTTATAAATAAGAAATATATTGAGTAAATAGGTAAGCTAAAAATCATAATTAATAACACATTTCTATACATGTTCGGTAGAGAATAATACAACCAAAAACATCAAAAAGAATAGTTACACCAGGGAAAAAACAGATTAAGCAAAATAATCTTTTTGTATGTTTATTGAATTCGAAATTTGAAATGATTTGACATTTTTCTCATGATGCATTTTGTAAATTATCATTTTGTTGCATCTTATCTATCTAAATTATTTTACAGTGCATCATGCCGTTGACGAACGCAGAAAAACAACGTCGTTATAGAGAAAAGAGAGACAGTGACCCCAACAGAAGAGCAGAATTCCTTGCAAGATGTAAATCAAAATATCAAAGTGACATAGGTGTGGGAAAGCGCAAACGCATCATTGAAATGAAACCACGAGAACAAAGAAACCAGAGAAAAGAATGGAGGAAAATAAAATCAAAACAAAGAAAAATAAAGAAAAGTAATCACGACATTCTTACACCGCCTTCTTCACCACAACCAGCTCCAGAACAAATCCCTCCAGAACATCACAGTACACGCAGGAAGAAAAGATTGATGGCAAAGTGCGACAGGGACAATGACCAGCTAAGGTTGGAAATTGAAAAGCAAAAACGACTTGCACATAGGCTTCAGATGCGCCTGTTAAGATTGAAACGGAAATCCTCTTTGAATACACCAACAGGTCAAGACACTCCAAGGTCAAAAGCCAGAAAACTTCTAAGACATTGGTCTACTGAGAAAGGCAAAGGATCCAGAGCTAAAAGAAGATTAATGAAAAATCAAGCAAAGAAAGCACTACAGTTTCAATACACATTAAATGCAGAACTAATGAATACGTATAGATCAAAGAACAATGGAAAGCAGGCACTATGACAGATTATACGGGGCAAGCTAATGAGAAAATACAAAATCATTACAGAATCAGTGAATGAATTTAGATTTACAGCAGGCAGACAACGTCAAAAGAAAGGCTCACTAAGTAAAAGGTTGACAGACAGAGTCTGCTCATTCTATGAAAGAGATGACATAAGTAGAATCACACCAGGAATCAAGGATACGGTAAAAAAGAATGGAATAAAGAAGCAAAGACGAGTTATGACCGAAAGAACTGAGATTATTCACGAAAGATTTATCCTTGAAAATACAGATATAAAGATCAGTTATCCAACGTTCTGCAGAATGCGCCCATTTTGGGTTCAACCACCGGAGGATTCAGATAGAGAAACATGCGCATGCAAATACCACGAAAACATGCAATTTCTTGTCAATTCTCTTCACAGTTTAAACTGTCTCCAATCGAAAAGACTACAAGAGATCGTTAAGATGTTTGCCTGTGACATTAACAAAATGGATTGCATGTACGGAAGATGTATGGAATGCACAGAAGTCATTCTTCAATCAGAAACTGATAGTACTATAAATACTGAATGATTTCAGTGGAAAACAAAGAAAGAAACCAGACTTATAAATAATCAAGAGAAAGAAGTTACACTAACAGTTAAGAAAAAGGTAACTGACAGTATAGATTCTTTAATAGACACATTTTCGAGTGAAATGCAAAGATTCAAAGTCCACACATTCAATATCACCAACCAATTCAATCACTACAGGAACATGAAGGAAAACTTAAAAGAAAATAAAGTTTCAATACACATTGATTTTGCTGAGAACTTCCTTTGCAAGCTTTCAAAAGAAATTCAAAGGCTGAATTTCGGTGCATCCAAGCAACAGATTACTTTGCACACATGTGTGTATTACACTAAAGGAAGAACCCAAACGTTTTGCGCAGTTTCAGATTGCCTAGACCACAATCCAAGTGCTATTTGGGCATTTCTTGATCCGATTTTAGATAAAATTATAAATGAGAACAAAAATGTAGACACACTACATTTCTTCAGTGATGGCACATGCAGCCAGTATCGTTAGAACGGTAACTTTCAAAGGAAATGTCAAAACGAGGATTACAGGCTAATTGGAATTTTCATGAGAGTGGACTTGGGAAACACCCTGATGGTGTTGGTGGCACACTAAAGAGAACAGCACACGATTTAGTTTTACATGGAAAGGACATCACAAGTGCAAAGTCTTTTGTGGAGAGTATTCAAGAGCAAGAATCCTTGGTGATGCTGTATGAAGTTGCAAAAGAACATATTGCAGAAAAAACACGTCTACTAGCATCTCAGAATCTAAAAGCTGTACCTGGAACATTCAAATTGCATCAGATAAGAACGTCAATATGTGGGGAAATTTGGTACAGAGATGTCAGCTGCACATGTGTTGAGAGTTGTTCGGGATATGGACATTATTGGAAAAAAGAAGTATTAATAGTAAATAGCAAACATGTCCAAGAAAAAGATAGAGAAGACGGCAAGATGAAAGGGAAAATTCCAGAAGAAAGTGGTTCGAAAAAAAGTGAAGAAGATAAAGAAGCTAAAACAAAATATAAAAAATCCTGTGATCATTAAGAACCTGATGGATATGTCCCTAAAGGTGCAGATTCTAGTACCAGAGAAGCATTCTTCTTAAAGACTTTAAATGATTTGGCAAGTTGTACAACTTTTTCTGATGTACACAAAATGTGCACCAAGATACAGAATTAGATAGATAGACAGGAGTTCAACATAGATTACAACTATTTTTCATCTATTTTGATTACAGGCATCAGTGTTGATGAGGATTCCCTTCAAATATTTCCAAGGGATATTTCTCAGAAAGAACTACTTGACTTGACTCCTGTTAGGATTGGAGCGGATGGTAACTGTCTACCTTATACTGGCAGTGTCTTTGCCTTTGGTGACCAGAAAAGAGCAGAAGAAATTCGGGTCAGAATGATAATTGAACAGACTATTTTCAACGATTGCTACCTAGAACAAGATTACCTTAAACGGGGCACAGATAACTCATATACAAACAACGCTTTGTCAAAAACTTATGCCATGTACTCAAATGAGTATATTCCAAATGAGAGACTATCTCTGCGAAAAGTGGAAATGGTATACCAAAAGGAAGTAATGAAAATAACAAAGAACAGGTCTTATATGGGAATCTGGCAACTGTTTTCACTTTCCAGTATTTTGTGCAGACCACTATTTTCTGTGTATCATATGCTAGGCAATCAAAATGTTCGCAATGACCTTCATAGGGTAATCCTACCTAGGCAAAACATAGGCCTTGAAACATCTTATGTAATGTGGACAACAACAAGAACCGACATGAATGAGTCAAACTGGGTTCCAAATCATTTTGTAGCAGCTTTGAAAATAGAAAATGAAACATCAGAGAATATAAGAGAACCGTAACAGATGGCAGATAAATCAGTGGGTGATGCACACCTAAATGAAGTCCATGACAAGAATATAAAAACAGGTGCAGAAAGTCAGAAAGTTTTAGATATTGGAATGGAGGAAAAGGATACCATTGAGAATTTTGATCCAAATGATGTAACACCCCAATACCTAGTCGATCGTTATGTTCTCGTTAAATATGACAATAAGCCATATCCTGGCAAAGTAATAGATTGTGATGAAGCTGAAGTATATGTCACTTGTACGCATAGTTCAGGGAAGACTTTAAAAACGAGTACGTTTTATTGGCCACTCGCAGTTCGAGATAAATGTTGGTACGGTATGGATAAGATCATAGGAGTCATTCCTAAACCAAGACTTGTAGGACAAAAGTATTTTGTAGACAATCAATTGTGGGAAAGTGCTCTCAGAAAACTAAACATTTGACCTGGTATTGTGTATTCTTAATTTAGTGAAATTAAGCATAAAATGAGCGACCAAAAAGACATACTGATTTTCTTTATTGCAAATTTATCAATTCTAAAAATTTCATTTTTTTCAAATTTCAATATTACAAGAAAAGTATTTCATCTATTTTTGTACGTCCTTGGAGTTCCCAGTCCTAATGATATGATGTTTTAAAGTGAATAATCTTAAGAAATTTCTGACTATCATAGAATAACTAAGTTTAAGTTAAACTCCTCTTTGACAGATACCTTCTTTATAACACTATTTCTTTCCTTTTGATAAATAACGGTTTTTTTAGCTGAAAGTGTCATTGATGATACTATTTATGTCATTGTTGTTATATTTTTTCCTTTGTGTTACCATCCTCTTTTACTTTTAAACATTAAATTTATTGCAAATAAACTTATCCAAGAAGATTCTCAAATGATATTAGTAATACTATCTACACAATGGGATATTAAACAAATGTAATTGATCCTGCAAAGTAGATTTAAGAGAAAAATAACAACGTTGTTTTTTACTATGCCTCTACCTAGTGTATGAAAAATGAAAAATTCACTTCTTTGGAACTTAGGATAAGGTGAACGTAATTTGATAACACATATATTGGATACTCAGGCTATTATTTTGACTTTACACAAAATCTGAAATTGACCAATTTTAAATATCAGTGATTTTTTAATCGGTAACTCCAGGGACTCTTGCAAGCAGCAAGGGTATGTTTCATGATTTTTTTACAATGTTATTGTTCATGTTGATGTTAAGTTGTATTTTCATGTTTTGCAGAAGTTAAAGTTCTAATTAAAGTCATATTTTATCTGAGACTTGCTCATCATTTTTATAAATCTTCTGGTTTTGAATTTGGACATTTTTTGAGAATGACCCATAAACGCCTGTGTGCGACGTAATTAAAAACTTGGAAATGCTATCAAGACTTTTTAAAACGTCATCAGTGTTTCTTGGTGAATTAAGGTTATGTTTAAGGACGTCTTGTTCTATTTGTTTAAAGTTCATCGGAAGATACTAAGACCTTGGTGATAAATAATTCGTTTCAACTTCACAAATTATCCATGATGGTCTTTAAGTATAGATTCAAAGAACTGACGATGTTTATCGTCTAACTTACGTTATGTACTTGTTATACTTTTCTTGCTATTTGAATTTGTATATTTCAAACCTTTACTTTAAAGTCAATTCTTGATAAAAGCCTTTTGGTGTGGCTATATATGCATACACTCTGCCGAAGTTTTGTCATGCTACGTTTAGAGGACTTGTTTTTCAACAAACTGTCGTCATTCCCCGGGAAAACAATTGTGTCACTCTGTTTGCCGACTTTTTCCTTTATTCGTATTATGTGGACTTCATACACAAAATTCTTAGTAAGAAAGAAAAGAAGTTAACAATATACTTTAACTTTACTTTCCGCTATATAAATGATGTTCTTTCGCTAAATAATTCAAAATTTGGTGACTATTTTGATCTCATTTATCCAATCCAACTAGAGATAAAGGATACAACATATACAGCAAAGTCTGCCTCATATCCTGACTTTATCTAGAAATGAGGGTCGGTTGAAGACAAAACTTTACGACAAAAGAGATGATTTCAAAAGGTGATTTTTTTTATTTCTATGTAGCTTCATTTTAGCAGCGCCTGCATACGGAGTATATATCTCCAAATTGATACGATATTCCTGGGCTTGTATTTCCTATCAGGATTTCTTGATAGAGGATTGCTGCTCACAAGGAAGCTATTAAACGTAGAATTCTAAAAATGCAGCTGAAATCATCCATTTGTAATTTTGTCTGACGCTAATAAAAGTATGGAATATCCGTTTCACAGATGGTATCGGATATGTTCCTAATGTCATAAATACACAATCCCTTTTCACGAATGTTAAAACATTTTAACTATTAACCTGGTTTATAATAACACAATAATTGTCTATGTTTATCTTGTGTACTATTTGTCTGGGTTATTTTTGGTTTAATTTTATTTTTTTTGACATGGCGTTGTCAATATAAACTAGAGGCTCTAAAGAGCCTGTGTCGCTCACCTTGGTCTATGCACATATCATAAACGAAGGACACAGATGGATTCCTGACAAAATTGTGTTTTGGTGATGGTGATGTGTTTGTAGATCTTACCTTACTGAACTTTCTTGCTGCTTACAATTATCTCTATCAAATAAACCTATGAATCTATGCCAGTAGTTAAAATCTTTTGTAAAAATTTACCAAATTTACAAAATTGATGAAAATTGTAAAAATTGACAATAAAGGGCAATAACTCCTTAAGAGGTCAATTGATCATATTTTAATTATGTTGACTTATTTGTATGTTTTACTTTGCTGTACATTATTGCTGTTTACAGTTTATCTCTATCTATAATAATATTCAAGATAATAACCAAAAACTGCAAATTTTTTCATCAAATTACCAATTAAACGGCAGCAACCTAACAACAGATTGCCCGATTGGTCTGAACATTTCAGGGCGGATAGACCTTGACCTAACGAACAAATGTTTTCCTGTAAGATTTGCACTAAATACTTTGGTTTCTGAGATTTTAGTCAAAAACTGCATTTTACCCCATGTACTAATTTTAGCCATGTTGGCCCTCTTGGTTCGCAAGCCGGGTTATCGGACACATTTTATAAACTTGATACCCTAATGATGATTGTGGACAAGTTTGGTTAAATTTGTCTCAGTAGTTTCAGAGGAGAAAATTTTTGTAACAGATTACACAAATTTACGAAAAATTGACAAAAAATGACTATAAAGGGCAATTACACGTTAAGAGGTCAACTGACCATTTTGGTTATGTTGTCTTTTTTTGTACATCATACTTTGCTGAACATTATTGCTGCTTACAGTTTATCCTTATCTATAATAATATTCAAGATAGTAACCCAAAACGGCACAATTTCCTTAAAATGACCAATTGAGGTGCAGCCACCCAACAACGAGTTGTCCGATTCATCTGAAAATTTTAGGGCAGATAGATGTTGACCTGATAAACAATTTTATGTCGTGTCAGATTTGCTCTAAAAGCTTTAGTTTCAGATATATAAGCCAAAATCTACATTTTACCCCTATGTTCTATTTTTGGCCATAGTGGCCATCTCGGTTGTTTGGCCGGGTAATCGTTCACATTTTCAAAACTAGATACCCCAATGATGATTGTGGTCAAGTATTGTTAAATTTGGTCCAATAGTTTCAGAGGAGAAGATTTTTGTAAAAGTTAACGACGACGCACGACGACGACGACGGACACAGGACGCCGGACGCCAAGTGATGAGAAAAGCTCACTTGGCACTTCGGGCCAGGTGAGTAAAAAAGAAAATGTGGTATAATTGCCAATGAGACAACTCTCCACAAGAGACCAAAATGACACAGAAATTAACAGCTATAGCTCACCGTACGGCCTTCAACAATAAGCAAAGCCCATACCGCAGTCAACTATAAAAGGCCCCAAAATGACAATGTAAACAATTCAAACGAGAAAACTAATGGCCTAATTTATGTATTAAAAATGAACGAAAAACAAATATGTAACACGTAAACAAACGACAACCACTGAATAGCAGGCTTCTGACGTTGGACAGGCACATACATAGTGAATGTGGCGGGGTCAAACATGTTAGCGGGATCCCAATCCTTCACCTAACCTTGGACAGTGTCGTAACAGTACAACATGAGAACGAACTATTAAAATCAGTTTAAAAAGGCTTAACACATCAGATGGATAAAAAATAAAAATACTACAAATACAAGTAGACGAGGCAGGGTACTTGTACATCCCAACAACAAAAAGACACTAAATACAGATATGAGAGTACTGACAGTTACTGACAGCTAGTTTAAAGCCATTAAAACTAATAAACAAAAATCTTGCATCTAAGACTTAATTTCATTTTCGATTTATGGGTTTGAATGTCCCTCTGGTAAATATTGTGTCCATCTTTTATAGACAATGCAATCCCAATAGATATAAAAGATACGGTATGAGTGCCAATGAGACAACTCTACATCCAAGTCTCAATTTGTAATAAGAAACCTTCGCAGTGCAATCCTCGGATATAACGTACAAAATAATTCCGAGAAGATATAACCAGGTAAATTTGGTAAACTTTTGCCCGATCGTTTCAGAGGAAATAATTGTTTGCAACGTATTGTTATGGCTGACATTGGATCAGCAGTTCAAATAAAAATCGAAATACAAGTAGTTCGAGGTAATTCTTAAATTCTTATATTTATATATTTCTTGCGTGTATGTTTATTTGTTGTTACTTTATCTTATTAACTTTTTAAAGCTCAAATAAAACACTGCGTTCTTTTGATAATAATTGAAAGAAAATCTTTTTAAATGATAATTGCACTCACAGTAAAATGTCTTCCTCAATCTGATCAGCTCCTCCTGGCAGAGACAGTGGAGCAACGAAATGTTTAGCAACTGCTTCCCGGAACTGTTGTCTTTTCTTCAAACAAGAATGGTAGCAAACTCCCAAAGCCAAAACTAGTGATCTTGTTACATCTACTATTAAATCATTTTCCTACAAATGAAAACGCGCATGTGATATAAGTTGAAATTTCTCATAACAGTAAAAATATGATAATTCAATGGCAAGAAATGTCATTTTAAAATCCCTTTATTATTGTATGTGATAAGATTTTGTGAGGAATTCGAAGTTTGCTGAACAAAGTTCACTTACATAACAATACCGATGAATAAATCAAAATTATTTTTTGCAGTATTATAAAAACTATTTTCTGTATTAAGTCAATAATTTTGTTGACCTTTGAAGCCCACATTTTCTTTTACTTTAAATATGCTTATGAAAAAACCAAAACAAAGCCAATAGCGACATAAAGGCTTGTTAACTCAAACAAAAAGTTTTTGTGATGAGTTTTTTGTAGTTTGAGCAAGAAATTGTAATAAAGATCTCTCAATTTCTCACAACCCAATTCACCCCTAAAATTTAATTTGATATGGACTGGTCATCGTTATGTTATCCTACGAAATTTGAGAGGATGTATCATATATTCACCTTTACAAGTTAACCCTGTTTAAATGATTTTTGTGTGTATTCTTTAAGCACACGAAATAGTATCAAGTAGAACTTATAAATGTTTATAAGGAAAACGATGGCAACTGTAGATCCGAAGTTCAAAAGTCTTTAAGAGATTAAAAACATTCAGTATACTGTTGTTTGTGGATTAACAATTATAATTATGGTATGACTTCAGGTTTCTGTTTTATTTTATACTAACAAGTCAAATTGTATTAAATTTTATTAAAAAAATACGATAGAACTACTATTCCTCAACTTGAGAGTGTAGATGTGTTACAGCCAGTATTGAAAATAATGGGCAATATAAGTAAAGAACAGAGAAAATGTCTTTCAAATTAAAGACTTAAGAAATAACGGTTACTATTCAGACTCTCATACTAAATAATTAAAAATTTGCCCCAAAGTTGGTCATCAGGTGCAAAAAGCGTCATTTTTGACAACTTTCCCCCGTTTTCTTGATCCCGAAGACCTCGGGATGCTGATATAGGTATCTAGCTGTGGTCTGCATGTGGCCTGGACCCTAGTCAATAAATCAACTCCAACAGTTGTTAGTTTAATCATATTTATTTATAGTGGATTGGGAAACAAGTTATTGCAACTTATATCTATTCCTTTCCACTTTGAAGGTGCGAGTGCTGTCTTGTAGCGGCATTAGCCTGCCCTTTTTCGAAATCTACAAGGGTCTCTTTTACGTGCAAGAGTTATGGCTCTCTCTTAACACGGGTCATCCATTTATCGTACCCCCTCCCTCCGACGGACTATCATCGTATCTCAAGAACAAACTCGCAAATTGTGTCAAGGGAGAGCCGATAATTAAGCCCCTGAAATTTTCTCCCAGGAACGGAGATCGAACTTTGTTTTAGAACTCTGATGCGCTTACCGCTACACAACAGTTTTTAGGTCGGAGTGAAACTTGTCTCGGTACAGCAGTCTAGAAGAAGTCTTCAACTTCGTACTTTATTTTGCCTTTTTAACTTTTTTGGATTCGAGCGTCTTTTGTAGACAAAACGCGGGTCTGGTGTATATACAAAAATTTAGACCTAATATCTTTGATGAGTTTATTATTGGACAAGAAATACAAAATCCGAATTTTACGCTTTATTCCGATTTTAGACTTCAACTGGACATGAAACCTGAAGCAGTCGTTTCCTGTGCGTATTCAAAAAAAAAATAAAAAATACAATCAATAGTTATATGCCTGTGGATTTGCACTATTTTTGAAAGTTTTAGGCCTCTGAACTTCCTGTATAAGAAACCGAAGGGAGGCCCACTCCTCGAAAAAAAAAAACAGTTTTATCCGATTTCAATTTTATAAGTTCGTATTTGAGCTCAAAAAGCAATTTAAACATGAGAAGCATGGCAATAGATAGCCTCAGGTTGTGGGAACATGCATACATTTCGAAATAAGTATCACAAAATTAACCTCTAAACGTATAAAGAGCCATTGGAGACAAATAACAGTGCATTGAGTAAGCCCATCATATGACGGTCACAGCATGGTAAGGGTTAAAAAATAGACTGGTAAATATTAAGTAGAGATATATATATATTCTTCCAATGCAGAAAGTGATGTAGAATTTTAAAACTAGATGCAGTCAACTTTTCATATTTGGATTACTGGTATCGTTTTGCATTCGATGACAAGATTTTTTTTATACCAAAATAAATTTTGACCAATACAAAATTAAGCTCATAATTAACACAAATACATGTAACAAGTAATTAATTTTAGAAAGTTAATTAACTGGTATAGAAAGTATAAAACTGCTAAGAATTAAAAAAAATATATATACAATTACTCCCTCTTTTGGTTATAAACAGTTTGGAATAATACAAAATTCATATATTATAAAAAAAATGACCTGTAAAACAGGATGTTCACATGCTTTGTCGTGCTTGACATAAGTATCCTGCTAGCAAATTACAGTAAAGCAACAATGAATAGAAATTTATGTGAGAAATTGACCGATATAAATATGGCTCACATGTTACTGCTCATTACTGTCAAGCTGCTGACTACATGTTTATTATCACCAGAGAGTGTTAGGTAAATGCAGCATTTATCACACATGTTAAAAAACTGACAAACTGCTGAACAAATATGAAAATATGAATATGAAAACTATAATGAATGCCACATTACGCTTACAAAAAATTACCAATTCACTTGGTATTACAATTTAAGATCAAATACTTCGATAGGTTTTAATGAAATGATGAATATTATTTCCATTTGAATTAGTGCTACATTCCAAAATTATGCACCTGTACAAATGCTTGCTAATCTATACGGTCATATATATATATAAAGTGGTCATTTTTATAAATTCCTGTTTACAAAACTTTCAGTTTTCGAAAAAATAAGGATGTTCTTATCCCAGTCATAGGTTTCCTAGCCGTATTTGACACATTTTTGGGGAATTTTTGGTTCTCAATGCTCTTCAACTTTGTACTTTTTTGGCTTTATAGCTATTTTGACCAGAGTGTCATGGATGAGTCTTATGTAGACGAAACGCGCGTCTGGCGTATTCAAATATAATCCTGGTACATTTGATAACTATATACAAACGGTTTATTCTCAGTCAAGTATAAAGATTTTACATATAAAACACCAATGGGTCCTTATGTTCTTGTTTTTTGACTTTACATTTACTGTTTATAAAAGTCAAATGCAATAATTGAAGCATATGTTTTTGTCATTTATCTTGTCATTCCAATGTACTTTGTGTAAACATTTATTTGTACACGAGTTTACATGTCAATCTATTCTTTTGTTTTCTTTGTTACATATGAGATGGTTCTGTACTTATACATCCCGTCATTGTGTTAGTGTGCCATGGTAAATGTCCACCTCCAATTTTGTCGGTTTTGATAGTGAGTACATGTAAGGTAATAACACAATGTTCACTGATGTACTGTATGTCTGTTTGTTATGTTCACACATAGTTGTCAATTGAATGGAATTGTATTTGACTGTCATACAAGCGAGAGGTTTAACTAGCTAAATAACCCCGTTTAAACCACTATTTTCTACATAAGAAATGAGGATTTCCCGTTTTGAATTTTACCCTGAGTTCAGTTTTTTGTGATTTGACTTTTTTCAGTATTTGCTTTTAATGATCATATGGCAAAACAAATAAAAATATTGCTCTGTCGTCCAAAGTTGCACTTATTGTAACAGTAAATTATATTGAGGTTTGCAAAGGAAATAACAACTTCACAAATGTTTTTTCCAAGAAACTCAATTCCGTAAAAAAAGATATTATTACCATACATGAACTTTGTCTCCGCTTGAAAATCAGAAATGAGTACATGAAAGTTCCAAATATTTGCATTCTTCCGAATATAACATTATTTTGTTTTTAGATAGATTTCTTTCGTTATCAAGCCATTGTTCCATTACTTAACTATCTATTTTACTTGCTAGCACACTCATAATGTCATACATTTCTACATCAGACAATGCCTTTACCAAGTCAGGAATATGACAGTTATTATCCATTCAGTTGATGTGTTTTAGATTTTGATTTTACCATTTGATTAGGGACTTTCCGTTTTGAATTTTCAGTATTTTTTTTATTTTACTTTTTCAAAACATTTCTGGCAGTACTTGATAAATTGTATGCTTTCGGATCTATTCAAAGTCCTAATTTGTCTACCCGATATACCACTTTGACTCATAATCGCAAAAAGAAAAATATCCCATACCTAATTAAATAGGCTATTCAAATGTGGATAAATAAATATATATATACATGTATATATATTTGGTGATCCGTTTTTTTTTGGCAATCGACAATGAGAGTCAGCAGGTTTAACGAACATGCGTTATTCGACCCGTAAGTCAAATGCATTTTGGTTGTTAGTGCTGTAAATTGACCCCTCTACAACGAAATTCGTTTTGAATGCACATGTATAAAAATTGCGGTTGTTATCCTACGCAATCATAGGTTTGAACGTTGTTTTCAATTTAGACTTGTTTATATTTATTTTGTATGGGCTTGTATTATATTTTCCCTCCGCGGGTTTATATTATCCGTTCATCCTATATTGACTCTTTAAAATTCAAGAGTCTATCCTAAATTGAGGTGAATTAAAAGGCCTGCCAAATACTTTTCGATCCCTAACATCACCGAAGGGACATTCATTGTCGAAATTCGGATATGGTGTAAACAAAGTTAGCACTTCATGTTGTGGTTTACCATCTTTGCCGCAAGTTTATTGTTTCCAACTTGGTTTTAAATTAATATAAAGATCCATTTTGTTACACATTGTGATTAATATTTGTGGCAATCGCCAATGGCGGTCAGCAGGCTTTCAAAACATAAGTTGTTCGACTTGTTAGTCAAATGCGTTTTGTTAAAATATATTTTTTCGCTCTTTTGGTCTTTTGAAAAATGTTGTTTGTGCTGTATTTAGATCCCTCTTCAACGAAATTTGTTACATGCACACTTATATAAAAACTATGCAATGTTAGATCTTTTATTGGTCGTGTGGTCTAGTGGGACGGCTACAGTGCAGACGATTTGGTGTCACGATATCTCAGTAGCATGGGTTCGAATCCCGGCGAGGGAAGAACAAAAAATTTGCGAAAGCAAATTTACAGATCTAACATTGTTGGGTTGATGTTTAGACGAGTTGTATATATATATATATATACATATAAAAGTCTAAATTGAAAACAACGTTTAAACCTATGATTGCGTTGGATAAAAACCGCAATTTCTTTACGTGTGCATGTAACAAATTTTGTTGTAGAAGGGTCTAAATACAGAACAAACAACATTTTCAAAAAGACCAAAAGAGTGAAAAAATAAATTTTAACAAAACGCATTTGACTAGCAGGTAGAACAACTGATGTTCTTAAACCCTGCTGACTGCTATTGGCGATTGCCAAATAAATTGATTACAAGGTGTAACAAAATGGATCTCTATATTAACTTAATACCTAATAAAAAACAATAAACTTGCGGAAAAGATGGTAAACCACAACATGAGGTGCTTAATTTTTTACACCATATCCGGATTTCGACAATTAATGTCTCTTCAGTGATGTTAGGGATCGAAAAGTATTTGCAAGGCCATTTAATTTACCTCAATCTAGGTTAGAATCTTTAATTTTAAAGAGTCAAAATAGTATATATATATATACTATATATATATTTGCAATGACTGAATAATAATCAACGACAAATCTTACTGGGCGATAGATCATATAATTATGATACAGTACAGTACACTTCAAAATATAGTATACAATAACAATACTAGTGTATTGTTCGCAGTAAATGGGATAAACTGAGTGCATAGTAACGTAATTCACAATTAGAATTTCGATAAAGTGGCAATAACCAGAATATTCATAATAAATACAAACGTTATCAAGTAATAATCAAGTACAGTAAACATATTTAATCAGTTCGAATTGACACATGACCGACCTTAAAGAGTTTTTATATATATAAACTCCTTAAGAAGAAATATTTAATCAATTCGAAAAAATAATTTTTCTGTATGTGATATGAGTGCCAATGAGACAACTCTCTATTCAAGTCACAATTTGTAAAAGTAAACCATTATAGGTCAAAGCATGGCCTTCAAGTCGGGGTCTCAGCTAACACCAAGCAGCAAGCTATAAATGACCCCATGATTCTGTTGGTCAAGTAATATACACGCAAAGATCAGTATAACATCTGAAATGTGTGTAAAAATCTCTTCAGAGAAAGCCCCATTTGGTGTCTCAAAACTCAATGGTATTTTTGCAAGAAACTGTTTGTGCTCTGGTTATTATGTATAAACGGTACAACAAAAAGTACGCGAAATCACAATTCAGAAAATGATTTTGTTTTGTCTATTTTAAGATTCAGCATCATAAACAGTTGATGAGCCAGAGATAAAAGTTAAGAAAGAACTAATTTGAATGTCGAATTATGGTTACCAAGATTCACTTAAATTTCAAAAGTATAGATTGTTTATAACAATTTCAATAATTGTTATGAATAATTCAACAAAGGATACCAATCTTCAAGTGTTAACTTCATTATATAAGTCAAGAGGTATCGCATTAAACTAAAACAAATACGTGGTGAATGATTAAATGCTATATGGATATTCAATTATATCCATCAAAAATCTATTCATGCATTTTTACTAATTGTTCAAAAAAGCCTGGTTGTTTTCGATATCAAAAAGAACAAGGAATATTTATATTGCCCATTGCTAGATATGTGAAAAAATAACCGAATGTTAAAAATGCAAGAATAAAAAATTGACACTTAAGAGTAAACTAAGGATGCACAAACATCTGGATAATAACATTAACTTTGACTTACACTATGTGCTGATTCAATAACTAATTTTGTTTCCTTTTGTTTGTTCTTTACTTTCTGAAGTTTTGAAAAAAATACGCATTCCTCATTTAGAGTTTGATTGTAGAACCAGCTCATCACTTGGAGAACTCTTTTTACATCCCGTAGACTAACAAAACTGCATTCATCCTGCAAAATGGAAAATATAATCAACAATAATATGTGTCAATATAATACCATGCCTGAGTGTACTATCATTTTCTCTGTTAAAACCCCTAATTTTGTAGATACTTGTATCAGTTTACATCATCTTTAACATGTTTATTAAGTTTGAAATTTACTGAACTATTGTATGCAGTGCATTTAAAGTACAGTACTTAAATAGTTAATAAAATTTGCATTCATATTCATAAACTGTTAAGTTCTTTCAATGTATTAGTAGGACCATATAACAGTAATACAGAGTTTAATAACTGTATAACAACGTTTGAGTGAACCAATAATAGATATTATCATGCCGTCATATAATGACAATCTAAAATGTTTGCCGTTTACAAGTTTTGTCTCTTTATCTACTAAAAACTAATTTGAAATATCAAACAGATTTTCATTCTCCATTTTATATAAGAAGATGCCAAACAAAGACAAAATTATTTTCCCACATATAAGTCTCATTATGGAAGCACCATTGGACCGTAACACAAAACAACTATAGTGATAAATAAACAACGATTAAAATTAGAAGAAATTTAATTATCAGTAGCAATACTGTACTGATATACCAGTATAAAAATAAAAAATACCATTAACTGGACAGTTGTTATGCGATAAAAACATTATGAGCTATTTTGTAATCAATCAAGGAACAAACTACTTGCACTTTTTACATTCAAGCCGTCGTTATCGAATCTGACTTTAATTTTGTTATCAAAATTGAATATCATTTGAATTTGTAAAGCATTGTTTTGATGTTTCACACGTTATCAGTGAAAGCAGTCAATTGTGAGGAATAGCTCACGACTGGTATTCAAATTTCCAGATTTGGAAGTTTCGAAAAGACCATGTCCAACCAGCGAACCTAAGTACTCTCGTTGCCTCGCAACTATTTATAATTCTAGTTGAGCTGTGTTAACGAATCGAATTAAAATGTGATATTATTTTCATTTATACCTTCGTTTTCGTTCTACTCCTGAAGGTATTTTTCGACTGCAAAACACATTTATCGATAGATTAAAAAGATGTTCCCTCTTTTAATATTGCTACTATTGGTTATGTATCCAAATTACTACATGTTTTGAACTGTTGTATTAAACAATCTTCTGACTCCTAAGCCTTTCATACTTTAATAATGAATATTGTTAACGATGATATGTACCAAAGCTCAAACAAATGTGCTGACATATAAGTAAGATTTAGCATGTTGTGAAACTTATTTAAAATAATTTACTAGTAGCAAATATTGGAATCTATGAAGTGTGTGTAAAGTTTTGAATGAAAAAACATGATTTTAACATAAAACACAATTTTCGACTTTATTCATCAATCACAAAATATTAATTTAACAATGATTCATTTCAATTTGTATATCTACATTGTATAACTATAACCCAAACAAAAACTCTGGCTCTAGGTTCATCATTACATTTAATTTAAACAATTTAATATCATATGCACCTGACCTAAATGAAAGTAATTTTAGATTATTTGTTTTCTAAATTTGCATTACAAAACGGAAAATCTATTATTAAATTGCAAAATAAAAGCTAAAACACCCCAAACGAATGGACAACAAGTGTCATATGCCTGCCGTGGTACATGCTTTTCCTTTTGTAGAAAATTGTGAATTAAACCTTGTTTTTTAGCTAGACACATGACATTTTAAGAAAAAATACTTTAACATACCTTTTGCTTCCTCATAAAGTCTTGTGAAACAGTCAATACTTTACTAACAACAGTATCAAGACCTGGCAAAGTTGGAAAATGCCTATCATCTATCTGAAATAAAAATCAGGTACATGTTGCCATTACTTCTGTATTCAGTTAAGTATATGACATAGATTTGATGTAAATTCTATCAGTTTTGGTCTAAAATGTAAAAATATTCATTAAGTAAAGAATTTATATTACATTTACTATTGTTTGTACAATTATAACACCATGTTGACTGTAATACCCCCTGTTTTGACATTTTGATCTGTTATTTCTGTTAAGTATTTTTCTCACATGTCTTTACTATTGGGATTGGATGTGAATGTCATACAAATGAGAGGTTTAGCTAGTTATAAAACCAGGTGTAATGGTTCCCTCATAAAAATGATATTCTTTGGATCGTTTTAAACTTGCAGTTAGGTAGGAGTTTTCTTTATCATTGTTTGCTCAGTGCAGAAGGCCTCAATGTCACTTTGACATGACGAAAAGCAGTTAAAAGTGTTTGATCTTTGCAGAACATGTACTGTTTTTTTGTCACAAATGAGCATACAATATTCATCGATTTTCCATTATCATTACAAATTATATCAGTTGTAGAACATCACCTGAAACGGCAGGCTAAAGTCGTTTCTACAAGTGTATCATAGGGAAGAAAAATATTTTAAACTGACGAAATTACCGAGAGAACAAAAAATAGTCATATGAACAACTCAGATAAAAATGAACAATCAATATAAGATGTACGCAAACAAAATATTTTACTTAGAGTATTTGAAGAAGAGTTTATTTCATGGTATTTCACGTTGAATTGTGAAACTGAGGACAAGGTTAAAACAAATTTGTCATACATACATGTTTTCCTTATACCTTTTCAACATACTGACTTTTGTTGACGTTTTATGTATAGTATTTACGAAAGGAACCTTATCAAGAAAACGCAATATTGACTATTGAACTATGGAAATGAGGTCAAGGTCACATGAAATGATTTCAGATTGACTCGAAACTTTCACAATAATTGCATATTCGAAATATATCTGATACATAATTTGTTGTTTCTGAATACATATATATGATTATGTAAATTATATGCTCACTAATGAACAAAAAAAGAGGAGTCAAGGTCAAATGTTACCTATAGACATGCACACTTTTCTTATTATTATATTCCAAAATACAGTTGATTGAATGCATATAATATCTTAGAGTATATGGTAAATAGACCTTATAACACACAATTCTACAAATTAAGCACTAAAATGATATAAAGGTCCGATGAACCCTTTGCACACACATACTTGTACACCAACATTTTTAATTGTTTGTCAACTGGTCGTACAATTATTAAATATCTGATGCAGCCTTTATACTGTAAATATTTATTAAAACCTCATCACTGAGATTTTAAATAAGTTTGTGGACATCAGAATCGTGTAGTTTAATGCGCGTTATTTAAGTTTGGCAATCTACTACCAACCCTAAGCTTATAGTTTTGTATGTGATTCTTAAACAAAAACAAAAATGCCCAAATGTAAATCTCCTACTCCTCAGCAACAACTAAGGTTGTCCTTTCATTCATAATATATTTTCAAAAATCATGTTAAATGTGACGAAAGCAATCAGTACACCATAATCAATTGTCTGTATTTCCTTCTACATTATAAAGCTTAATACAAACAGCTAACACCATTGTGGGTTGATACCCTTTGTTATATATTTTGATAAATGTAAGACAACTTAAAGGAAAATCATGCACATACATATCTTAAAACCATCTGTCTGATGTACAACTCTTCTACTTCAGTATCTAACTGTCCAAAGTCCCATACAAGTGGTAACATACTCTGTGGTAAAGGCTGGACTCTATATACTAAGTTCCTCATTGGTACATGACCTTTAAATACGATAACAATGGTTGTTATAACTTTACTGATGTCAGGTCTTAAAATATGATATTTGAAAATAAAAACGAAATAAATAGAAGATAAGTGATCGCCCTGGTTTTACATAAGATGGTGTTGACTACTTGAAATGACGAAGATTCATTTGAAAACGAATGGTCGCTTTAAATATGCTTCATGAAAAGATGCATTTGTCGATGCTTTTCCAAAAAACATATAATGACATCGATAAATTTGGCTCTATTTGACATTTGTTCAAGGCTATTGTTTTTTAATTGTTTAACAATTCACAGCGGTATAATAATATTGTCTTTATCTATTCCCCCCTTATTTTATTTATTTTCTATTTACATGGTACAAGAGATCATATTTAATCGTTCAGTGTATGTTAACTAGTGTTCAAATGGTTTTTGATTGAGCTAAGCCATTCCAATTAATATTATATAGTGTGTATTTCTATGTTGTGATGTTACACTATTGTTCAGATAAGGGTCAAGGTTAATAGCTATTGAAATGTTTAAACCCGCTGCATTTGTTTGCACCTATTTTAAGTCAGAAATCTGATGTTCAGTAGTTGTCGGTTGTTGATTTGGTTCATAAGTGTTACCCATTACTCGTTTTTTATATAGATAAGACTTTTGGTTTTCCGTTTGAATGATTTTACACTCAGATATTTGCATTGGCCTTTTATAACTTGCTATCCGCTGTGAACCAAGGCACCGTATTGAACACCGTACTTTGACCTATATTGGTTTCCTTTTACAAATCATGACTTGGATGGAAAGTTGTTCTCATTGGCACTCATACCACATCTTCTCATATCTATATATATATAAATTTTGAAATAACTATCAAGTATTGAAATTATTCGGTATGTCATATTCAGGATATAAAATTGCATTGTCTTTCGTACGAGTAAAAATGGTCTTATAAATCTTGAATAACTGATATCAAAAAAAGGTATATTGTTATAACCAGGAGTTTGACTTCTTGATTGACGATGAAAAACGGTTTTGAGAAAAAAATATTAAAAATGTTAATAGTATAATCGTAAAAGTGTATTCTAGTACACCTTTTACGAAACAAAAACCAACAAATTCTGTTTGGGTAAATTTTACATGAGGGGATAAAAAGTATTTGTTTTGTAAATTTTTTGTTTATAAACGGGAAATTATTTAAAAACAAGTGTGCTTAATATCATGTCAGTCCCGAGACACTAAAGACTCAGCTTATTATCAACGCATAGAACAATGTATATGATCAAACCTGGGAATGCGTTTTTTTTCGTGTTGTTAATCTTACATTGTACTTGTAAAATGGCTTTGTTTTATTTATGCAATAAATAATTAAACTAGTTTTACAAATAACCAATTGTTTTTTAAATGTACAACATATATGATAATTCGACTCTTTATTTATGTCAAAATACTTAGCAATAGCATGTTTTTTTGCATTTTGGAAATTTATAACTCTTACCTAGTTTTTAGTTATAAATGCTTTCGCTTCAAAAATTTCCAAGAAAATTTATATTTATAGATTACAATTCAAGTGTTGAAAGAACTACGTCTTGCTATCTAATAATACAATTATTGACACAAAAAAACCGTTGTAATTAAAGACACCTTCAACTTTGTGAACACAATAATGCAATGTAAACAATATGATGCTTTCAAACAGCTAGTATGACAGCATGTAGTCTTTATAATAATATATAGGGACTATACTAATCTTGCAAAAAGAAATTAAATTAAATTTCAAAATTCAAACAGGTAAGTCCCTAATCAAAAGGCAAAATTAAAAGCACACACACACCTATAGAATGGATAATAACTGTAATATTCCTGATATAGTACAGACATTTTTTATCTAAAAAATACAACCTGGTTTTATATCTAGTTAAATAAAGTCGAATACGAATTCAATTTATTGACAACAATGTGTAAACAAAACAAACATATCTGATATAGGTATGATGTCAAATTTAGGTGTACGACAGTATTTTTGTGTTATAAACGTAAACACTTAAAAAAACAAACACAAATGATATTATAGAAAACCAAAAAGGCACATATTGGAATCTTTTTGAAGCTTCAGTATCCAAAACAAACAAGATAAGTCCATCGATTTTTCTGTTTATGTAATGTTCATTGAAACCATCAATAATTTATGATTCGCCTAGAACCCATCCTTGTCAAATGATATACTTTTGTATATGGAATAACATGAGTGCTGATGTATTCCTAATTCTTTGACATGCACTCGTAAGAGTACGATTTACTTGAAAAAACAATATTATTTGAAGCTTTGTTCACAGGAACAACAACCAACAAATAGTAAAAAGATAATGGATATTTGAGAATTTAAATATAGAATACAAGAAGATATCTATTATCATATGCTTTCAGATACGTATGTCTATAGTTTTAAAAAGCTATGGTTTCGACAAAATTATAGACATCAAGAGCCTGAATCGCTCACCTGTATTTCAGGAGAAGATTTTCAAATGTTAACAAACTTGATGAACAAATTGTGTAAAATTGTCATTAATGGGCAAAAAATCCTTAAGGTATCAATTGACAATTTTGGTTGTTAAACTTTTTTGTAGATCTTACTTTGCTGAACATTATTGATGTTTACAGTTTTTATCTATCTATAACAATATTCAAGATAACAAGAAAAAAGAATGTGTTCCCAGTAGACGGATGCCCCATCGTCATTATCATTTTCTTAGTTCAGTGGACCGTGCAAATAAGGGAAATCTAATTTGACATTAAAATTAAAAAGATCATATTATAGCAAACATTTATACTAAGTTTCAAGTTGATTGGTGTTCAAATTCATCAAAAACTAACTCGACCAAAAACTGTAACCTCGAACAAAAACGTTGACCTGAAGCGGGACAAACAAAGGAATGGATGGACGAACGGACAGACGGACGGACGCACAGACCAGAAAAAATAATGCCCATAAGTGGGGGCATAAAAACTTTTTGTTGTTGTTAAAACTACCAATTCGGTGGCAGCAACCAAGCAATTGGTTGTTTGATTCGTCTGATAATTTCAGGATCGATAGATCTTGACCAATTGAACAATTTTACCCCGTTCCAGATTAGCTCTAAAAGCTTTCAAATTGGTTTTTGAGATATAAGCAAAAAAATCTGCATCTGACCCTTATGTTCTTTTTCTTTAGCAATAATGGCCATGCTTGTCAATGGATCGAAACTTCGGATTCAATTAATAAACATGATAACATCAGAAACATTTAGTTAAAGTTTGAAAGTAATTGGCCCAGTTGTTTCAAAGGAGAAACTTTTAAAATGTTAGCAATCTTGATGAAAAATTTTTGTAGATCTTACTTTGCTAAACATTATTGCTGTTTATAGTTATTATGTATCTATAATAATATTCAAGATAATAACAAAAATCTGCAAAATGTCATAAAAACTACCAATTTAGTGGCAGCAACCCAATAATGAGTTGTTCGATTTGTCTATAGATCTCAGGGCTAATAGATCTTGACCAATTGAACAATTGTACCTCATGTTAGATGCTCTAACAGATTAAATTTTTGAGATATAAGCCAAAAACTGCATTTGACCCATATGTTCTATTTTAGCCATGGCGGCCATGTTGGTCAATGGATCAAAACTTCGAATAAAATTTATAAACTAGGTACACTAAGGAATTTTTTATTCAAGTTTGAAGGTATTTTGCCCAGCAGTTTCAGAGGAGAAGATTTCTAAATATCGTACGACGACATATGACGAAGACGACAGACGACGGACGTTGACGACGCCAATTGATGGCATAAGCTTACATAGGGCCCTTGGGCCCCAGTGAGCTAAAACCTTAAGGCCTTCACAACTTGTGAATATTTTTTAAAATGCTCAACAACTAAGTAATTTATCGGCATTAAGAAAAAAGAGATTTCATGTTTTAATCAAGTTATTGTGTTTTAATCAATGTATTGTCTTTTTCTGAATGTATTGTGTTTGATGAAACAAATGTAAGTACATCAGATAAAAACTACAACTGATTCCTGTGTCAATGTTTAACATGGTGACTTCAACAGATGTAAACGTTAATTGTATTGTTTAATATTAGATAAAGAGACACATATCAAATATATCCAAATGACGTAGATGATGTCACCGTACTGCCTTCAACAACGAGTAAAATTATAACATTATAGGCAGCTTCAAACATAAAACTAAACAAATATTCAGTTTGATAGATACAAAAGCTGTTAACGAAAAACAAGTATACCAGATAGCAACTTACGATATCGACTAAATAAAATGCTCATTATATTTTACAGACATGACCTGAATCTAACATTTAACAACACAGCATCAAAGTGTTTAAATCAACTAGTAAATGGGTTTAATTTGGATAAAGACGAAACAAGCCCACACAAAACAAAACGAAAGAAAGAAAAAATCACCAAGGTACGGAACTTCAGTACTCGCATTGATTTAAAGCTACTTATAAAACAACTAATTAACAAATTATATCCTTCCAGTCTTAAGTATAGATCAGCAAATTTCCACCAATACATTGCCATATCAGAGTTGAAACGTCTTTAAAATTCTGGAAAAAGGAACACCTTGTGCAATTCAAATACATAATACTTACAGGGTGTATATGTTTCGAATCATATAAGTATTTGGACCGCAATCGTATGGTAATAACCCTGTGTGTACCAATACGGTCTGATCACAGACTTATTGTCGAAGTATATTCGTATATTCTTTGATTATTAAATTGCCTGGACCATATGAGTATTTTGACCATTTAGATATTTTTCGAATAAATCAGAATTTAGCGGAGAAGGATTCTACTTGCCGATGCTTGCCAACATTCACACCTATTCGTTGGAAAATGTCTTACAAATTAGAGAATCAAACAACCTCATTTTTACTTAAAAACTCTACGAACTCCTACAATAAAGATAAGGAGAAATGACATTATATATATTTTTTTATTTTTTACCTAGCTTATCTGTAGTCTTTTCTGCATCAACATGATAGCCAAGGCCTGCTTGTTCAAGTCTTTGAATCAGCTCTTTTGAGTGTCTTGTTAAACAAAATAAAAAGTAAAACAACAGATTATGGGAAGCACAAGTAACTCAATTAAAAATAATATGCACTACTGAAATCTAAACACAGTTTAAATATGATATAACTTGTTTTCAATTGCTATTGTTCTCTGAGCAGGTTATTCACTGGGACCTGTAAATTTCTTCTTGAATAATTCACCTGAGTAAAGAATGAATTTCTTTGTAGATGAAAATATGTGTATAATTACTCATAGAACCGCATATGATGTTGTACATATACAGTATATGTAAACTTTTTATTAATGTGCCATTCCTCTACATTTTGTTCCAACTAATTTAGTTAAGGAAAATTATGCAAAACAACTTTATAATGGTATGTCTCATTATATTTATATATTAAATTAAAAGAAGGTTAATCTTGACATTCCAAACTTCAGACAGCTAATTGCATTGTATTCCTTTATTCAAATCTTAGTTGTAGCGCTTATTTTTTTCATTGACGATTTACATTCTTAATTCTGTGAATAAGCAAAAAATCTGTTTTTATTAGCATCATGCGTCTTAAGCGTTTTTCTTGACTAGTCATCATCTGGAATGTTTTTAAGAGCCCAATATCTAAAAAGACAAAGGATGTATAAGAACCGAAACAGATCAAGATATAAAAATCAGAGATAGGGTATAATTTCTTATGGGGTTTTACGAAAACTTAAAGAGTAAAGGTCAGCGTTTTGACTTTAACAATGAAGAAAACCAATTCCACATTGTAAGCTATAAAAGGACCCAAAATAACAAATTTAATGAAAAAAATTAACGGTCTCAATGATAATCAAAACAGAAAAAAATGAAAAAAGAATATGATATTCAGCAACGAACGAAAATGACTGAATTACAGCCTCGAGACTTGTGGTATCAACAAGTGCTGTAAAATGAATAAAAAACTTAATACACATTTTACGCGTCCGAAGCGCTTTTCTTGAATGTACCTCCATACTGAACGCTCAAGGCCAAATATTTGAAATCCAATGATGTCTAAGAACAATAATGTTAACTTTTGTTTGAATTAATCTTAAGCTTTCTGAGACACATATTTAAACCAAAAAACACTGAACAACAGGGACCATAAAGCAAAAGAACAGAATGGTTTGGTAGTACAGTATGATATCTTTAGTCTCAAAAACATATGGCGATTTTATGAGAATAAAAGACTGAGGTAAACATTAATCAAACAGAAGCCAATAAAACGTCTAACATCCAATATCAGTATGCATACTTCACATTTTTTCACATTTATTGTTAAGATAACAAATGTAAACGTACAAATGAATCTTAAACTAAAACAAAAAATATTGCTATTACTTCCGATACGGGTTACATGCTGCAACCATTTTCAGTTTTTCATGTATCTCCTTTTGTTTTCCACCTAGGGTTTTGTCACACATAATTTCCTTAATAGCACCTATAGCCTCTGTTGTATTGGCTTCATCAAAAAATAGCACAGTGTCCATATTTTGTTGATCTTTTGAATTGTGGACAGCTACTGCTTCTGCCTGGTGCACCTTTTTGATGATATCTGAGGCTTTGGTTCCTCCATGCACCTAAAATATATTGTTTTTATCTCTTTTTGAAATCATTTAAAATTTTCAACGTTGAAGTATTCGTTAGCAAATTGTTGTTCGTAATACATAGTAGTGGAAAGATAAAAAGGAAATTATTCAAAAGATTATATCAAAGACAGACAGACAGACGACACAGCGAAAATTTGAATTCAGGACGTTTGTTGTGTCTAAGTAATCTAACATTGTCTTATGTGCTATCGCTCCTCCATCAGTTGCCTCCCAGAACACATTGGCTAAAACACGAGATTTCAATGTATCAATTGTATGCCTACTTGTTGCACACATGTTTTAGTCACACGACGTATGGTCAACTCTTATCGACCTCAAGATAGACTGTCAGATACCAAGGTGCAAAACCTACTCGCCCCTGAAATGGGTTTTAAGATACATCTCTTGATATAATGACAAATTAATTTTTGCACTACCATGACCTTGTGTAAATAGTTCAACGTATAAGTGGAATCTAATCTTTTCGAATGTATTACATGTATTCATAAAATCTGTTTTCTTATAAATACCTATACTGTAGGTACTTTTTAATCATCTTCCAATGTAGCTCATGTGTTTTAGTTATGAAGTATATCATTCCTGGTCCTGATACTCAGGTTCAAATTTTGTTTACATTGTCCCGCATAACGAATCTTGTGTTTCCGTCTTGTGAATCTATTACCCAGCAAATGTTCAATCATTCTCGTCAAAAGTACTAAATTATTAATAATTTACAGTATTGAGATTTATAAGCGCCATTTTAGTAGTTATGTGTAAATACCAAAAGATATAAAAGCAGACCTTCGACGAACGTTAGTATTCTTAATTCAAAAGATTAAATAAAGTCTCTAAAGAGCATGTGATGCTCGTAGTATATGACTATACTCATAAAAAGGACACTATCTATCATTGTAGACGAAAATAAAATTCATGACTAAAATCTCTGTATTGTTAATCTCTTATTGCTTGTCATTTAGTCTTATTGGTTTCTCTCTACATGTATGTTCGTTGGCTTTCACATAAGAGGGTAAACAAATCATTCAAGAGCAATCACTCCTATAAAGAGTGACAGTCTACTAACTACAAAATGTATATCGGCAAACGTTAAGTTGTTTACTAAACTGATTTTAAACGTCTTCATAAATGAATACTCTACAGTATGTTAATGTTAAATTAATAAATTCCATTCATCAAATAATTACTTTCATCAAAATCAGGTTTTGGACTTCTAATCCTGGAGGCCGCTGTAGTGAGCACATAAACTCTACTAGACGAGTCTTTCCACACCCGGTCTCTCCCATGATTATTACTGGTATTCCACATCTAAAGAAACAAGTAGCACATATCATTACTAATCACTTGCGGTAGATAACTTGTGTGTTACCATTATGCACGGGAAAGGGGGTTTAGTAATGGCTTTAGTGATTATTTAAAAACAGATCCCGATTTAGAAGAATTTGATAAATAAAGGAAACAGTAGTATATTGGTGTTCGAAAGTCACAAATCAATTGAGACAAAACAAATCCGGGGTACAAACTAAAACATTAACTATTGATACAACCGTAATTAGAAAACAAATTTCCATGGGAGGTAAATAGAGAACCATGAGCCGGAATAAATCACATAGATTTACTTTTCCCATATAGGTTTTTAATCAAAACCTAAATTACATGTTATACATATGGAAGGTTCCTTCTTTCGTTTATTATGGATGTTTTGTTTTGTTTTCATTCCTTTTCTGGTATACACTGTTACAAAAGAGAAATTAAAACGAAACTTCACAAAGGGTTTTTATTTCAACCTAAATAGTATGCCACATTTCAGGATTTGTTTTTTTTAAATGTTTTAGGGATCTGCGAGAAATTTACGATGAATGATGACAGGGGTTGACAAATGATTATCAAAAATACGTTTCACAAGGAACGCAATATTGCATTTCTGACTAAATAAGAAGAAGATTACCTCGTAATCACTACTTGGGAAAATCTGTAAAATCTGTGAAAAGTTAATCGACCATGATTTTGGATACATATGAAGTATAAAAGTTATTTTCCAAAAAATCTATGCTTATTGTTTTTGTTTTAAAGGGGAGAAATACACTCAGCGGGACTTTAACATGAAATTGACTATTATTGAAGATGCAACTATGGAACACCAAGATTTAGGTAAACAAATCACATACTGAAAACATTGTCAAAATTAGAATAAAAATGATGCCATTCGAATAATTCAACTAGTCTAGGATTTGAAAGAATTATTCTTAGATACGTAGAAAACAATTTTTCTGTTCGCCACCTTTTGCTAGTAAATGTGTATTTAATGACAAAGATTTCGATTTCCTGTGATTCCCGTTCAAAAAATAAATAGCGATTGTCTAGCGTTCGAAAATTCTAAATTTTTGGAAATATACTTTGTGAAAAAATTAAATCACTATGAAAATAAAGTTCGAGGATAATATAACCAGCATAATTATCAAACCCAATGGAATACTTCGACAGTTGTATTTTTCGGAAACATACTTTCAGGAACTTTTTTTAAGGTTTACTGTTAACACAAGGTAGAACATACCTGTCCCTATGATAATATTTTTTAAATTCACCATGAATCCCGATCATTTGAGAATGTTGTACAAATTATAATACGCAACTTTGGGAATACTGTTAAAATTATGTCAGAAATTTAAGGATTTTTTTTGCAGGGTTTAGACTCTAAATTAAGGGTGTAACTTCTTCTGTTTAATTTTGCATTTTACATTTTTGGGGTGGACATTCCTAAATAATGTTTTCTCTGTTGAATTTCTTCTTTAGCTTATTTTTTTACAGTTGTTATGTTGTCATGTAAGTCAGTTGTTATTGCAAATACATTTTTATTTATTATAACTTTGAAAATAATAACCAACCACTTTAAAATTTTCTAGTATGCCTTTTAAAGGGCAACATTCCAAATAGGTTTTTCTGAAAATTTTAGGGTTAACCTCCAATTGCCTATCACTTTTACTGACGACATTTTTGCTCTCACTTTTTATATATGATTAAAGCAAAAAATGCAGTTGTGTTCCAATTATTTAGTTTGAATAGCAGGTTTCTTGACGAATCATTATGTGAAATACAAATCATAAAATACTAGTACCAACATGACTTAGGAACATTCAAACAAAGTTAGTACAAGTCGCAAAAGGTGGTCTCAGAGGACGAGATGATATGAAGGTTTATATCGAAGAAGAACAAATACTGTCAAAGGATATACAGTGAAACCATAAGTTAATATTAACATTTGGTCACGGTAATCTAAAAAGCCATCCAGTTTAGTTTAAAGCGACTAAAGAAGCTAAACAAATATGATGTTATACCTGAATCTCATGTAAATAGCAAGTATCTTCTTGACATTGTCTGTTGTCAATTCATAAGTTGGATCTGGATCGTGTGCCACGTTTATTCCCATTACATTACACAGTTTTAAAATCTTGTCTTGTCTGTAAAAACATAATATCAGCTTGTATCAAACTTCAAAGTCAGTTGACTGCCTTCCAACATTCAAGTCTGCTGTACACGTACATGTACACTGTCATCAACTTTCAATGTTTCAAAAAGTCATCAATTTTTAACTACATGCTTTAAAACTTTGTCCAATTAAAACCTCTAGGAACAGTTAGGGTCATACCTCATACTTAAATTGTGATTTTAACCAAGTTTGATCTGAATATATTTCTATTACAATTCATGAGATTTGATACAAATTCAGGGGGTAAATAAAAAAAGCGATAACACTATGTCTAAACTACACGGCAAAATATGTTTGGACTCGATGGTATCAAATATCTAGCACGGTGACGGAACATTAAAAGACAGAGAAAAGGTAGGTTTCTGTATATTTATTTGTTATTTTTATGATATCGACGAATATGTATACATACTATTTTCTGTTGTGCGATGTTATATTTTCTATAACCGTTCTAGATTAACGGATAAATAAGTAAACTTGCATGTTTTTCAGATACAAGCGGTTGAAACTAACAGCATGATACGTCTTAAATACAAAGAATATATTGGGAAAATCCACCCAAAACGGCAGATATTTTTACTTTATCTTGATTATCTAATTCGTTGGTTCATGCAATTAAAACATAAACGACGAATCCATTGGTGCGAAGAAAGTCTTAAGCGACTGTTCTAGTTTTCAAGCTTTATCCTCTTGAACGTTGATTTTTAGCTGAAAATTTGAAAATATTCGGCGACGTTATTGATGTCTACTGTAATGTAACGTCAACACAAGTTCTACCCTATGACGCTATTATACCCTTTGTACCGTACAGTATCGTAATATTAATCGTGAGTGTGTGTAACAGTATTGGAAATGCTAAAAAATAAAAGCGTAATTCACTGATAAGGAAATAAACTGAAAAGTGTTTAAGGACATTTCTGCTGCCAAAAAATGCAAATTGGCAATTAGATATACTGCAAGTAAAAGAAATATGCTGTTCAATAAATCTTAACTCAATCTGTTCTTGACTAGACAGGGTTCAACATCTTTTTTAAAATGTTTGTATTATTCTACTAATTATTTGAATCAATTATCGAATTGTCCAGATAAGTACAGATTGATTCTATGCATATCTAAACATTCAGTTATAATATTGGGATTGCGTCTTTTCATCATCACCATTTCCGGTGCTCTTACATGTATTCCGTACAAAACTTATTCTACCATTATTTGTTAAATTTCCACATGTACGACTCCCCCAAAAAAATGAATTCTGCAAATGCATATTATATTGAGAATGGCTGTAATACGTTCAAAAGAAGAACCCTGATATGAATTTCGTCTAACTTAAAAAGATCGTAGTTTTTTTTATATAACTTCCCGTTGCATAGTTCAGTGACTGTCTAATACCTTAGCATTGTGTATATTTTAATGCTATATCTGTATTGTTCAGTGTAATTCTAAAGCTTTGTGTATCGTTATGTGCTATTAATGTACTGGTGTAATGATATAAATGTATTAATGTAATGCTAAGAATGTCCCAAGGGCGATGGTATGAGAATGCTATCATCCAGTACTGAGCTAAAAATGTTTCTAGTGTAGTTTCATAAGAATGTATCCAGTGTATTGCAAGGACACAACATCTAAGCAAGGATCAAACCTGGTCATGAAACTCGGCAATACACTCAGGACTTTGGGAAAGTTCGGAAAGCCGACAACCTTGTTTTGACAAGGTGACTGTTTAATATGTAATGCTATACCAGTTTACCTTGCATATTGTGCCTGTATCTGATTCAAATTTTTTATTGTGATATAAAAATAAGGAGATATGGTATCATTGTGAATTGGATAACTATTTGCCACAGTTTAAAAAGGTAGATCCATCAGGAGAATGTTTTCTGAACGTTCTTTTCGGTCAACATTGCAAAAATACTATATTTTTAAATATTTTACTAAGTATCATTATTCAATATAAAACAATATACCTGCAGCTTGATGAAAGATTGAACTATCATTTTTTTTCAAGAAATTTAGGCCCGTTACAACCTATATATAAAAGCATTATTTATCAGAGGTATTTATTTACGAAAAGCAATTATCTCATCGAATTTTAGACAATTCTTTCTCTAGGTTTTTAATAGTAAGATTGTTTTTTCCAATCTCTCACTTCTTCCCTATACTCTATACTCTATACTTCTGTAATAATCTTCAATATTGCTTGAGAAAACTTCATAAATGTACCCCATAAATAGTTATCAAAGGTACCAGGATTATGATTTAATATTTAACGCGCGTTTCGTCTACATAAGCCTCAACAATGACGATCAGATAAAAATAGTTATAAAGCCTAACAAGTAAAAAGCCGAAGATCACTGAGGACCCAAAGTTCCAAAAAGTTGTGCCAAATACGGCTAAGGTATTACTAATGGTATTTCAACTGATCGGGCGGAGTTACGTTTCAATTTTCATAATGACAGTCCTTTTGAAGATGTGTGTGATAAGGATGATTGCTGTTATAGTTACTGATTTCTAATCACCCATCAGTGATACCAAACATTTATACAGAAAATAACTATGTGTACGATAAGGGATGTAATAGTTTAAATTTATAGCATTTACATGTGTTAAAGCATTGTTTTTTTTTAAGTATCGGCTATTATTTTATTCTGTTTGAAACTTTTTCTGATTGTGAGATTTATTCTAAACGTGTTTTATAAAAAAAAATATATCAAGAAAATAAAATATTTAGACCCCATTTGTCAGAGCTTAATTAAATAGTATCAGTTCTATTTGTTCGTCATTGTTTGGCATGTGACGTCATAAACGTCGAGTTTTCATATTTTCTAGCACACGAAATGCAACACTATAAAAACAACCTCAATGAAATACCATACAAAATACACAAAAAATACAATAAACAAAATATTTTTAAAACAACAGCACGCACATTGTAAGGTAACCCAGGTGCTTTGGATGATTAATTGAACAGTTCTTCTTTTAAAGCTTTTAAAACAAGACAAAAGTAGAACTGAAGGTAACCCTGGTGCTAGGGATCAGAAAGCAGTTCATATATACTCCTCTGTTGAAATATATGATAAAGCGTATAAAAAATGGCAAAATCCATATCACGTGCCCTATCAACCTCGAATAATATCATCCCTCGGGCCTAAATGCACTCGGACTGATATTTGTATCTCGGGGTCATACGGCATATGCTACGGATTTTGCCATGTATTATTCTCAATGATATGACGACATCACAACATTTCCATTGACTATTCGTTAGATCATCGATATCCCTCAAATGATAAGACAATGCACATTTTACATAAAGATCGCCTTTTTGTCATTGTCTTATACTTTCTGAAGTGTGAAAAGTTTCTTAAAAGTCTGATGCTAATGTGTGACGCCGAAACACAACTTATGACGTCATAGTTGTATGTGCAAAAGGGACAATCACAGATTTGTGATTTCTTTTATTTAAAAATAAGGGTGGACCATAAGTGAAATAGAGTTAACTCGTTATTTAATAATTACTTTAAAATGAGATAAGTCGAGTTGATATCAAGCGATATCCAATGCTCACTTATTATGAGCATTTTGATCTAAAGGCTAATTCAAAAGTCTGAAACGTAAAAAAAGTTTTGTTAGGAATGTAGGTTTTTTTTTAATTTTTTGTCTTCTTGCTGCTTGAGTACTGTTCAGATTTGATTTAGTCAATCCATTTTTATGATGTACATTTTCAGACGAATTCTATGTATTTATATTTTGCGCCGGTAAACACTCTTGAAGAGGGACGAAAGATACCAAAGGGACAGTCAAACTCATAAATCTAAAACAAACTGACAACGCCATGGCTAAAAATGAAAAAGACAAACAAACAACAGCACACACGACACAACATAGAAAACGAAAGAATAAACAACACGAACCCCACCAAAAAACTAGGGGTGATCTGAGGTAATTTGCAAATAAATTCTTAATAGTCTGAACATTTCTACATGTGAAGCGGTTTATATCTCGGCAAAATGTAACAAATGGTTTTTGTCAAATAATTTAAATTGACATTGTTAATTATAATGTTGGATAATAGCATGATTATTGCTTAAAAGAGAATATGTTTTGCTAATTTATATAATACATTATAATAAAAAAAAAAAAACATCATAGAAGCGCAACTTACAAAAGTTATTTTTTTTTAGATTTAAAAGATTACAGTTGATACCTTCGAATGCCTGCTTATATTTCAATGAAAATTTGAACATGTAATTCACAAATTTAGTTACAGATATGTCAAAGCCCACTATAAGATACAATTGAAGACATTTTATGTAATGATTTATTCCAAATATGTTTAATGTTGTTATTCTTTTCACGCTTGACAACTATAATTGAGGTACAAAAATGTGAAAACAAGTGGGAAACAATTCGGACGTTTGGCTATCACAAAACAAGTCCGTATCAACCAGTAATATTACAGTTATATTCCATTAGTTCCTTTGATTGATAAAAGAGCGTTTCCTTTTGTCAACCAACTTTCCCAATTTTGAATTCGCATGAGTTTGTGGCTTTTGTGAATGCTTTTTTGAAAGTTAACAAGAAGATAAAATATAGGATGATTATATTACAAAATTGTATATTTCGATTGAAAATCAAAGTTTACAACTTATCTAACATAGAGCAAATATGAATATGAATGTATATACTTACCTGGGAAGAGCATCAAAATTTTCAGAAAGATCAACTTTGTTTCTACTTAAAGCGTCAAACAGACTTTTCTCCATGATGTTCTTTTCAAGAATTTCTTTTGTTTGCAGGTCTATTAAATTTCGTGTTTTTTCTTCAATATTGAATCCTAGAAATGTCATACTGTGGTGGTCGAGATTAAAAAACAAATATGGATGTGGACTGCAATATATAAAAAAAAATCATCAACACAAAAATATATACATATCTCTAATGCTATAATTCTAGATAATGAAGTGCACATAATGTCAAACATATGCTATAATCTATGAAGTTTCAATTAGATCTATCTTTAGAAATAGTCGACTAAACAATTGTAACCGACTTTTGTAAATTTTGCATACAGTTCTCATATAAGGCAAAGTAAAACAGTATCTTTCATAGTACGATACCCTGATTGCAGTCGCACAATCAAGTTGAGGTTCAAAAGAGCGTGCGTCTCTCACCTCAATCTTTAACAATGATCTTGGTAAAAGTCAACATGAAAAGACAATCTTAATAAAGAATAAACTGAACATTTCAGTCATTTTAACGTACTGCTGACCATTCTTGCTTTTTAATATTCTATATATATATATATATATACATGATACAGTGATATACGATGTACTATGAAGAAAGATTTTGTATCTTTCCAGATAAATATTGCCAGAACGGCTTCGAGTGGGATTCCGTCTTTGGGAACGGCTCACAATGCGGGGTACTAGCTCTTTATTCACACACAAGTCGGCAGTTCAATACAGTAAACATAAACAAATTGGTAAAGTCCAAATTCATTTAATAAAGTCCAAATATAAAGTATCAGTGTTACAATTTAGTTAATTTAAACCAAAAACAATGTATATGAATGCGATGGAAAATCCGAACGCAGTTCATATGCTCTCGTTGGCATATCCAAACGGAGTCCCTATATACAAATTTATCTTTCTTTAAATACCAAATAAAGTTGCTATTACAACACAGTCTGTAATGGTCATTTCGTCAACAGAAATTAGATAACAGATTGATTACGTTTATCAAAGAGAGTTACGATAGGTGATCAGTCTATCGGTGAATTAAATTATGTGTGTATTTGATATGACCGTATAAAAGTTGCATAACGAACTTGTAAGATGTTTGCATTAGCTTAAAGTTTAAAAGGTTATTGACAAATAGAAATTTACAATCTTACATGTTTCAGATGTAAACAAATATTTCGGACATGTAGATTCATGCGACTTTCGAGATCATTCTTAGTATTGAATAAATTAAATATGCATGCCGTATACGAAATGTACGTAATAGAAATCAATATAATTAGACAGTTTGAAATATAAAATTTAGTACCAAATTAATGTGTGACAGTAATATGAGTGCCAATGAGACAACTTTTCATGCAAATTACAATTTGTATAAAGTAAACCATTATAGGTCAATGTGCGGCCGAACAGTACTCAAGATAATACTATTTATAGGTAGAACAACATAAATTGAAGGAAAAACCATAAACGGAATTGCCTGACAATTTGGGACAATAAAAAAATGGATTACATCAAACCAGAAACAAGTCACCTTAACAAACTTGTTACGGTTTGGATGTAATCGATTTTATTTAAAACCACTGTTGTGTTATTTTGATCGACTTTATATAAATATGTTTTAGTTATATTAGTGCTTTTCCATCTCATGTTGATGAAATGTCCTGTTTAACCTCAAGTTTTAATGTACCTATTTTTGTGTCAATTAACTAATTTTCTCGGGCAACATAGTAAAACTTTATTATTACAGGCGTACAAAAGGCTCACAAAAAACTCACAAAAAGCTATTAACTATTACTTTTATATTTGATTGACATTAATGGTACAAAAAGGTTCACAACTATAAACTATTCTATTTGATTGACATTAATGGGAGTGTAATGGTGTATTAACGATATTAGGTTTAAGATTTGTTTGTCAATTGCCAACAATCACTCCTTTCTGAGTTGCTGTTACAGTCCATTAAGTTTGTTTTACTGTTTATGTCTGACGATATCATGCATATGTTGTCCGCAGTTAAAATAAGTGATGTTACTTTTATTTTTCGAAGACCACATTTTGCAAGTAGAATAATTGTTTTCATATGCATTCCTTAGTAAAGATGATATACAGCTATAACTTAAATAAAAGTTAAAAAAAAAATAAAAAAAATGCTGGTAACAGAGGATTCCTGCGGAAACCACTGGAATATTTCAATTTGGACAATATAATAAAAAGATAAAAACCTTGATTCCCAAGTTCGCCTCATTTGATACTGTTCTATCATTCCGTTAATGTCTGTTTGTTCTTTGTTTTTCGTTATCACTTGAAAATCCGGTGTGGGTGATTCTTCGCTGACAACCAATGATCTTGTTGAAAAATCCTAGAAAAAAATCACGAATGAATGCAAATATCATAGTTCATAGTATATTGTCTTCTATCGAGCTTAGATAATGAAAGTAAAAGACAACGGAAGACATATTTCTTGTTCGGCCTTTGTATATACAACAGAAGATGTAGTTTGATTGCCAATGCGACAACTCTCCATAATAGATAAATGACACAGAGGTCATTGTATTGCCTTCAACAATGAGCAAAGCCCATACCGCATAGTCAGCTATAATAAAAGGTCCCATAATGACAATATAAAACAATTCAAACGAGAAAACTAACGGCTTGATTTATAAACAAAAAATAATCGATAAACAAATATGTGACACATAAAAAAACGACAACCACTGAATAACAGGCTTCTGACTTTGGACAAGCACATACATACAGAATGTGGAGGGGTTAAGCAAGTTATCGTGAACCCAACCCTTCCTGTAACCTGGGACAGTGGTGTAACAGTACAACATAAGAACGATTTATAAAAAATCTGTTGAAAAAGATTTAATTCATCAGATGGATGCAGATACAAATACTACACAGAGCAGACGTAATCGGTTACTATATATTCTTCTACATGTAGATTTTTCATATATATATTTGTTTACGCAAGCAGTTATAGTTTTAAAAACTTCTTTTTTTTATACTTTACTTCATTTTAGTGTGTGCAGTAAATGGCTTTTAGTTTCAAAATGAAGTTTATTAGTTCTAGATGAAAAACATTTCCATTTGTTGTGGAATCATGGGCAAAGTGAAATAGAAGATGATTTTTATAAATTCTAATGGAACATTGACATTTACACTCCAAACTGGCAAAACAAATTTTTTTTTGAATTTTTACAAAGTCTTCTAGATTTTAACTACATTGTGAGCCTTGGTAACAAAGACATAATAGAGCCCATGGTTGGTCCATTACATAAGGTAATGGACTAGTGCAGCCTGTATGATGGGAATATAGACATTGGGAGGATCATATTATACCATCATGGCCTTTGTATGAGGTCGATACAATGATATATTGACCTAAAAGAAATTTATTGATAAAGGACGAAGTCCGAGGTCGATATACTTCCTTGGGTCGATATATCCTGTATTGACCTCATTAATAGGCTCTAATTGTTATACATATTAATTTCCGATAATATTTGTATCGAAATCGTTACTTGATTTTGTTGGAATTTTATAGATATTATAGTGTCTCCTAGACATTAACAACATATAAGCTCTTAATTCATTTCGGTTTGTTTTTTTTCGTTTTTTTTTTTTTTTACATCTTATGTATATGAAAGAATTTTTTTTCATAAAACATTTATAAATATCTTGAAATTAATTGCATGTCGTCACAAAATATGTCAGTTTTTAGATATTCTAAAAATAACCGTGCAATATGCTTTTTGCTATCCGCCGTTTTCTATCTACCTTCGAAAATATAGTTTAACATGTGACTGGAAGTTAGTCAGAAATCATATCTGATATTCGTCCTCAGTCATAATAACCTTCCATCATTACCGAACTGAACAACGAAATAACACGACGGGTGCCGTATACGGTGCAGGAAATGCTTACCCTTCCGGAGCACCTGATTTCACTCCCGGTTTTTAGTGGAGTTCGTGTTGTTTCTTAATTATTATTTATACCTGTTGATGTAAATGTCCTTTGATTTTTGTTAGTCTTTGTTTTGTCCTTGGTTTTTACTGTTAAAATAGCTTTTACATGTTGAATTGTTTGAAATACAACAGAAATGTCTTGAAAACATTGTTTGTGATTGTCGTGTGTTGCTCTCTGATATATATTTTTGTGTTTCGTTTTTTTGTACATTAACTAGCCCGCTGGTTTCCTCGTATGAATTGTTTTACATATGTGATTTTGGGGCCATTTATAGCTGACTATGCAGTATGCGCTTTGCTCATTGTAAAGGCCATACGGTGACCTGTAGCTGTTAATTTCTGAGTCATTTGGTCTCTCTGGGAGAGTTGTCTCTTTGGCAACCCTATAACATCTTCTTCTTTATACTTATCTTGAGAGAAGATTGTGATTATCTCATTTGTTTTGTGTTTTTTTTTCATGTTCAATCTGCTGATTATGATATTTTTGGCATTAAAACTCTATCACATATATACATTGTACAATTTGAACAACGTCTCAGTAAATATTTATTCTTTATCATCGTTCATTTTCAGCCAATGTGTTTCAGACAGTTTAACAATGTTAAGGTATATTTTCGGATGATCACTTTGTAATAGTACTGACTGATCTTCAAATCATTATTGCTCTTACTTTTGACCAGCTGATCATACAATGCAACATTATTTTATCAGTTAGTAAATAGGTGTGAAAATTCATTAAAAAAATTAGTAATTACTGGTAATAACTGGGCAGTTTTGGTAATTACTTGTATTAAATAAATGCAAGAGGAATTACATGTAATTCCTAAATTTTAGTAATTACGTGTAATTTCTAATTTCATCTATTAACTGTAACATATATATATTTATATAAATTATACAGCTATGATATATATTTTTATGCAACACAAAATTTGTAAAAAATTCACTATCGTACTGATAGGGAGATAATTTCATTCAAGCAAAGTATTTCTTTAACTAACTTAAAAAGAGAAGTATGTACAATTTAAAACAAGAATGTGCCCCATCCGCACTAACATTTCTATGTTAACTGGACCGTGAAAATGGGATAAAATCTCTAATTTGGCATTAAAATTAGAAAGATCTCTATCATAGGGAACATATTTACCAAGTTTCAAGTTGATTGGACTTCAAATTCATCAAAAACTACCTCGACCAAAACCTTTAACAAAAACTTTAACCTGAAGCGGGACGAACGAACAGACGGACGAACGAACGGACGAACGAACGGACGGACGAACGGACGCACAGACCAGGAAACATAATGCCCATTAATGGGGCATAAAAAAAGGAAAATTTACACAAGACTGTAAGTAGTGAAATGAATGGTGATCAACTCTTAATGCCGTGACACTTTCTAAAAATAGATGTTGATCTTACTAAATCATTGCCACATTAACCTTTTATGTTAATTCAAGGTGATCACCCAAGCTTGCCAATTTTACGACCTTTAAAAAAATGCATGTTAATAGGAGATTTCGCTAACTATAAAGCCAGGCTAAACCCAGTGTTTCTTTCGGATAATGCCTTAACCTTGTCATACTATGACAGACGTTTTTTTTTACATTTGTTCAGTTGTTTTTTTACGTTTGCTTTTGTCATTCTTTGAATTCGCATCTTGTAATACTTTTCATGAAAACCAAAACATTTCATGGCAGGTTATTCTTTCATTTGTCTTTTGTCTGATCTTACTTACTCTAGACATTTGTATGAGAAATTTCAATACAAATTTGGCAAATCCTGGCAAGTCCTGCAAAGCAGCAGCGCTACAAAATGATGAAACTTCAAAGTCCTGCAGCTGGGCATTAAGGAAACTTACAAAGTAATGAATTTCTGACCAGGACGGATCTCGTACTCCACAGTGTCTGTAAAGTAACAAAATGAAATTTACGATCTGAAATATTTTGATTGATCTGATTAGTTTTTCATTTTATATTGTGTTACTTTATTTTCTCAGCTTTGTCTGATTTTTCTAACATATACAAAGTTATGAGAAAGTTATCGATGATTTTTGCCATCACAACACAATTCAATATCTAAACTGTTTTGAAAAAAAATAATAAATTATTAAGATTTCACTTTTTTTGTTTATTTCTAAATTATTATAAACAAGAATTTTGCATGACAAATCTTTATTGAAAAATATCCACATATATATTCTCTTTATGCTTATTGCACAAGACAGATTTTATGATACAAATGAATATCACAACTTATAAATATTGTCCTTCCGAAGTGCCCCAACACTCAAATGGCAGACATGTAATAATGCGTAGAAAAGTTGAGGTATATGACAAAAAAATGCATGGGTCGAAAGAAAAAACAAATATGAATATTATTAATCTTTTTATGTCAGATTTGTATTAATTTCTAAGTATTTGATACTTTTAGAGTCCATCAAAAATAGCTATTGTTATGAAATTAAACAATGCGTTTCCTCATAAACAGCTTCAGAAACTCATTTATTAGCAAAAATTGCTCTATATCACGTCTTAAAAACACAGCTTTGCTAAACTAAGACAGTATATTTTATTGTTGTCAATGTGGTGGAATTTCATGCAACTGTCATACAAGTGAGAGGTTTGGCTGACTGTAAAACCAAGTAAGATCCATCAGTTTCCAACATTAGAAAATGCTGAACCATGTCAAGAGTATGACAGTTATCCATTCGTTTGATGTGATTGAGCTTTTGATTCTATCATTTAATTAGGGACTGTTTTGAATAATTCTCAAAAAGTCAAACGTCTTGTAAATTTACATCAGCGAAAAAGAGACGGACGATGCATAATGGACATTCAAGCTTATAAATTCGAAAATACAATGACAACTGTATGTCCAAAAACTTAAAGAGACTAAAATACATTATATATTTTTTTCTCAAACAATCAACAATATGAATTTATATATGTAAGTATAGATATACCTTTAGGTCATTAATTATAATGAATGTATCTTATTTACATCAATATGTTCTTGTTAATGCAGAATGATTGTTTATGATAAATTGTATACATATTGTTGAAAATCATGATCAATGCAAGGTAATTAATTGCGTTTAACGGCATATCATTTACGTCAAGATGTAAGGCAGATTTAAGCATGTTGTTTTCTTTGCTAACGTTTATCTAAAGTTTAAAGGGATAGGCTGCTTTAACTGTTTAGCAATTGGGCAAATGCAAAAGATTGTCTAAATAAAGTTTTCGTTTTCCTAGATTACTTAAAACTTTTACTTAATTCTTTCATCGATACAAAGATTTAATTACTTAATATGGATGTACCTAATATTAAAATTAATTAAAAAAAAACGATATTTCAAAACCTAAATTTTACGGTTATATTGTGCAAAAAAGCGCTTTGATAAATGTTTTTCCTGGTATCTATGATGAGTTTATTTGGTATGACCAGAAATTTTCGTTTATGTTTTCTAACTAAGAACATGATGAACAACCAAATGTAAAAGATATTTCCGTTTCCGATTACTGTTTACCTCACAAAAAAATTATTTTCATTTACCTGTGTACATTATTATATTTTGCGGCATTTTGTTCGAGAACTATAATTGTCTTTTTTGGAATTCTTAAACAACGTATCCCTCAATTTCTTGATTTTGTATTTACATTGTGTCACAGATTAAACTTATCCGTATAGTGTTTATTCACTTGTTTGGGTTAATATATGTTTTGATTCAGTTTAGCAATTCCATTTGATATTTGATATACAGTGTCTATCCATGTTAAAATTTAACAGAAACAGAAATATAACTACCTATCAAGCCTTTTAAGTATTTTAGTTATCGAAGTACTGTCCTGGTCAATATATACATATATTATATATGTATATAAAGTCTCTGATTGATTGTTTAATAAAAACTATAACACTATTTTCAATATACGTTTTGGCCACATATATATCATGTACTGTAGTACGACGCTAGATTAAAACTGACGTGGAAAGGTAACACCCGGCCACCGAAAGGTTCATTTTTATGAAGCCCAGGTGGTCGTGTGGTCTAGCGGGACGGCTACAGTGCAGGCGATTTGGTGTCACGATATCTCATAATGTACACAGCCATGTATCACAATCACTGCTGGTGATCCGATGCATAAATCTGTTGTAGAGTTGTCACTAGCTCAGATAACTCGTCTAAACATCAACCTAACAATGTTAGATCTGTAAATTTGCTTTCGCAAGTTTTTGTTCTTCCCTCGCCGGGATTCGAACCCATGCTACTGTGATATTGTGACACTAAATCGCCTGCACTGCAGCCGTCCCGCTAGACCACACGACCACCTGGGCTCTACAATAATAAAGCTTTCAGTGGCCGTGTGTTACCTTTCCTCGTCAGTTTTTAATCTAGCGGCGTACTACAGTTCATGATATATAAGGCATGAAGATGTTATTGTTACAGATCAGCTCAATTATCTATAGTAAAGGATCCTACAAATTAATGCAAGATACAGTCACAGAAAATAATTATATTTATAAGTACGTCTGAGTCAGTGACAACTCTACAACAGATTTATCCATCGGATCACCAGCAATGATGGTGATACATAGCTGTATACATTATGTATATACAACTCGTCTAAACATCAACCCAACAATGTTAGATCTTTAAATTTGCTTTTGCAAATTTTTGTTCTTCCCTCGCCGGGATTCGAACCCATGCTACTGAGATATCGTGACACCAAATCGCCTGCACTATATATATAATTAACTGGGCATTTAAAAAGTCGGAATGCGAGTACATATGTTCAAACTCTTTTAGATCATTTTTTAGTAGCAATAAACAAAAGAACTATGTCAATTGGACATGCTTTGATACTATTTATGCACTTGAATTTTTACTTGATAACATTTTTGTTCGCTTTGGAGATTCCGTATATCGTCAAGTTATTGGAATTCCAATGGGTACTAACTGTGCACCACTTATTGCGGACCTGTTTTTGTATTGTTATGAGTTACAATTTATGACTAAAATTAGCAAAGACCCATCAAAACAACATTTGATACAAAAATTTAACAATACTTTTAGATATTTGGATGATATATTGGCTCTAAATAATGACGACTTCAGTATGTATACTAAAGAAATTTATCCTGTAGAACTTACTTTAAATAAAGCTAATGATAACAATGACCACTGCCCTTTCCTCGATCTTGATATTGTAACGATAACCGAGCGGTCTGGCTTTTGTGTTAACTATAAATATTGGAACCCTTAGTGTGTTGCTATAAGAATGGAATATATGAACTAAAGTTATAACTGGCGACTCTTCTTTGGTAACGTGGTTCTCTGGTATCGTGGTATTCAGGTAGATCTTCAGTTGGTTCTGTATAGGTTTTGTGGTACGTTGTGGTATTCTGATAGATCTTGATTTGGTTCCGTTTAGGTTTTTGTAAGAATAACAGACTCGTCGAATAAAAATCAACTTGTATTTACGTACAATAAATATCAGCAATTCGTACACATAATAAATAACTTAAGTAACAGTATTCTAGTTTAACAAATAAATACCTTACTTTATTAGAATATCGTAAAGAAAATGGATAGCGGAACTATAATACATAAATACCTAGAAAGTTTACGAACAAGATAGTTTGGTAATCGGCAAATGGTAACGGAAATTCAATGTCAAAACTGATAACGTTTCTCTCGAGAAGTAATTCTCTAAATTATACAACTTGTTATGGAACTAACAAGCCAACATTATACGGAAATAGTCTGGTTATTTCTGATTATTCAATCGCTTGGAATTAGCGTGTGTCACTTGCCCAGGGTAAAGTCGTACTGAAGTCTTATCGGTTTTCTCCACCGTATTTATACTTCGGTAAACCATTACCAAAATGGTTTACCATTTACCATTTCGGCTTACCATTTTTACCATTTACCAGTGGTGAAAAATACCTAAACTACCAAAACCGGAATTGGTAATTACCAAAATAATGTTCGGAACGATTGGTAAACGTTTGTGTACTTCATTTGACATGAACAATCGAGGGGAGTTCCGAATATAAATTCAAAACATGGACGTTAAGAATAATAAAAAGTTAACAATGTTTACACAAAGTTGTACAAGAAATATAAAATAAAAACAGTCAATAAACGGTAAGGTTTTAACAACATCATCACACAATTTTAGGGAAAACAAGTTCCATTTCAAAGAACCCCCATTTTGTTACACTCTCCCCACCTTTGAAAAATAATGTTTGCCCTCAAACATTAATAGCCTTTCCCTAAAATTTAAAACAAGTTCTCCAATATTTTTCATTTAAAATATTCTATAACATACATATTCAAAATAATAAAACAATATTTGATTAAATATAATACAATCTTCTGAGTTTTCATTGTTCATTTTCGTCTTCCCGCAAAGTTGACTTCTGCACAGTTCTTTATGATCCTTTACTTTTGTAAATGTTCATATAGCACCAACATCTCTTCTTCACATAACGATTGTTCATAAAACACGAGTTCTGTTTATTTTAACGAATGTTTATAGAGCACAGACATATCTTCTTCACTTGACGACAAATGTTCATAAAACACCAACACATCTTCTTCTCATTACGAAAGTTCATAGAATACGAGTTCTGCTTATTTTAACAAATGTTTATATAGAGCACTGACAAATCTTCTTCACATGACGTTCTAGACGAATGTTCATTAAGCAGCAACACTTCTTCTTCTCGTTATGCATGTTCTCGCATCAGAAATAATTCTGTGTATTCTGACAAATGTTTATAGAGCACCATCAAATATTCTCTGCGGGACGAATGTTCATATAGTGCTATTTTACAAATAATTTTCCTGAAAACAAATTACATATTACACAACAATCATCAAATGTACACAATTTCAATAAAAATCTGAAATAAAATTACATTTCATCTACAAAAACTCTTTCCCTTATCCAATAAATACATGGACTTTTATCTATAAAAATCAAACTCAATAATCATTGATACAAGTATATCTATGTCAGCAATAATGAGACACGATACCGAGTATTTATCAGACTGTGTTGGTAATACAGCAGTCCCCATCGTCATAACTACGCTTCCATTAGTCATGCAGGGGTATCCCACTACGTGTATTGGTTAACACTGTCTTCACAATCTTGGACATGGTATTATTCATGGATGAATAACAAATAATAAAAAAAAACTACCCACATACAATGGACCTGGTATCAATCAAACAATTTAATTCTATGTCAAAAACATTGACAATTACATATAAACTATCAGAATATTTTTATCTGACTCAATTTTTCAAAATTATTGGACTCTCCTATAAATCATAATTAGTCTCAGCTAAAACTTGGTACTCAGTTTCAGTTACTAATAGTTTCCCCGACCAGTCATTTGGTCTACCACTTTTTTTTTCTTGGAATTAAAAATTGTTATTTCTTGTTATATGGAATTTTTGAAAAACGACCTGAAATGTCATCAACTTGTTCAGACAAATAAACTTCCCTATTTAAATAAAAATTATAATATTTATTTACAGCACGGATTGGCTTAGTGTCGTAATTTACGTCTATTGTTTTGGAAGGCTTCATACTCAAGAGCTACTTGAATGGCGTTATCAATATTTTTTGCTTTGGCCTGGAAAATAGCCCATTCCATGTCAGCATCATTTAGAGAATCAATAAAACAATCACGTGCTAAATAATCCCTAACTTCCATTGGAGCTGATGGATACGCTAATCTTACAAGGCGTTTTATGTCTTGGCCTAATACAGGTATTTGTTCCGTGCGACCGCGTATTTTACTTTTCATTTGCGCCCGGTACATTTCTGCTTGGTTTTCTGGTTGAAAACGTGACGCTAAAGCGGCAGTCAGTTGTACAAAATTGGTCCGCATCTCTGGTCTTAAATTGGTTAAAATACTTTGGGCGGTACCTCTTAAGCTAGTAGCTAATTCTAAAGCTTTCTCTAGGTCAGACCATTTATTAATTGCTGCAATTAATTCAAACTGAACTAAATAGTCTTCCCAATTAGTCTCTCCATCATAAAGCACTGGTTTCTTTTTGTAAAAGTTTGTATTTTGTAAGTTTATATCATAATCCTGGTCAAAAATTGGTTTATTGCTAATGCCAGAATAATTTAAATTACTGGTCATTTCATCAGTACTGTGTTCATGGTCGGTCCTGTTAACCCCAACTCTGAATCGTCCGCGGGACGTCAAAGGTAATGCTTGGTACGTTGCCCCCATATTATGGAGTACGCCCCGGTCCAAAGTCCTAGGTAAATCTCCCGAATCACATCTGGATTCACAAGACGTCGCGACCCGTCTTGTTTTCCCGGAGTCTCCCTCAGCAGAACCCTTTGCCTCTGCAGTAACCTCTGCCCCGGCATAACCCTCTGCCATAGCAGTACCCTCTGCTATAGTAGAACCCTCTGCTTTCTGACTCCAAAACCCATACCTAGACCTGGCAGCATGGTTATAAAGAGTGCTTGACTCTTCACCAAGATTCTGTTTTACCGGCCACGTCGCATTTGGTTCTAAATGCACAACCGTTGCCCTATTTGAAACTTCCTTATTTTTCGCTTGGTCAATGGCCACTTTCGTTGATGGTGATAGACCTCCTGGCAATGGCCTTTTGTCAGTATGGTGTATACCATCCTTTTCGTATCTATCTGTATTCTCTTGTGAGGGCCATTGATCTTGGTTCACTCTTATGCTTATCTCTCCGGTCGGCGTCAGATCATGGAAAGTTTCACAGGACCGAGATCGGGGGAGTACTGGTCTACCCTGGGCAGTTAACCTAGGTGTTTCAAATCTATTTTCCGCGCTATCCATTTTACTTATTTTATTTATGCCTTATCTTAAAATTTTATTCAACTTATTGGAAGAATATAAAAATGTAGGTACGTGCCTCCGCTGCCACCACTGTAACGATAACCGAGCGGTCTGGCTTTTGTGTTAACTATAAATATTGGAACCCTTAGTGTGTTGCTATAAGAATGGAATATATGAACTAAAGTTATAACTGGCGACTCTTCTTTGGTAACGTGGTTCTCTGGTATCGTGGTATTCAGGTAGATCTTCAGTTGGTTCTGTATAGGTTTTGTGGTACGTTGTGGTATTCTGATAGATCTTGATTTGGTTCCGTTTAGGTTTTAGTAAGAATAACAGACTCGTCGAATAAAAATCAACTTGTATTTACGTACAATAAATATCAGCAATTCGTACACATAATAAATAACTTAAGTAACAGTATTCTAGTTTAACAAATAAATACCTTACTTTATTAGAATATCGTAAAGAAAATGGATAGCGGAACTATAATACATAAATACCTAGAAAGTTTACGAACAAGATAGTTTGGTAATCGGCAAATGGTAACGGAAATTCAATGTCAAAACTGATAACGTTTCTCTCGAGAAGTAATTCTCTAAATTATACAACTTGTTATGGAACTAACAAGCCAACATTATACGGAAATAGTCTGGTTATTTCTGATTATTCAATCGCTTGGAATTAGCGTGTGTCACTTGCCCAGGGTAAAGTCGTACTGAAGTCTTATCGGTTTTCTCCACCGTATTTATACTTCGGTAAACCATTACCAAAATGGTTTACCATTTACCATTTCGGCTTACCATTTTTACCATTTACCAGTGGTGAAAAATACCTAAACTACCAAAACCGGAATTGGTAATTACCAAAATAATGTTCGGAACGATTGGTAAACGTTTGTGTACTTCATTTGACATGAACAATCGAGGGGAGTTCCGAATATAAATTCAAAACATGGACGTTAAGAATAATAAAAAGTTAACAATGTTTACACAAAGTTGTACAAGAAATATAAAATAAAAACAGTCAATAAACGGTAAGGTTTTAACAACATCATCACACAATTTTAGGGAAAACAAGTTCCATTTCAAAGAACCCCCATTTTGTTACAATATCTATATCATAAACGGGAAGCTTAATACAAAAATTTATGATAAAAGAGATGATTTTTCATTTCTTATTGTTAATTATCCATTTTTAGATGGTGACGTTCCCTTGTCACCATCTTATGGTGTTTATATATCTCAACTTGTACGATTCGCTCGTGTATGTAACAATGTATTAGATTTTAGCGAGAGAAATTTATGTATTACTGAAAAATTATTACACCAGGGTTTTCGATATCACAAACTGGTCAAAACATTTACTAAATTTTATCACCGGTATAAGGAAATAATTCGTAAATATAACTCAACATGCAGACATCTTATACGTTCAGGTATTTCACATCCAAAATTTTATGGAAATATTCTTTATAAAGCACAAAAATGTCAGTATTCTCCTCAGAAACTAACAAAACCTTTAAATAGACTTATTAAAAGGGGATATAGTTACGATACTGTTGTCAGGTCACTAAAGATTGCATATTTTGGCTTTAACATTGATTCACTGATAGGGTCTTTGCATCGGAACTAAACACATTTATTTCTAAAAAAACAGTTGTTGGCATGACACGGGTTATGTTCTTCTCATATATTTTATGATAGTATGATACTAAACCCCTAACGGGAGGGATTGTACCTGATATTCATATGATGAAGACATAATCTTTCAATCAGTTTAATTGAGGTCTGGAGCTGGCATGTCAGTTAACTGCTAGTAGTCTGTTGTTATTTATGTATTATTGTCATTTTATTTATTTTCTTTTGTTACATCTTTTGACATTAGACTCGGACTTCTCTTGAACTGAATTTTAATGTGCGTATTGTTATTCTTTTACTTTTCTACATTGGCTAGAGGTATAGGGGGAGGGTTGAGATCTCATAAACATGTTTAACCCCGCCGCAATTTTGCGCCTGTCCCAAGTCAGGAGCCTCTGGCCTTTGTTAGTCTTGTATGATTTTAATTTTTAGTTTCTTGTGTATAATTCGGAGTTTAGTATGACGTCCATTATCACTGTACTATTATGCATATTTTAGGGGCCAGCTGAAGGACACCTACGGGTGCGGGAATTCTCGCTACATTGAAGACCCATTGGTTGCCTTCGGCTGTTGTTTGCTCTATGGTCGGGTGGTTGTCGCTTTGACATATTCACCATTTCCTTTCTCAATTTTATATAAATATAAACGAGTCTAAATTGAAAACTACGTTGAAAACCTATGATTGCATTGGATAAAAACCGCAATTTTTCTACGTGTGCATGTGAAACAAATTTCGTTGTAGAAGGGTCTAAATACAGCACAAACAACATTTTCGAAAAGACCAAAAAAGTGAAAAAGTATATTTAAACAAAACGCATTTGACTAAATATATATCTTTCTTCGTTTAACATTCTCGATATCATGGCTCACTTTTGAGCCATTTTTTCTACGTTCAGTGCCACGGCGCCACTTTTAGCCCATTGTTTTTTTTACTCTGATGCGATGAAATGTGATTTAATGTAACATCATTTTCCGTGCTTATTTGAAATGCACAAAGCGCGTCAAATTTCTTTAAATAATGTATTATATTTGGAAGGTGCGTATACCTAATACTCAACGGATAAATAGTTTATCAATAAGATACTATTTTTTTCTGATAAATCAAACTATGCTTTATGTCTTTTATACATGTCTTTTTTCTCACTCAAACCTCAGTTTAGCTATCAATTATTTAGTTTGCTTTCATCAATTTCTATCAAGTCAGGACCTTGTTTGCCAATCGTTGTATTGTGGACATAAGTTTTTGAGTTACCCTTGAATTTCTCGAGGAACATTTTGAACTGATATCTAGAAATATTTTTAAACAAGAATGTGTCCATATTACACGGATGTCCCACTCGCACTTTCATTTTATATGTTCAGTGGATCGTGAAATTGTGGTCGAAACTCTAATTTGACATTAAAATTTGAAAGATCATATCATAGGAAACATGTGATTGGACTTCATTAAAAACTACCTTGACCAAAAACTTTAACCTGAAAAATGACCGAACGTCCAACGAACGGATCAACGAACGCACAGACCGAAAACATAATGCCCATGAATGGGACATTAGAAATATGATTTTCGTTCAGCTGGTAGATCAAAAGAATATTTACGACGAGAAGATGAGATTTGAATTTTTGCCAAGCTGTGTACTAGACCGACGCGCTGGGTTGGATTATTTAACGTGCTAGTTCACAAGGTAAGTCTAAAAGTCCGCAGGAAGACAAGTTACCCATCCCAAACACATTATTCTGTCTCCTGACCGATCAGAATTTTCCTGTACTCCTACATTGTAAATACTGCATGCGTGCTAAGCGGAAAAGCAGCAAATACAAATTTTCAAGATTTTGGTTTGACAGGCCGCAGTGCTTGAATCCAACTTATCAGCTTATTTTATATGAGAGATACATGCAACGACGAACACATGTAAAGCAGAATTTGCTTCCCTCTCTGTTTTTTGTTACTCAGTCTTCAGTTTTTTATGTAGTTTTTAAAGACTTATTTTTTTTGTCTTTTTGTCGTTTTAATAAAATTCCAGTACTCCGGGTTTATTGTTGTTGTCTTGGGTAGTTTTTTTCGTGGGAGTTAAATGCGGAACGATTATCTTCGTGCTCTTTCGCAATATGCAATCATTAGAATGTGTCAATGGCGAGCGTAGTTTTATTCACATTCTCCTGATATAGCATAATTTATCATGTTCAGCATCATGTTCCTGTTTTAGCGAATAGTTCCGATAAAACTAGCGTCAAGAACGAAAAGCTGTTTAGCAAGCGAAATAAGAATAAAGAAGCTGTCGGAGACGAGATTAATGCTTTTTATGAAGAAACCCAGGTTTTACCAGCAACGTTTTTACAACGAAGGAATCCAACGATGAAATTCATTGAAGCATGTATGTTTGACCGCTTTATATAGCAATCGTCTACATGATCTAATACTTAAGTTTTGTTCTTGTTTATAATGGATGTTCGAATATCGACTAATAAATCAATTAGGCACTGCAATTTTGCTGTTGCGCCTTAGTTCGGATTTCTTCTGCCAGTTATTGTAGTTAGTTAGAAGAAAACATTTAAAAGTAAGTTGAAATATGTTGCATCTTAACATGTTCTTCAACCATTTTGTCTCTTGATTTGGCAATTTACTGTTCCAATAAGCTGATATCGTCGCTGTAAGTGTATATCGTACAAGGAAAGGAGAATAAATGTGAATAAGAAAATGTGGTACGATTGCCAATGAGACAACTGATACAGAGATTAACAACTATAGGTCACCTTACGGCCTCCAAAAAAGATCAAAGTCCATACCGCATAGTCAGTTATAAGAGGTCACGAAATGACAAATGTAAAACAATTCAATCGAGCAAATTAATGGCATTATGTATGTACAAATTAATGAACGAAAAACAAATATGTAACAGAACAACAAACGACAAACACTGAATTACAGACTCTTGACTTGGGATAGGCACATACATAATGTGGCGGGTTTAGGCTAAATTGTTGGCGCCAAACTCTCCCCCGGAAAAGATCTTAAAGATTATTTTAGAATTGAATACTGTTTTTTTAATGTATACGAATTGCATGCAAAATCTCCTGACGATCACATTTTGCAAGACTGCAGACGATAAATTCATCTTCACTTGCATTCATTTCGTATAATTGAACAAAAAACACAACTCTCAAGCCTCTATTTACAGATCTTCGAAAATATGATACAAAGATATATGGGATTTTTAATATAAATGTAAAAATAAAGATAACAAAAACGTTCGCCGTAGAAATAGTATAGTATCCATGGTATCTGAATCAACTTGCAATCAAATATACATCATTCAGTTGCATTTTTTTACGCTGATAATGCTTTTTTTGTCAACATGAAGTTTCAAAAGACTTTAAAATCTCTCTTTAATAAGAAATACAATATATATATTCTCATGCATATACGATAAAAACTATGTTTATTCACAAAAAACAACAACAATAATTTAACTTTTCCGTAAATTTTCATTTCCCCGCGTTTTTTCGCTACGCTAACACCTTCTTGTAGTACGCCTACACTATGACGCTTGGGTACTGTAACGTTATAATGCAAAGCCAGGCTTGATGGGAAAAAACCTTAGCACTGAACGTATATTTTAACGATTTCGCACGAGCACTGAAAATACAACATTGAAAACAAACAATTACATCGCTTGGATACATTACGTTACAATTACTTCTATGACGTACATTTGCCGTGTTTGTTTTTTTATCCGAGATCTAGCTTTTGTGTCTACAATTGTTGACTTGTTCCAGTCCTTAACAATCATTAAATATTTGCCACTAAACGGCAAATATCAACATGAATGATTAAGTATCCTTAAAGCCCCTTGCATTTCTCCCGTATTAACAGTAGTAAGAAATTTTGGATTACAAATATTTCTATTTTCACCATGCTCGCTGCCAAAAGTTTTCAAAATCCAAAATAATGTTACGCCTACGAAATGTATGACGTTGTTAAATTTTACTAGAACGTCAACGAATGCCATTGAAAACCTTGTACAAATGCAATGTTAACGTTACGCTACACACATCTGTTATCTTCAATAAATCAAGTTCAACATATACTCAATTGATGCAAATTTCGTTTGGCATAAACTAATGTACAATCTACTTAATTCTTAATATTCAAAAGTAAATAAGATTTTTATAAATATAGGCTACAATATCCTGAATATGTGTGAAATGTAACGATTACGAATATTTGTTTTGAAAGATAATGACATTTACCTTTGATGCCTTCTGAGAATCCGTCTACAGAAATTTGATTAAAACTTATGGGTTGTTGCTATTAAACATTTTCATTTAAATTATGTGAAAATATAAGGGGGTCACCGGATTCCTTTTTTTTCCAGTTGAAAATAATCATTCTCACTTTCGTAGCGTGGAAAAGGTAAAAAAAATAAATCTTAACGTTCTAAAATTCTATCACTCATACATAAATGATGAAAACAGCAAATATGAATCCGGTGACCCCCTAATATATTCCCATCATTAAAATGAAAATGTTTACAGCAACAGACAATTATTTCTGAATAAAATTATGTGATGAACATATTTTCGGAAAATTTCAATTTAAAGTGGGAAAGCATATTCTCTGACGCGTTTTACTTCAGTAATCCTTTGTATGTAATCGACATAATCTTGGAAGTATAAAAAGTTCTTATTTATATATTTTTTTAACATTCTGGCGATTCCAACGAATTATAAAAATGCGTACTAATTTTCAAACAAAATTTGAAATAACAGTGGCGGATCCAGAACTCTTCATAAGGGGGAGGGGGTGCTGACTGACCTAAAGGGGGGGGGGGGCACTCCAGTCATGCTTCAGTGATTCCATATATAATCAAGCAAATTTTTTCCATGAAAAGGGGGAGGGCCCCCTATGCCACACACCCCCTGGATCCGCTTATGAATATCTTGCTTGAAGGTGAGTTCGATTCCGAACCTAATTTACTTGGAGAGTCAAGTTTTTTATTTTGCCGAGTCTGTGTTTCTTCTCATCGAACTGTTGCGTTATCTTCTTATAAAAACTGTGCATCACAAAAAAGACAGGTGTGTTGAATGTTTCGTTTAATTTCAAAAATAAATCAAGAAAATATTGTCCAATTATGCATTTTTTGCCTTAAAAAGTATACATTATCAGGTCAAATTTATTGATTTTTTATAAATTGGGACACGTTGGAAAGGAATAAAAATCATGCAAAAGAATGCAGCCCTTTTGAGAGTAACGAATATTATGCAAATAAAGGAGCCGTATAGAAACCACGATGGCGGATTCACAATGGAAAATTATCTTCGATAATGTGAAGGTCAGGATTATACACATAAAAAGGTAGGACAGTACTGGTATTTTGGAAAGATTTTTGATTCCGCTAATTGAAACACGGTATTTCGAATGAATGCGGTTGGTAGTTTAACAAATTTCAACCACTGAAAACCATGGTATCAATTTTACCTGACGACAACTATACATATGTATATGTATACTTTTATAACTCATACAACAGAGGAAATTAAAAAAAAAGATACTTTTAAGTTTTACTTTTTTCGGGAACTTAACTTTTTGTCAATTTCTTCGGGTAAACAATTAATACTGCATGCAGATTTGAAAAAAAGAAAAACGTTTAGTCTGTGGAAGTGAGTGACAAAAGACTTAAATTGATGTCAGAAATGAATAAGAAATTTTAGACAACCATTCTAGGGTATCTTCTTGACGTAGGTATAACGAAATGGAACCATTTGATGGAGAATAATTTGATCTAATCATGTTAAGAATATTGTATGCAAAGTTACTTGTAAACTGGTAAATATGATATTTGAGTGGCTCTTGAATTTGTGTGAGGTAACCAAAATCTTGGATTGTATATATAGTTCAAGCCTGGTAATTGTGTGTGCCTTTAAGTCCAATGAACGGACTCCGGACGGATTGAAATACCGTTAAGCATCATATAATTGTACATCCAATTGTCTTATCGGCATAATATTACTACACATGTGTGACAATATTGGAATAGCTATTGCCATCATAGGTCCTTTGCCTATTTCTACGGACGGAAAAGAATACATAATGGTAGTGGAAGACTATTTCACTAAATGGACAGAATCTTATGCAATACCAAATCACCAAGCTCTTACAGTAGCTGACAATCTTGTTACAGAATTCATTTGCAGATTTGGCTGTACATTCCAAATTCAAACAGATCAAGGCTGATAATTTGAACCTGAACTATTTGCCGCAATATGTGACAAATTAGGAATTGACAAAACTCGAACATGTCCATACAGACCCCAGTCTGACGGAATGGTTGAACGTTTCAAGCAAACTTTACAATCAATTCTACGTTTATTTGTTTATGAATATAGAAATGATTAGGACGATCACATTCCATTCATAAATATGGCATACAGAGCCACTCAACATGCAAGCACAAAATGTTCCCCAAATCTCTTTATGTTTGGACATGAATTAAGATGTCCAATTGATGTTATGTTTGGCTTACGCCAAGAATATAAAAGTATACTTTGTCCAATTGCATATTTTGAGTGGGTTCAAGAAGCTCTTAGAAAAGCATTTCAGTTAGCACGTACATAATCTGGTTTAAGTGCAAATAGACAAAAAAAAAATCATGATAAACATTTGAAAATTAGAAGTTTTGAAGAAAACTCATTTGATTGGAGATGGTATCCTCAAGAAGCAAATAAGAAGCTTGGATTAGGCTGGACTGGTTCATACAAAGTTATAAAGAAAATAACTGATTTGACATACAGAATACAAAAAGACACAAGTACTAAACAATTAGTTGTACATGTAGATCATTTGAAACCATGTCAAGCTGCACATACAACAACTGTACAAGAGCAAACCGTTACATTACAAGAACATGTATTAGTTTCGTGTAATGCCGATGTGTTTATGCAACTCTCCCGCTACATTTAGCCGACTCATTAATCAGGTTTTAGGTAGTTTACAATAGCATCGTTGTCTTTGCTATCTGGATGACGTCATAATTTATGGAAAAGATTTTGAAACACCGTATTTCAGTGTTTTAGAGAAGAAAATCTTAAACTGAAACCGAGTAAATGCTTGTTTTTTTTCAAACAGAAGTCAAATTTTCGGACACATTGTGTCTGCAAAAGGCATTAAATGCGATGCAGAAAAAATTCAATCGGTTCAGGATTGGCATACACCATCGAATATCAAAGATTTACGAAGTTTCTTAGGCTTCGCGGGTTATTACCGCCGTTTCATACCAGATTTTGCAACTATCGCTCATCCTCTAACACAGCTAAATCAAAAAAATAAATCATTTTTTTGGGATGATAAATGTAAAATCGCGTTTAAGACTTTATAAGAATGCTAAACAACTGTACCAAAATTATCATTTCCAAGTGAAGATTGCGCTTACATACTAGATACAGATGTTAGTCAAACAGGGGTCGGAGCTGTTTTTTCGCAAATCCAAAATGATGAAGAACATGTCATTGCATATTCTAGCCGAACTTTAAACAGAGCACAAAAACAGTATTGTTCCACAAAACGTGAAATGCTAGCGGTCATCATTTTCTTGTGCCAATTCAGACATTATTTATATGGCAACAAATTTGCTTTACGTACAGATCATGTGTCGATCAAGTGGCTCAAAAATTTCAAAAACTCGGAAGGTATGATCGCGAGATGGATTTCCATCATAGACACATACGACATGGAAATTCAACACCGCAAGGGTTCATTGCATACAAACACAGATGGTTTATCGCGCACACCAAAACGGAAATGTAAACGAATCAATTGTCCAGAATGTACCGAAATGAAAACAGATATAGAATATTTTGAAAATGTCAAAACCACGGATTGCATTGATGACCTGAATACCGTTAAGGATTGCCACGCCTCCTGCTTAAGTATTCAATCAGTTATCAATGACAAGGAAACTGACGGCGACACTGATCGCGTCAGAGGTTGTCTTGCGACCCATTTAGCTATCGGACCGGTCAATGTCAATAAAAAAGAACTTAGTTTTGATATAACATCAAACTGGCTCAGTTATTTGATAAATTTGCAATTAACAGAAATGCAAGAGAATGACCAACATATAAGTTTTATATTGAACAATTTGTTACAATCTGATGAAAAAACCCATAAGTCCGAAATTCAAAACAAATCAAAAGAAACAAAAATTCTTTATGAGTTATGGGCATCCTTGACCATTCAGAATAACCTGTCATGTAAATATTTTGAAAGGAAAATTCAGGGGTTTGTTTATCAATTTGTAGCTTCAGAACAGATACGAAGTTTTATTTTTCAACAGTTACATTGTACAAAATATTCAGCTCATTTTGGAAGAGACAAAACTTTAAATTTCATAAAGAAAAAAATGTTTGGCCAAATATGTCAGATTCTATAAAATTATGGATTAATATATTTGTGCTAAAGGGAAACCTGGACCAGGGAAAGGGATATCACCTTTGAAATCAAGTGTTTCTACATATCCTTTGGACAGAATAGCTATTGACATCATAGGTCTTTTGCTTATAACTACGGGTTGAAATGAATACATAATGGTAGTGGAAGATTATTTCACTAAATGGACAGAATCTTATGCAATACCAAATCACCAAGCTCTAACAGTAGCTGACAATCTTGTTACAGAATTCATTTGCAGATTTGGCTGTCCATTCCAAATTCGTACAGATCAAGGCCGATAATTGGAATCTAATCTATTTGTCGCCATATGTGACAAATTAGGAATTGACAAAACTCGAACATGTCCATACAGACCCCAGTCTGACGGAATGGTCAAACGTTTCAATCAAACTTTGCAATCAATTCTACGTTTATTTGTTTATGAACATAGAAATGATTGGGACTATCAAAATCCATTCATTAATTTGGCAGACAGAGCCACTCAACATGCAAGCACAAAATAATCGTCAAATCTCTTTATGTTTGGACATGAATTAAGATGTCCAATTGATGCTATGTTTGTCATACCTCAAGGATATACAAGTATACCTTGTCCAATTGCATATGTTAAGTGGGTTCAGGAAGCTCTTAGAAATGCATTTCAGTTAGCACATACACAATCTGGTTTAAATGCAAATAGACAAAAGGAAAATTATGATAAAAATTTGAAAATTAGAAGTTTTGAAGAAAACTCATTGGTTTGGAGATGGTACATGTATCCTCAAGAAGCAAAAAAGAAGCTTGGATTAGGCTGGACTGGTCCATACAAAGTTATAAAGAAAATAACTGATTTGACATACAGAATACAAAAAGACACAAGTACTAAACAATTAGTTGTACATGTAGATATTTGAAACCATATTAAGCTGCACATACGCCAACTGGACAAGAGCAGCTGTTAGGGCGTATTGTAATATTAAAGAATGTGGGAAAAACCATTTTTCCAGTCATTTAATGAATACAAGTCGCACTTTGGAAGTGTACATAAAGAAAATATGACCCTATATACCTGTCAAATATGTGACTTGTCTAGGAGAAAATTACAGATACTGAAGAAACATCTTGTAACGGACCACAAATGCTCTCAAGATCGATATAGGTGCATGGAGGTAACAAATAAACATTTCGTCGATCCAAAGGATGTTTTGCCATATAGAGTCGGAGATGTAAATGAAAGGAAGGAAGCTCAACAAACGAGGGAAAAAGTTGATGAAAGAAAAAGAAAAGCAAAGGAAGGAAGATGCTCAGGAAACGCGAAAACGATATGTGGAGTCGAGAAAGAAACCACATGTAGAGGACAAGTACTATAATTCTAGGGACGAACGTTAATGTTTAATTTTGACAAGAATACTTTAACAAGGACCGTAATGAAAGAAAAGCAAAGAAACATTGACATTTAGTGACTAATTTTTGTTCATATTTATTATATACATTTATGGAATATTTTGATACAAATTTTTTTAATATTTTGATACAAATTTATTGAATATTTTGATACATATTTATTGAACATTTTGATATATTTTTAATATACATGTACTATTACGTTTACAGACTTCTTCATTATTTTGTTAGATAAAATGATGACATTTGATCTTAAAATGGGGAAGAATGTGACAATATTGGTATAAAGAGTTATTTTGTTAGTTTCATTGTTAGCTTGAGCGTATTTACCTTTTATATAATTACAATTTTTGACATGAAAACTTTCACCTGTGTTTATGTACACAATAAATTGACTCCTTTTCTAAACAAAGTTATTCATAGTTAAAGGTAAGACTGTGTTGGAAATTAGTTTAATTGCAAATCTTATTTCAAGAAAGTACCATTTGTTAAGTCATTTTATTATTAATTATATACTGAACTCACATTTTATACATTGTCCAGAATTCATACTTTCCTCGAAGGTAACTATCAGTATTCATTACAGCCATTTTGTTTATTATTACTGTTCTGGACCAATTCTTCTCTTAGATGTTTTGGCATTATTTAGGGTTGAAACGCTAGGACTTAGGTATAAAATGGTTTAAATGAAACAGTTTAAAAGCCCCTACTTAAAGTAAGATATTTCCCCACTTTATTTAACTTCTGTATTGTTGTACAACTTACTGTCATAATATTAGAATATTTATTGTGTATTTTGGTATGAAATAAATATGATAATTTAGGTATTATTTATTTAAGATTTCCCCTCCTAGAATGCTGAATTATACTTGTCCAAATTATTTTCCGGTCAATATTAGCTGTACCTTCCCAGAAAATTGTCCGTTATGTCGGTTGTTGTATACACTTGCCCCCTAGTGTGACAAGATGTCCAGGGCAGAACTGGTCTTCATAGCTTATGCAAGTACATAGAACCTGGGTTAATTTCATTATTTCGTGGCTGTGCTAGCATTAAGTAAAAAAGGTATCCGGAAAACGTTATTTTTACTTGAGTGTTAGATCAATCCGTTCACACATGTATTCTTGCACGAGCTACATCTTTATCAAAAGCAAACAGATGAGCAAAACTGTTTATATCACAAGATTGTTCTGTTTTTCGTTTAATATATTTTGCATAATGTCTGTTCCTGTCTCGGGGCGTTTCTTGAATAGTCAGAAACATGAACAAATCAAAACGACTTCAGGACATGACCCTTTACTAAGACTTGGTGCTCATCCTTATTGGTCTAGGCTAAGTACACGCGGATTTTGTTAAATATGTATAGAGGCGATTATTTGATCTTCTGAGGAGGAGTGGAGACAGTTTTCCGGATTGATATTTTTTTTCATTTTTTGCTAGTACAAATCGTTTTATTCATAGTTATCCCCTTTATTGTCATGCATTTTATTGGACAAAATATTCGTTTTCACAACGACTTGGGCCTCGTTATTCATAATGCCAAAATATTCATTTTCACATTCCTACCACCCCATTCTCCAATCCTCAGAACTTTAAATCGTCATCACCTAAAGACTGGATTTCGTTGACCGTCAACGGTATCCATGACCTCGTATAATGGCTATATAAGGCAGCACCTTACTATTGCATGAGTTTACAAAAAAGATAAAGAAATACTTTCAGAATATATGTTAAAAGCGGGAAAAAATTAACAAGAAAAATGGGTCCTTTATTTCATAGATTATAAATATGTCTGTTTTAATTAAAACACTTGATAAATTTCATGCTTCCGTAGTCCTTTTCTGGATTTACTTTCATCATGCAGAAATGCCTAAAATTAAATATTTAAAAGCAAAGAATGTTTAAGAAGCAAAACATGTAAAGACAGTACATGATCAAAAGTATTCGTCACCTCTATTTTTTGGCCATATATTTATTTCATGTAAAATCAACTTTTTTTCTCAAAACATTAATTTTTTTTGGACAAAAAACAGAAAATAGAAAAGCTCCACAACAAAAATATAACCAATTGAAGAAATAAACCTGTGACAATTTGGCACCAAATTGCTTCTTTTTTAACCAGAAATTACCCCAAAACATTTTTTTTTAAAACGTAGTTATATGATATAAAGTGAAAGATCACAAGTTACGAATTCTTATGGACCAAATGATGAAAAAGGCTATTCTGTCTTCGGTCAACTTAATATGTCTTATTAAAATTATCAACAATATAAACATAAGAAGATATGGTAGGATTACCAAACATCTTCTTTGAGACCAATTGACGTGATGTATGAAATCGTAAACCACCGTACAACCTTCAACAATGACGAGCAAAACCCAAATCGTACAGTAAAGATCCGAAATGACAAAGTGTGAAACATTTAAAACAACAAACAACAACAACAAAACCAACCGATTGATTAACGAACAGCAAAATTCAGATACGAAAGCTAAATATACATGACATCATTGTAACATCATACAAATGGCTAAATGACGTCATGAAAAATGAAAACAATTTGCATTTTTTCACAGATCGTAGTGCGATCGTGGCCTAGTGGGACTGCGGTATAATGTACTGGAATACTTTTCTGTAAAATTTTCGCAACAATTCAAATGTTTTGGAAAATACTCAAGTCGTTTTGACAAGTTACCAGTTATATAAATTTTGTTATAAGAAAAAAAACATCGACTATACCGCGGGACTGTTTTCATGATAGCCATGATAGCGTTGCGATTTTAACGTATTTCAAAATAAATGAGCGCCTGAGTGTTATCTTTTAAAACAATCACATAGATTGCCGATTTCGTCTTTTAAAAACAATCGAGTAATGTTTTTAGAATGCTCCGCCACAAGCGCTGAAAGATCGATTCTTTTTTCTGTACTTGTCAGTAGACACAACAACATTTCCAACTTCTTTATTTACTAATAGTAATAAAAGTCACGAAAATTTAATGTGTTTCAACCTTTAACTTGTCACAATATGCTGATGCCATAGATCAATGGAACATTTGGCAAAAAAAAAAACCATTAAAGTAACGACTGTTTGTTAAAATGTATTTTTACTTCCCTTAAAAGAAAAATATAAAGATACCAGAGAGACGGTCAAAGTCGAACTCATACATTGAAAATAAACTGACAACGCCATGGCTAAAAATATAAAGACAAACAGACAAAAAATAGTACAGAGGACACCACATAGAAAACTAAAATCTAAGCAACACGAACCCAACCAAACACTGGACTTTACTCGGTTGATCCGGAAAGGTAGGCAGATCCTGCTCCACATGTAGCTTCCGTCGTGTTGATTATGTTATTACAAATCCAGTGAATAGTCTAATTCCGCAGGTCACCTTCATGACAAGGGAGGTATTGTAGTTACGACATAAGGAATATATCCGATATCATCTGTGAAACGGTAATAACATAACGGTCAACCATTTCGTGATGGCGTCCGTTAAATGTATGAAGGGATAGTTTTAACTTCGCCAGTTGGTCCTTGTTTATGAAATATCAAACAAAGTGTGTTAAAAAGTAAGTCATGAAGGTATATTTTTCTTTGAATATTTCAAAAGTACTCATTGAAATTGGCCTCGTGTAAAAAAAACATTAAAAAAAAAGTGAGAGATCTCAACAGTATCGTATGGCCTTAAAAATACAGAGGTCCCTACTTAGGTATTTATATATCAGGAAATATTTGAATGAAAATATTTATTTATTGTTAAATAAAAGGAGTCTAATGGGAAAGATGTGTTGAATAAAGTTTTCAAATATTCAAAGGTATGTCATCATCTATGTGCATGAAGCAACCATTAAATTACAGGATAAAATGCTTCTGTATGATGTATGTCTTTCATAAATAAAGTCGGCAAGAGGAAGATAACATATAAAAAGAAGATGTGGTATGATGCCAATGAGACAACTCTCCAAATGAAAACAAATGACACAGAAATTAACAACTAGCCGTGCTTACAGATGGTCACATTGAAAACCTATTGTTGTAAAAAAACACATACGTCAAAAGTATAAGTTTTTTGTAAGTCATAGTATACATCATCAAGAAAACCGTGAATCGTCAAAAAATAGCAAACTATTTTCGTGACCTTTGCGAGTAGAGAAAAAAAACGCAAAATATAAATCGACAAGATTGTGTAAAACATGGTTATTTCGCTTGTACTCAATGAAGATTGATATATTTATCGCATGCTTTCTGTTGTTTAAGAATGAAACAACAATTTATACCAAATTGTGTTAAAACAAATAGAAGGTTTAGATACAATAAATTAGAAATGTTGGAAGAGTACATAATTTACCACAAAGATGTTATCTAAAAAAATCACTAAACCTGTACCATGACTACACATTCTAAAGGTTACACATATGAAATAAGATAGCTAATTAAGGCACATATTAATAGGGTGATAGTTTTGGAATAAACACAACTTGAAAAAGAGCCAGCATTGCTGTCAAAAATGGGAATTCACAAATTGAAACAAAGCGTCGTCTTTTTGTTGTTATTTTTTTTTATGAAAAGGTCCTACCTCAATAACGTATCTAAACAATGTTTTTCGTCTCCCTCTGGAAATTTGGAATTCACGGTTTCCAATCTACAGTTTGTGTCAAGTCTCTTCAAGTACTGATATGGTCTTTGGAAAGTTGTACTCCTGAATTCCACTTTATCAAACAACCGATCATGTGGAGTAAAATCTTGTGGCTTTCTACCACCTGATAAGATATCTAAATTCTCTTGTGGTGATCTGCACATTACGGATGGTAAAATTTTCAAGCAATGGTGCATACATGTCAGCATAGCACTCTGTAAAAACAACAAATGTCACACGTTTTGCGATATATTCGAAAACAGCAATTTTCTTACACTACATGTCGCTAAAAACTTTTGAATTGATATTATTTTTGGTGTTTTAACGCCACTTTTAAACACCGAAATTAGGCTATTTCGTGGCGGTCAGTTTTTTTTTGGTGGAGGAAGCCGGAGTGCCCGGAGAAAACCAGCGACCTTCGATAGGAAAACTGACAGTCCTAGTCAATTAGATTGGAGTCGAGTGCAGCCGCGTCAGCGGGGTTCGAACTCACAACCTCAGTGTTGACTGGCTTGTGATTACAGTAGTAACAACTTAGACCACTAGGCTACAGAGGCCCCTTAAAAACTTTTGTATTTTATGAATGTGGAATATAAAGGTTGCACTTTTTTAATACAGCTGTTTCTCAAACCACGCCTCTTTTGGGGAGATTTAGAATATTCATAGAACATTAATTTTGTTTACATACTGGTTCCCAGTTAAAAATATGCTCTCTGTGTTCCATCTCATAGAGACATAACTTGGGAATGTTACCAGTAAATATATATGTGCATATTGTTTACATTGAAATCTGTGGAAACCCTTCATTCGAGGTAGGGGTAGTTAGAAAACTGTGTTAGTTTAACTCTGAAAAGTTCAGGGCATATAAACGTTGAAAATATGCCGCACAGCCCTATATTTTGACCTTTGAAAAAAATTGTAGTGCATATGAACTTTCAATTCTAGGATAAGATTTTTTTCAAAACTTCATAGTAAAAGAATTCCCGTTTTAGCCGTAAAAGGAGTTCCCATGGGAAATTGCATTGTCAATATTTACAGAAATGCAACCTATAATCCATATCTTATAACTTTCAGATTGTATGAGTTGTTTTGAAATTATACAAAATACTAACAGTGATAATCCTCGAAATTCACAACAAAAATTGTTGATATCTACTCTTTAATACATACTTGTTTTATAAAAATGTACATTGACATTGTTGACAATGATTTTGTCAATTTTATAGCATATATACCAACCAACATAAAACTAAGTTCATCTGTAATACTATACGTATCAAGTAAACATCATAAATCACTCGGCTGACAACTTCATAAAATCTTATGTACAATATAAAAATACTGCTGATTTAGTGTATCTAAAGTAACAACAAAATATTAACCTTTGTGTTTGTGTCTTTGACCATCAGAGGTAAAGTTTCAACAATATAATAATCCATGGTTGACTTCCTCCAAACATATCCTGAACTGTTTGTTAGGCATCCTAATACAAGAAGCTGGAACAAAAATTCATCCACCCCATGCTGTACCTAGATAAAGACATTATACACCAATGTCACTGACAATTATTTGAGACATGATTACTACGCCTTATCGAAATGTTCACCACACTGTAGAAACAAGTAAAGAAAAATGTACGTCACAATGAGTCGTTGAAAGTAAAAATTTAGTGAAAGTCCAATTACTTCAATAAAATTAAGAGTTTTAGATTTAGAGTTGCAAATTGACGGTATACTATGGTCACCTACAACTTAAAGAAATCCTCCTACAGAATATATCAACAAGGTATTCGCTCATCGTAAGACATTGTGATTAGTCCGTCATCCTGAAGTTTCAGTACGACTAAATTGATGCATACTATGTGTGTATTTGCACTTATTGAACTTGAAAATCTTCTCAAAATATTGTTGTAGTAATAGAAATTCCAATTAGCAAACCTCCTTAATAAGATAAGATAAATTTTATTATAAAATTTTGCGCCCCGAGAGGCAAAAAAATTATAACAAACAAACAAAGAAAATCCAATGAATGACAGAATACATATCAAATGAAACTACAAATTGTTAGAATATATAATATTTATATATGCATGTATATAATGTTTATAATGGTATAGCCTTTTTTCCCACATGTTGCAGCTGGGGAGAATACACATCAAAAATAAAAAAAAAATATTGTAATGTAATAAATATGTATATATATATTGAATGTAAACAAAACAGTGCGTAAATCAAAATATGTGTTCTTAAGAGGTACATTTGCATATGATTTTTTTTATTGTCAGTCACTAAATTTATGTGATGCTTGTTGTTCTAATAATGTTTTCTATAACTATGATTTCATAATAATTGGTATCTAATATTACAAATGTTTTCCTTGTAACGTGTATTTTTGCTTTTTAATCTTGTTTTAAGTCAATTGGCACACTTACACATTTGGATTCGGGCATGTTGAATGCTCATGCATAATATGTGGCCCGAGAACACAGTTATTTTGAAGTGCATTTCCTTTAGAGTAGTACAATAAATGCAAATTAAAAAAAATCGCACCTGCTCTTTCTCAAAAAGATTTTTATAGTGTAGTGTACTACTAGTGGGACAAATAGTATCAAAATTATAGAAACTTCTACAAACTCTAACCCAAAATATTGACAATTCTGTGTTAAGCTGGTGTAAAATTCAGTTTGACAGCATTAGAATAATAAAATTTGACCTTTTATTAACTCGATCAAATTACTACTTAACACAAAGCATAAGCACACAAATTTTTCTAACATGTAATTTCATCCCCCTACTTAATATTTCATGCATAAAATATCAAGAAATAAATTGGGATATTGTATCAAATAAAAAATGCAAGTTATACACTGTTTAAACTAAGGACTATATTCGTAGAGAACGAAAATCAAAAGACGATAACTGTGTCCTTGGACCTAATTTCGGTTTGTATGACAATAGGTACATAATAAAGATAATGTTTCAAGTTTTTCATGGTCGAATGAAATTGTGTTATCAACTACAGCAACACTTGTTCTTCAAAACCATTTTTGTATCCTTTAATTTAGTATGCTTCATGTTAATACTAATTATAACCCACCTCATGAGATAAATCAATATGAAATATCCTCGGCCTCAATTCTGTTGGTGGAAGTGTGACCTCAAGAAGAGCTGACATAATTTCATCAATGTCAATTGATTTGTTATGTAAAGGTATTGTTAACTCGTTTGCATGAAGACTCTTGGAACCTAAACGCTGCTCGTGTAGATCTCGGACCATTCTTTTCTTGTATAATGTTTTTCCAACTCCGGATCGACAGGATTTCACAATTCTTACGCTAGACCTAAAATTTTATCAATATTTGACTTGTTGAAACAGTAGTATTAAATTCAATGACATAATGGTTTGTGTGATAACATTATATGTCAGACACCAACAAACGATCTATTTGATACCTTAGTCTCTGATGCATGCTTTTATTTAATGAATAGTTTTAAGCTTTAAACTTTAACAGTTTTATCCATTCGTTTGACATGTTGGAGCTTTTGATTTTGATATTTGATTGAAGACCTTATGACACAACTTGAACAGTATTTCTTTTATCTTATTTTTACCTATTATGTTATATCTCGTACTACTACATGTATTTCTAATTGAATAATGGTCAACTCTGTGCTTGAACTATGAAAAAACAGGAGTAGGTTCGGTGAGGACAAGATTTGGTCTTATATTCGAAGTACATCTAAAGAAAGATTTTTGACATTTTCTATGCACTCAGGTGTCTTCTTTAGTCGATTCAATTTGTTTAAGTAAAAGAACTGATTTGGTCATTAAAGACACCCCAATTTAAGCTTATATTTTTTTTTTAGATGTTTTTTGTCTAAAATGGAGGTGGCCACATTATTGTCCAGTCTTAAAAATGTATTATCATTAAATATAACATATAACACTGGACACTTTTAATTTGCAAAACACTCATTTGCAAATCCGCCGCCGCCTCAAACAAGAGCTACAATATCATGTATATAACCAAAATGTGCGGAATTACATGGGATTCAATAATTTCATTGGTTTTATACTGTTACTTTCATATTTATTTTGCAATTTGAATTATAAAAACATGGGATTTTCAATATCCCATGGGACAGGGCAAAATCCCATGGGATTTACCATTATCCCATGGGATTTTGGTTAAATCCCATGGGATTTTTTTTGGTCCCATGGGATTATTGTAGTCCCATGGGATATTTGTTGTCCCATGGGACAAAAAAAATCCCATGGGACTATAATTATCCCATGGGATTTTTAATATCCCATGGGACAAAATAAAATCCTATGGGATTAAAATTATAAATATATATATATAAATATAAAGTTTATGTGTATGTTACAATGAATGCTGTTTGGTAGTAAAATGTTTTAAATGTATACGAGTTTTTTTTATATTTTTTATATATACATATATATAATTTTTTTTAAATTTTGTCACAAACATGTTTTTATTTGTTTATATGACAATAAATATTATTCTTATTTTGGAATGTATAATAATAATATTTTACAGTCAAAGAATAAAGTCCTTTCACTGAAACAAAATGATGAAATTTCTAAATAAATGAAAAAATATTGTTTTGAAATCTTTGTCTTGTTTATTCTATTATGAAAAATAGAACTGAAAAAATATTTCATATTCTGACTGAATAGTTCACTCTTTTCATGAGGTAAGATTTTCTTTGTTATAGGTTCATTGCAATACTTGTATAGGCAAACAATTTGAATTATATATAACTTTGTGGTGTACATAATAGTATGCTTATAATTGCAAATTTATAATATAAACACTTTTTGTTAAAGTTTTTGCTTTCTTTATTCACAGCTTGCTATGTACAATTATTCAGTCCACTATATAAGAGTGAAGTCAATAAATAATTTCATTCACTAGAATATTCCTGCAATTCTTAGACAAAACATTTTTTCAATCTGTTCTTCAAAGATCTTCCTCTGTACATCTTTATTGAATGGAGAGATTCAAATGAGAAGACAAAGCAAGTTTATTTGGACAACAACATTCTAATATCTTGTTCATTCGTTCCATCTTTCAATTGATAATTACATTGTTGTATTTATATGATCAAGTTCTTGTGCATCAATGATCGTGATGATATGACTCCTTTTTGTTTATAGTCATCATGTTGAAATTTCCTCTTTCAAATAAATGTAGGAAAAAACATGTTCCATTTCAAATTAATAAAAAAGTCGCACTATGGAGAAAAATATCAGCTTTAAGTTTTCCGTTCAGTATTGATCTGTGAATGATGACCATGAAAATCCAGATTTCTGACCTACAAATACACAAACTCAAAAATTATCAGATCAATAAAATGGCTATTTTATCATGTTTATGATTAATATGATAAACTTTCATTTAAATATTCAAGTACTAAATTACAGAAATCGCTTAAATTTTATAATAGTTTAGTTAAAGTACAGCTTATTTAAAATTATAATAAAAAATATGAGTTAAATAAGATATTACATTTTTAATGCCAAAAAATGGCTTTTTTGCACCAAAGGGAGATAATTTGGAGCTTTTTCAATGATATATGCATTTTAAAAGTCATCTGGGGCCAAACCGAATTGATTGTTTTGAATGATTTGGTGTACCATATGATAAAGATATAAATAAATTGAGTTATGAAAAAAAAATATTAAAACATTTTTCTGAAATTGTTATACCCTAGAGCCTCCTTAAATGTCATTTGATCTCTATTGGAGAAATGTCTCATTGGATTCAGACTGCTAAGTGTTTCTTATTTTTATATCAACCCAGCCATATTATACCTGTCTAATATCAGGAGCTTGTACATAGTTCAGTGGTTGATGTTGGTTCATACCCGTCATTTTTATTTTTCATAATTTTTTGTTTTTATAAATTAGTCTGGTATATTTGACGTTTGAATTGATGCTCTGTTTCAAATTTGGTTAGTGTTGACTTTTATAGATTACTATAACATGTATAGGGTATGGGTTTTCTCATTACTTACAGGTCATCAATGGCCTCTAATAAGTAATTACAATGCTTACATCCACTAAATTGAACTCTGATGGATAGTTTTCTCTTTCATCATACCACATCTTATTTTAATAAATATTTAATTATTATTCAAGGACAAAAAATTTTATAACAGTGGACTTACCATTTAGGCTTTGTTGACCTCTGTAAATCTTATTTTGTTGATAATTTCTTCTGTTTATAGTTTCCCCTTTATCTTTCATGTTCTTGCCCTACACATAAAAGGGTAAACATCATTTAATGACAAAAATAACTACTACATGTATTACATAATTAGTAGGCAACTGAAAATTTTGTCTTATTTGTATATAACATCAACTTACTCATCATTCTTGCTGTTCAATATCATGAATATTATCATTATTCTATGAATATGAGGTCACAGTAAAATTAACCTTGGCAGGCAGACATCTTTTTTTATATGATACCTTGTAGTCATTCCATACAACAAGTAGACCGATGCTTAAAAAATCTAAGGCCAAAATTAAAAATATGTTTGTTTCCCCTCCCCCCACACGGGTCAAAAATAAGCGCCCGGGTCAAAAAATTATTTTCCACAAAAAAATCGAAATTATTTTTTTCCTGAAAATAATTTGTTTCCATTTTTGGAAAGTACTTGAAAGCAGAAGGATTGATAATCTAAATAAATACACTCAAATTGAGCACAAACAACTGATAAGTGGCCTGGACTGGACAAGTCAAACCATTCATGTGACCATGCTATGACAATCACATCCAGTTAAAAAAAACTAGAGGCTCTCAAGAGCCTGTGTCGCTCACCTGTTAATGTGTTTACTGATGTCGGCCATCTTCGTTGGTAGGCGGGGTCATTAGACACTTTTTTTTTAAATAGATACCCTAGTATTATGATTGTGGCCAAGTTTGGTTAAATTTGGCCAAGTAGTTTTAGAAATGATTTTTATACAAGTTACAAAAATGACGAAAAGTTGTTCAATATTGACTATAAAGGGCAATAACTCCTTAAGGGGTCCTCTAACAATTTTGATCATGCTGACTTATTTGTAGATCTTACTTTGCTGAACATTATTGCTGTCTACAGTTTATCTCTATCTATAATAGTATTCAAGATAATAACCAAAAACTGCAAAATTACCTTAAAATCACCAATTTTAGGGCAGCAACCCAACGACAGGTTGTCCAATTCAACTGAAAATTTGTGAGGGGATATATCTTATTCTGATGGACATTTAAATCTTGAAAGATTTGCCCTAAATGTCTTAGTTTCAAAGATATAAAGCAAAACCTGCATTTTATCACTATGTTCTAATTTTAGCCATGTCGGCCATTTTGTTTGGTAGGCTGAGTCATCGGACACATTTTTTAAACTACAAACCACAATGATAATTGTGGCCAAGTTTGGTTAAATTTGGCAAAGTAGTTTCAGAGAAGAAGATTTTTAAAAAAGTTACAAAAAATTATGAAAAGTTGTTAAAAATTGACTATAAAGGGCAATAACTCCTTAAGGGGTCGACTGACAATTTTGATCATGTTGACTTATTTGTAGGTCTTACTTTGCTGAATATTATTGCTTTTACAGTTTATCTCTATCTATAATAGTATTCAAGATAATAACCAAAAACTGCAAAATTTCCTTAAAATAACCATTTCACAGGCAGCAACCCATCAACAGGTTGTCCGATTCGTCTGAAAATTTCAGGGCAGATAGATCTTGACCTGATCAACAATTTTACCCCATGTCAGATTTGCTCTAAATGCTTTGGTTTTTGAGTTATAAGCCAAAAACTGCATTTTACCCCTATGTTCTATTTTTAGCCATGGCGGCCATCTTGGTTAGTTTGACAGGTCACGCCACACATTTTTTAAACTAGATACCCCAAGGATGATTGTGGCCAAGTTTGGTAGAATTTGGCCAAGTAGTTTCAGAGGAGAAGATTTTTGTAAAAGTTTACAGACGACGGACGCAGGACGACAGACGACGAACGCCAAGTGATGAGAAAAGCTCACTTGACCTTTCAGGTCAGGTGAGCTAAAAAAAACCTGCCTTCCTGGTCTGTTTACAAAGGGTAGACCCGGGGAGGGGAAACAGACATTCTTTTAAATGTGGCCTGATAAAATGACAAAACCAAGAAAACTTATCATTGACCAAAGAACAATCAAATGCGGTCATGGTTTATATATATGAATCTGCCATTTAGACATGCTTACCTTACAATTGTTTCATATCTACCAAATATAATCTACCTGTAACTTTAAACATATGATAAACTGACAAAACAATGCAGTGTTTCACTGACCAATGAACCATGCATGAAAATGAGGTCAAGTTCATATAAAATATGACAGACAGCTAAGTGCATCTTACAATTATTTCATTCACTAAATAAAGGGGCCTTATTGCTTACAGTATCCGGAAAACTGACCAAACCACAAAAACTAAATATTTTCAAAGTTCCTTATACCCTGCCAATTTGTTATGGTTGTGCCTGTTCCAAGTCAGGATCCGATAATTCAGTGATTGTCGTTTGTTTATGTGTAACATATCTGTTTTTCAATTTTTTTGTACATAAATTAGGTTGTTAGTTTTCAACTTTCAACTTGGCTATCATGTGTAAAATCATACAAGTGTTGGGAAAACAGGAAGTTGTCGAGTGATGAATCTGAAAATGCATCACACGGTATAGCTGACTAATTTAACCCTGAAACCAAATTTCAGAAATCCTTCTATTGTAGTTCCTAAGGAAAATGGGACGAAAAATATTCATCGGACGGACTGACTGACGCAAGGATGGATGGACAGACAGGGGTAAAACAGTATACCCCCCCCCCCTTTTTTAAAGTGGGGGCATAATTTTAATACGGGGCTATAAAAACCCATGCAAGATGTCAAAACAAAAAGAAGTAACCTAATTCTTACTTGTTAGGGGCTATTTATTAATTGTCGGTTATACATATAACAATACAACATATTAAAGGTCTGTAGAGCTTTTATCCGACATACATATATATATATGACAAGCACAATACATTTGTACATGAAACATAAAGCTCATCACTGAGATAGTAGTCTCAGATAGAGGGAGGCGGGGTCAACCAAACTCCCCTATTCAATCTGAATGCAGGACAGAAAGTCACAGTCAAAAAGTCACACACTGTCACAGGACAAAAAGTCACAATTTAGTTTTGAGATTATTTTTCTTTGAACAAGAAAACACTCTTTTTGTATTTTTCTTGAAGTTTTATACATGAACATGATGTAGCAACTTTAAATTAAAATTTATTAAAAACAAATAAATCAGTGCATTAGGTTTGCGCACATTACCATTACATTTGCGTACAAAAATCATTACGTTTGTGTGCAGCTTTTGATTACATTTGCACGCATTTTTTAACATGTAAATATAAAAAAAAAGATATAGTATGATTGCCTTTTACAGCTGACTATGCGGTATGGGCTTTACCTCGGGCTTTGCTCATTGTTGAAGGCTGTTTGGTGACCTATGGTTGTTAATGTCTGTGTCATTTTGGTCTCTTGTGGACAGTTGTCTCATTGGCAATCATACCACATCTTCTTTTTTATATTATGAACAATTTCCTAAAATTAAAAATGAATATATGTAATAAAAAGAAAATATTTCAAAATCTTTTTTCATTTATATTCAATCAATTGTCAACAAATTGTTTGTGACTTTTTGTCCTATTAACTTTCTTACTTTATGCCTGAGTTTGACATGTGTTTGACTTTTTGTCCTGTGACTTTTTGTCGGAATGTCCTGTGACTTTCTGTTTTTGCAGAAGTCCAGGGAGTGTTAAAAAATCACGTGTGCAAGTTGAGAGTCAACACTTACACAGGGACTACACAATACTTTTTCAGAATGTCAGCAAAAAAGAATCACTGGTGACAGGGGAGTGTAACCGATGAATTGATCCTGAATCAGATTTTCCCGGTACGTCTAAACACCGCTCAGGAGGACCTCCTGGGTGCACACATGCAGGGCATACAAAGTGCACTCATAGCAGACCCTATATGGTCGCCGTCGTATCTGCACACATGATGGATGTATATATTCGTTATAGATCGTCATACACTTCTCATTTTAGAGTTAGGCTAAATTTGCAAGCAACCTCTTAAGATTCTAAAATAATAATGCTACTAAAAATATATTATTTCCCCCAATTTTCGCAATTTTTTCGCCATATAAAATATTTAGGCGACTGTGCTTTTAGTGAATATAAACGATGACGAGGCCTCACGAATAAATATAAATATGAAATATACTGGAACATCGATTAGCATAGATCGAGCAGCAGAGTAAACTTCCACATAAATCTCGAAGTTATTTACGCCGGATAATATAGACTGTGCTCCTGAATAAAGTTGTCAAATACATTAATTTGTGTTTTTTACTTCTACAAGAAATTTGATTCAAATGCTAATTACGCACCATTTGCTGAGCAGAGAACAGAACTGTATTAACTTAATGATACATGTACATCAAGTTCCAGCACCTCACCAAGCACCCTTGCCTTGCATACTGAGATGGCAAACTGGTGTGTGTCAGTATTTTAATATAAAACTGCGTAGGTTCATATCGTTTGATTCAACGTTTGTTTGGTTATTTTTTAAGGATCGTTGTAAAATTATATCTAAATCTTTGTTAAAATACGATTTTAAATTGTTCAATTCTTTCTATTTCATAATTTTGTCAAAGTCTACTTTTTAAAGTTTAAAATTTTACAGACAAAATGAATATTCCAATTTGATTTGAAGAAAATCTTTTTGAACTGTCATGACATGGTGTTGCAAAGCTGATTACAGGTAACTATAACATACAGTAATTTTCCATTACGACAGTGCGTGTATTCTCGGGTGTGTATAACGTATAGTTTTCTAGAGAACATCCTGTCTACGTGTAATACAGATTGATGACATTATACAACATTTCTTTGGTTAAATGTGATAAGGTATCTGTGTCCATTCCCTATTTCAACACCACTAATTTTTCGAAGAAAAAAAATCAAAAAAAAAAAATTATATGAAATTAAGAAGAAAAGTAGCAAATATAAACTTCAGTAATTGCGCATTGAGTAAACATAATTCCAATATTGCATGAACAAATCCGTGAGAAAACGTATATATACATGTATGAATAAAGATGTGTTTTAAAAGACCTATTGGCATTATTTCACACTAGGACCTAAGATAACTAGAACTAAGCAATGGTTGATCCAGAAATTTTCATAAGTGGGGACTCATTGACTGCCTTAGAGGGGTCACGTCCAGTCATGCTTCCGTGATTCCCTATATAATCTACCATTTGTTTCCCAAGATTTAGGAGGGGGGCTGGTACACACATATATTTATAAATATACCTCTGCGGCGGAGCCAGCCATTTGAAAAGAAGGGGGTCTCAACCCAGGACAAAAGGGGGAGGGGGTGGTTCCAACCATATGTCCCCATTCAAATACATTGATCGTTCAAAAAAAGGGGTGGTTCCAACCCCCGAAACCCTCCCCCTGGATCCGCCACTGATACCTAGTATGCATATAATTAAGAACAGCTTTGAATATATGCATATAAAATAATGGTACGTTTAAAACCCGTTCAGGATCTCCTGGTTGCACACAGGACATTAAGTAACTTAGGACATGTATATATAATAGTAAGAGTTCAGGGTATACATTCGATAACTAATTATATTTTATAATTTTGTAATTTTTGTTTTGATAAAATCAGAGACATATAATACATGTATTGAGACACATATAATACATGTGTCTCTGAAAAAATCAAACCATCTTTAAAGAAGTTATTTCAGTTTGAATCGACTGTCTTTTGCATTAGAATTCCAAAACGTTAATGTTATTTACAAATGCCAAAACCTGCAAGAAAGAAACATTTATATTCGGTGATTTTTACACTAAACGTTTTCGTAATTTGTTTTAAAAATATTAAAAAGTACATGTACATCGTTTTTTCAAGATTTGTATAGTAACTGGTTTAATTAAGTCCCCTTGATGAAATTTAAATTGCGAGACGCTAATTAATAAACTATGATCTATCTATCGGCATGCGTCGTTATTTGGGATACGTCACGGATGACCGATGGTCATATTCAATACGATATACCAATCATCATTTGAATTTGGGCAATTGATCTTTAATAATTAGGACTAATTGGTGATGGCAGAGAATAAGTCGCTGGTGATGGTTAAAAACATATAGAAGTAAACTTTGCAAAAAAAAAAGGTTTCCTCGGAAAAAATTATGAAATTATATGAATATGCTAAATAATTTTTTTTTCCGAAATAATAATTAAAGACGTTTAGAAATAACAAATTTTCACAGTTGGGAAATTTTCAATTCAAGTTATTTCATTTTGAAAACGTTGAAAAATATAGATCTTATTATATGTTAAATGTGGGCCGCTTGGAGATCAACTTGTGAAACCCTGCATAATTAGGGTTTGTCTACTTTCGTCTTTTTATATTACCAAACATTCTATAATCAAGGATTTGTACAAGGCCTTGTTATAATGAATATTATCGCCAATATCACCATAATTAAATAAAGAACAGATACAATATTCGCCTAAAGAGTTTGCCATCTAACAATTCAAAATGAAATGTTGAGTCGAAACTGAGGTACCAAATCTATAAAAAGAATCACTATTTTAGTCGAAATTAAACTGTATATAATATTTTTTTTTTCAAAACTCCTGAAATAATTTAACATTAACTATAGAGAGCTTACATATGCAAATCTGTTTAAAAGTATGTGAGCGTAAATAAAATTTGTTTATTACCCCCCCCCCCCTTTTTTCCTTCTATAAAATTTAATTGTAAACGATTTTCGTTCTTAATTTGTGTTTGCTCATTAACTGGGGTTCATGCTGTCAAAAAAAAAAATGTCTCCTTGTGTAAAAGTTATTGATAAGAAAAAAATGAAGCTTCCAGAAGAATAACGGTACGTCTAAACACCGCTTGAAGGACCTCCTGATTTCACTCATGACATACGAAGTGCACTCAGGACCCTTTATAGTCATCGCACACAGGATGGATGCATATATTCTTTATACGCTTCTTATTTTAGAGTTAAATTTGGTAGAATTTGTAATTCTTAGAAAATAATAAGGGCACGTGTCACTGATTACACAACTACTGAGCCATGAATTATCCAATCAACAAAATTAATTGGATTATCTTTATTGTTGTTTTATACATTGTGTTGTTAGTACAGTGTGACCATGCGGAAAGTAATATTGTGACGTCTAGAATGAATATCACGATGTTTTAAGATTTTCGTCTTTTATTAAAATTTCGTTCCATAAATTTTTAAGTTTTATTCTTAATTTTATTATCATGTCCTGGACCAGTAATTAATTCTTTGCACGAGTTTGAAAAGGGAAATAATTATAAATGTTCATACTTTAAAAGAATTTATATTAATTAAAGTTGTGTATATGGAATCCGTTCTAAACGGTAAAAGCCGTACTTTTCAAACAATCAAACTCATATACATGTAGTTAGATGTTATTTCTCATTTTTATCGAACTTGTCCAGGAATTTTATTTTTGAGTTATACGAATATTTTAAGAAATCCGTTTTTATTAAGTTTTTTTTCTCTAATTAAAGTCGTTTTGTCCAGTTTCACAAGCCTGAAACGAATTTCAATGCGAAAATAAATTCTGAAAATGAACTTGTCTCCGTTTTCGTCTCCGTTTTTTGAAAATTATGATATTTTGGGTATAATTATTTCTAAAAAATATGTAAGTTAGATTGTAGTAGCGAGAAATTTTAAAAAAGAAGATGTGGTATGATTGCTAATGAGACAACTATCCACAAAAGACCAAAATGACACAAACATTAACAAAGAAAGACTATTTCGAAGACAGTTTATTGACACGAAATCCGTTCAAACCACGACTAAGTCTTCGTGCACAGATTTCCGTTAAGGTTAAACTGAATATTGTACATAATTGTCTTCTCTTGTATAATGGTTTGTTGAGAATAAAGATATACAAGTGTAATAAAATTTGATATTCAGTCAACATTGTGTTTGTTTAAAAACTTGATTTAGAGAGAGAGATAGAGAAAAGAATCACACTGAAAAACAAAAATCGAACTTGTTACAGAAAAAAAAACGCAACTATAAAATAATTTTCTTTATTCGTGAACTGCAAAACACAACAAATTAATTTACCCGTCATCATGAAAAATAAACTGAAAAAGCACATCGAATGAGATATATGTTTTATTTTTTCTATATGCAAATTCATGTTAAAGGTAAAACTGAACTAAACAATACAATTCCTAAAAAACAATAAAGATAATCCAATCAATTTTGTTGATTGGATAATTCATGGCTCAGTAGTTGTGTAATCAGTGACACGTGCCCTCATTATTTTATAAGAATTAACATATCTATCTAAGTTCGATTCAGGCGCGGATCCAGAGGGGGGAGGGGGGTTCCGGGGGGGGGGGGGGGTTGGAACCCCCCTTTTTTTGGCCGATCAATGCATTTGAATGGGGACATGTAGTTGAACCCCCCCTTTTTTTGCCCTGGGTTAGGACCCCCCCCCCTTTTTAAAATGGCTGGATCCGCCCCTGCGATTTCAACTTCTACCAAAATTTAACTCTAAAATAAGAAGCGTATAACGAATATAAACATCCATCATGTGTGCAGATATGATTACGGTAATGGGTCCTGAGTGCACTTTGTATGTCCTGAGTGCACTCAGGAGGTCCTGAGCGGTTGTTTAGACGTACCCGAAGAATAAATCATTTCCTGAACCTAAAATACATTTATCTGTAATTAAAGAAAATTCGCCTAAAACATTCTCTCATATATTTAAACAATTAATTGTAAAATAATTAATTCAACGTCGGACTTTCTGTCTGTTTACTAATACTTTTCTTGTTCAGTTTAGTTTATACCCATAATAGATGAACGGAAATAAGTACTTTTTTTTAGGAAAATTTACAATTAGATGAACGGAATTAAGTACTTTTTAGGAAAATTTACAACTCAAATTTTCAAAAACAAAATTCTACACTTTTTACCTGGATGTTTTTCTCTGTCTCGAAGCCGCAACCTTTGACCCCGTATCAAACGTAGCGACCAACACCTCACATGACGTATTCTCGATGTTGAGGTATTGACAATATACAATCACATTTATCAATCACATTTATCAATATACAGCAAGTAAGTAATTTGGTGTTGAATGCCAGTAGATCAGAATTTGTTAATTGAACTTTACCTGTTTAAGGGGCACTAGCTGCCAAATTCATGTTCTTCATCGATTTTAATAAAATTCACATAACGTGTATATAGTGTTGAATTGTTTATTAAAATGTTGCGCACAATCTTGGCTGATATGCATAAAACCATTATATTTCATGACACTGCATGAAAAAGAAATTGACTTATCGCATAATACCAGAACCAGAGACATATATATTGTATCTAATATCTCTGCCAGAACTAAAAAATAAACTACAGTAAGTCCACATACACATAAGAGGGTATGGATGTGAATTAACAGAATAGAGAACAAAGGACAAAGAAAAAAAAGGAATAAAGAATAGTGAAAGAAAGAGAATAATGGAAAAAAGTGTAAGTTATTAAAAATATAACTAAAACAAGAATGTGTCCCCAGTACACGGATGCCCCACTCGCACTATCATTTTCTATGTTCAGTGGACCGTGAAATTGGGGTAAGAACTCTAATTTGACATTAAAATTAGAAAGATCATACCATAAGGAACATATATACTAAGTTTCAGGTTGATTGGACTTCAACTTCATCAAAAACTACCTCGACCAAAAACTTTAACCTGAAACAGGACGAACGAACGGACGAACGAACGGAGGCACAGACCAGAAAACATAATGCCCCTCTACTATCGTAGGTGGGGCATAAAAAGAAGACAGAAAAAAAGACACCCCTCCGAGACGAGCCTTACATGCACTGTTATTACCCAAGGTTAATTTTACGGCGGCTCATTTTATTTTGGCTTAGAAATAAACATAATTGACAAGTTTCCTTCCCCTGCATTCTCGATCCCACATGTAAATAGCACGGTGATTTCAAAAAGACATTGATACATCACTACAACACTTGCCGTCAGTATTTGAATATATTGATTAAGAAGGTATAGAAGATTAATGCACGCACACTATTATCCACCACTGGCCTAAATAGTTAGTCCGCAAACAACGAGGGTCATAAAAACCCAGCACTTTGAACACAGCCACCGGCATGGTGTGAATCTGAAAGCTTCCCACTATCCATTTCTACCCATAGAAAACTTTTGCCTTTCATTTATCAAAAATGAAATATGTTGATATTAATGGTATATAAGAATTATTGGGGAATTCAAACCATTCCTATTGTAAGTGATAAAACTAAATTTATATCAGGGTGATTGAAATGAGGAAAAAAAAGGGGGAATCAGGAGTTCAGGGCCCCCTGTTTGGGAAAAGAATTGGTTGATTATATATGGAATCACTGAGTCATGGCAGGAGCAGGCCCCTCTTAGGCAGTCGGTGGGCCCCACTTATGAAAAATTCTGGATCCACCACTGTGGTCATGGTGGTCTTCAGTTGTATTATCTTTTAAAAAAAAAAATTACACCTGTATAGTGTATATTCTTTAGTGTAAATCAAGGGAAAATACTGTGAACTATCTGTGCATTGGAGCTTATTAAAAGGTATTTCGGGGGGAAGAAAGAAGGGAGGGTGAGTCCATGGGAGGTAATCCCCACCCCTTTCAATTTGAGAATATGCTATTATCTTGTAAACGGTCCAGATCCCCATCCCTAAACCATATATATTCTTGAATGGGACGATAAAACAAATCAAATGAAATTAAAAGGAGGTCTTTGGGGGTTACCCCACTCTGTTCAATTTGAGAATGTGCTATTATCTTGTGAACGATCCAGATCCCCACCCCTAAACTATATATATTCTTGTCGGGGACAATAAAATTAATAATGAAATAAAATAAAAGTGAAGTCCCACCCCCTCTAGTTTGAAAACTTGTAAACGGTCAAGATCCCCACCCCTAAACCATATTTATATATTCTTGTATCATGTGTATAGAACAATAAAACAAATCAAAGGAAATATAGGGAGAGTCCATGGGGTTCACCCCCACCCCCACATGTTTGAGAAACTTTTAAATGTTTGAGATCCCCTGTCATCCAGTGGTTAGGTGAAAAAATTTCAGGATCCCTGATCCCCACCGTCAAACCATATATATTCTTGTATGAGACAATAAAACAAATCAAATGAATATAGGATCATCCCCTTTGTCTTGGGTTGGGAACCCCCCTTTTTAAAATGGCTGGATCCGCCCCGGCATACCATCTAGCTAGCTATAAAGGCTTTAAAAATATGAAATCAAACAAGGAAATTAACAGTGTAGGCAACTGTTTTGAATTTAAAAAAAAGTCTTTTACATATATATAACAATGTTAAATTTTTTGTGCATTTATTTTTGCTTATCGTATTTTCAATAATAGACAAAATTGCATGATTGAATATTGTAATTTAAGAAAAATCAGCATACATGATATAAAATGGGAAGTGGAAACTGGGAATTTGACAAAGAGACAACAACCCAATCAAAGAGCAGACAACGGCCGAAGATCACCTATGGGTCTTCAATGCAGTGAGAAAAATTCGGCACTGGTCTTCAGCTCATAAATATGTATCAGAAATGAAAACGAGATACAGCTTTCAGTTGTATTAATAAAAACCTCACAATAAGTTCTGAATATCAGAATATACAGTATTGCAAGATTCTCTCAAAATGTACACATAGAGCTGAAAAACTGTCAGTGACTGTAAAATTAATCATGCTTACATTAAAGTCCATGGAGTCCATCTTAATATGCATACTCTCGTACAAAGGAATATAAGTATGCAATAGACATCAAGTTTTCAAAAATAAGAGTATCTATGCCATTAATTTACGACAAGATCTTAATCAAGTAATAATTTCGGTTTGTTTAAATATTTCGGAGGTTAGTATGACCTCCTCTTTGGTGATGATGTTTTCGTTTTAAAGTTGGGAAAATTGTTTGTACATGTACCAACAAAAATAAAAACACAAATTCAATCTAGAATTATGTTTTTATCATTTTTTTTATGTTTAGGTTGTCAGCAAGATGAAAAGGACAAGTATGCAGTTCAAAATTCAAAATGTGGATAAGTTGAGGTTCTAGGTCTTACCTTTGCAGATTTTCATATTTTGCATGAATGAATTCAAAGGTTATATGATGGACAGCAGAGAAAGAAAAAAACAACTTTTCAATTATCCTGCTCCTGGATAAATGTAAAACATCTTGTTTTTCGGTAAGTTTTATGCTCTGTTTTGATAGTGTTAGTGCATTCATCTTTCCAGTCTTTCCTCTAAATTGTAAGTTTTTGGTGAGTGTTCACCATGAATTTCAGTAAGTAACTTGTGGATTTACATGTATATACTCAAAATTTAGTACTAATATTAATGGGATTTTAGCATGACATCCTGCCAAATGCTTGTTAATCATGTTTATGTTCCAGAACAAACAAGTATTTGGACTGTACGCATACAGTCTGCCCAATTTTAAGAAGTTGGTCAAGTTTATTACAAACAAATGTACAGTACAGATCAACATAACTGAAATCTTTAATAGATTAATACAAAAAGTTTAATTGCAGTTAAAATAAAAACACAGGTTTGGTTGAGCTGGTACCAGACAGTACAAGTATACTTAAATGGTCTGACTGTACACATATGGTGGGACTGTAAGTTCTGGACCATAAAAGTAAGATCCGAATACTGATATGGTCTGGAACATTTATACATGTCTTAAAATTAATATCAAACACATTGGTGTTTTTGAACTTGGTAATAAGTTATGTGATAGAACTATAATGTTTTGGGATATCAAAATCAAAAATATCCCATTTTTACTTTTAATAAAGAAGAAGATTATTGATGTATGTTTAAATGTATATTAAAATGAGACAGCAAGCCAACAACACAAAAAAAAAGGATAAAACATACATATTTTGTTTGTATCAATGTTATAATTTCCAATATGTTCAAGGTATTTTTTCATTGAAATAAAACACAAATTGAAATCTGTCTGAACTTCAAAAGCTTAAAGAAATATTGTTTCTGTTGTCTGCATTTTGTATAATATATTGCAAATTCTTGTGAATAATGGAATGTTATTATAGTTGTCTAAAGTTTTAACTTTTAACATTGTTCTTTATACTGTAAAATTCATAAATTATTGCGTGCATTTATTATTGCGATTCTGTCATTTTAGACTTAAATGCGATTTTAAATTTTACGATTTTGAAAAATCCTGTTTAATCCATATAAAATATTTCATAATACGAGTTTAAATTATTGCGTTTACAACTCCGTTGCATTTTTCGCAATAAAAAAAAACTTGCATTAATTCTGAATTTACAGTATATATATATATTATGTATATAACTTGGGAAAATACGCAAATTTTATAAAGAAGAATAAATTAATTGATTGTTATATGGTATTAGAATAGGAAGATGTGGTATATTGCTAATTTGACAACCCTCCATCAGAGACCAAAGGATGTAGGCCATTAGCAACTGATGACACTGGACAACCTTTAACAATCAGTAAAATCCATACCGCATAGCTATTTTTATTGAAAATCATATTATTGCTACATGTATGAAAACAATTTTGTATAATCCATTACTTTAGATTTCATTGGTTCTTTTTCAGAAGGATTGAAATTCACCACCTAAAATAAATGGAGAAAACATAGAAACAAGACCAGAATAAATTCAAAGAAAAAAGTTGGATCAGTTATTATTTTCATCACTCAGTCAATGATTTGAAGTTCTTTTAAATTCAAAAAAATATTGAAACCACAATTATGTCAAAGTTCTGTGCTGAATGTCCAAAAAGTGGACTATACCATCAAACAATGCTGGATGATAAGAAACTATTAATGTTTTGTGTTGAGGGATATTGTGAAAAAAATAGATTTACTTAAATAGCTACTAGTATGTTAAGCCTAACAATAGAGTTTTTATTGATTTCAAATGGCAAATAATTGTGTTTCAAGAAAGTATTCTATAATTCATGAATAAACATATATTGATACTTACATTATCTGCTTTGTTGTTTAAAAGTTTAGTTTTGAACAGTTAAAGAACAATATGCTAAATCAACATTTCCCAAGAAAAAAAGATATTCAATTAAAAAGATTCATCTTATAATAATTTACTACCAAATAGAATACATTGTAACATACACATTACTGTTTATTTATATCTATATATTTACAATTAGAATCCCATAGGATTTTAATTTGTCCCATGGGATATTAAAAATCCCATGGGATAATAAAAATCCCATGGGATTTTTTTTGTCCCATGGGACAACAAATATCCCATGGGACTACAATAATCCCATGGGACAAAAAAAAATCCCATGGGATTTAACCAAAATCCCATGGGATAATGGTAAATCCCATGGGATTTTGCCCTGTCCCATGGGATATTGAAAATCCCATGTTTTTATAATTCAAATTGCAAAATAAATATGAAAGTAACTGTAGAAATCCAATGAAATTATTGAATCCCATGTAATTCTGCACATTTTGGTTATATACATGATATTGTAGCTCTTGTTTGAGGCGGCGGCGGATTTGCAAATGAGTGTTTTGCAAATTAAAAGTGTCCAGTGTTATATATTTAGATATGAAGAGTCACAAACGCAGCCACTTCTATGTGAATCAAAAACAGTAAAAAATTAACATAATTGCAAAAATAATGACGATTTCAGTAATATTGCCTGAATCTTAAACTATATTACCTTAATTCGTGTTCATTGTTTTGTCGATAACAGACCAGTTTTATGAAACAGTTTAAATAAAAGTTAATAAATGCCTTATTTTTAGGCAAAAAGGGGTATATTCCGGATTACTTTTTTTATTTTGTAAAAACTGTCTGTACTCCTCACAACATTTTTTTGTTAATTTATCTGTGTACGTTACTTTATTTTTAATTTATAGTGTGGCGTAGATCAAACTCTTTCGTTCAGTGTATATGTTCTTGATTTTAAATGAGTTAAGCTATTTCAATTGATATTTTATTGTGTGTCTTTTGGTAGGTTAATGCTATACCACTCTGAAAACTTGCGCCTTTTTCAACATTTACATCCAATGCATGTATATGTACCGGTCCTTAGTCAGAAGCTTGTTGTTCAGTGGTTGTGGTTTGTTGGTGTATTTCTCGTTATTTACAGAGGTAAGACCGTTGGTATCCTTGTTTGAAATTTTTTACACTAGTTTTTGTTTGAAGCTTTAAAGATTTCGGTTCGGTGTGAGCCGAGACTCCATGTTGAAGACAGGACTTTGACCTATAACTGTTTACTTTTTACACAGTTTGAATTGGATTGATAGTAGTTTTATTGACCATCATATTTGAACTAGCTTTCGGTATGTGCTAGTACTATTCTGCCTCTTTGTTTCTATCGTGTGGATTAATTAAAATTGCGAATGGAAATTGGGAATATGTCAAAGAACAACAACCGGCTCAAATACCAGAAACAAGTCCAGGTCTACAATGTGTACTGGTATGTTAGATGTGTTCGTACCTATCTTTTGAGTTTTACCAGTTTCAACGACTTTATTAAGTTTGTACGTATGCTGAACACCATCACTTATATCTCTGTATTACTACACAATAGCCTAAGGGTCGGATTTTGACTTCTCTTAATCGATATATCTCGTACAGCAGCCCTTTAAATAAGTGCTAGTGATACAGTTTTCAATAAAAACACAATTTTTTAAAACTGGTAACCTTCAAGTAATTAAGTATAAATGCGTCCATAGAAAAACTTGGCAATTGAAATTTCAAAATGGTGCATCAATTTTCAGAACATACATGCATGCATTCAGGTGTGGGAGTATCTCGATGTTTTGAAAACCCATTGGTGGACTTCGGTTGTTGTCTGCTCTTTGTTCGGGTCGTTGTCTGATCTTTGTTCAATTTGTTGTCTCTTTGACATATTCCCCATTTCCATTCGAAATTTTATGCAACAGATTTGAAAGAGTTATGTTATATAATTTAGATAGGAAAATCAATTAGATAAAAGTTTAAAGCAAAATGCATGTAGACTGGTCTATAAACAAACCTTTCAAAATCTACAGAAGATGCCGATGATCTCTCATTAACTGTTTTTTCAATAATCAACTGTTTTAACAGGTGCTGTCTTATATTCTGAACATCTACTGCAAACAGCTGTGGTCTATGGTATTTGCTTAAAGCTCTGACAATTACAGATTTTTTTTCATTTTCTGCACAACACATTATTACTAGTTTGTACCTCTTATCTGAAATAATCATAGGATTAATTTATGTTCTTTTCTTAATTACATAAGTTGGAACCTTATTCTCTTATCTGATACTATACATATTGTTGATACTCCAAAAGAAATCATTTAACTTCTAAGTTTCCTGCAACGGAACATCTTTTCCGATTATTCCACTCAAGTAGGAGTTTAACCTATCTTCACATGTCGTTGAATTATTAACGTCGACATAGTATGTGTCCAATGCAATGCATGCAACACCTCCCAAACGAATTCATACTGAGTAAGTTTTCACAATCGGAAATAGATAAAGGCAACAGTAGTCCATCTGTTAAAAAGTCATAAATCGATTGAGAAAAAACAAATCCTGGAAACAAACCAAAACCCGGGGGAAACACAACAAATATTAGAGGAAAACAACGAAAGAACAGAACACTGACGTGCAACAAAAAACAAACGACATCGCAACATACATTGATACGACCTATTAGTAAACAACTGTATTATGCCTAACTTGGTACAGGACATTTCAGGAATAGAACGCTTTCGGTTAAATTACAGGTCAGACGACTATACTGGTATCCGAACATCTCATTCCAAGGCATTAGTAAGAGAAGATACCAACACATCGTATCAGACGACCAATTCCTCGTGATGACCGTAACAAAGATAACTGAAGATTCGATTTCGTTCGTGTGCAATTTTAACAATGCTTTTAACAAAATTTGAACAGTGTCAACATTCACGAGAGTAAAAAGGAATATTTAAACGCCATATGACGGGAAAAAAATGAAAGTTGCCATTACAAACAAAAATTATCGAGTTTTTTTTTTGATTGTCAGAGTGTTTGCTTGAAATCGACTATCTATGTTACTATTTGGTAAAAGGTTACACTGACTTGTATGACAGTCACATTCAAATCTATTATATTGATAAACACTTACCTTAGTTTTTATTCGACCCTTTTTTCAATATGCCACGGAAGTGTGGGATAATTGTGGAATATGCTACTTATAGAAATGAAAAATATTCGCAGGCTGCGATAATAGAGACAGGTCTACAAATATTCACTGAATTTGAAACTTTATATTCTGAGGTTGACTGAGAATCTCTTTTTGAAAGAAGAAGTAGAAAATTACAAATGACCCCAAAACATACACCAGAGTACCTATGGAATCTTGATTATATATTAACATTAACTTGTTTTTTTGGGTTGATGCCCAGATCATATCTTCTCGAATATTGCTCTTCAAATTTGAAAAAAAAACCAAACAAAAAAAACAGGTACATGTAAGAACAAACTCTGTATCAGTATCACTAACTTTAGCACTTAAACCATACAACTTCATTATTTGATTCATTTGTTCAAATCGAATTTCACAAACCTTTCAAGATTTATTTTCTCAATGATGTCTCGAGACACTATAGTCAGTCACTTCAGTTTTTGCAGTACTCCTCAGACTGAGAACATTGGTGGTTTTTTTTAAGCCTAATTTTCTACATTTTCATCTATGTTATTAAAAAGAAGATTTTCCTTAGTTAAATGCTTAGTGGTGTAAAACATGTACAGTATACTGGATCTCTTTGCATCATTCTCAAAGAGGACCGAATGTAATCAACATAAATGCTTGATCACTGTTTAATTTACTGTTTGTTAAAACTTACAAATGACTTACAATACTTGCATAACAGTTGACTCCCATACACCAGATCCAATCCCTTAAATTCTAATTCAGCTTATTAAATATGTTTAAACTTAACAATACACGAGAAAATCAAACAGACATAAGAGACATAAATGTCACTAATGTTGGATTCTAGTCTTTTATTGGTTTGTCTATACTCAATTTTATTTACATATTTGATTGTATTTGTAGTAATTAAGAATATGAGTTTAACGGTAATCTAAATCACTACAATAACAAAAAATATGTGAATAAAATTAAAATACTTGTAATATCATGTTAGAATTGTAACAGTTGTGTTTAGTCGTTTTGTTGGTAAAAAAAAAGTCGATCGTATACTTTTATTTGTTTTGTTTTGCTTTCCTTGTTTTTATTTACCTTATACATGTTGTAGTATGGCATTTTTGTTATCAGAAATTTTCCACAAACGTTTGACAAAGATTTGAATTAAAGAAAGATTTTACCCAAAGAAAGTATATATACGGCGCCGGGGAGGAAGTTTCGAATCAAATCTATTCTAACATCGTTAGGTTGATTTTCTAGGCACTTTATATATATATATTAGAAAAACAAATTATTGCCGCATCTTTATCCAAACCTCTGTCTTGGGTCCGTTTCATTGATGATGTTGACAGGAAATGGATTGAATCCCAACAAAAACTGGATGATTTCATTAGACATGCAAACAACGCCCACCATTCAATTAAATTTACGTAAGAAGAGAAAACTTTTGAATCCACTAACTCCACACTTTAGAACCTGATGATCTTAACGAAAAAGACGAGAAAAGATACAGGAAAGATACAGAATAATTTAAAACAAAGCATCGTCCTTTTTATCCCGTAATATTGACCAACGGACGTTGCTAATTTCAACTACCAATTATGTATTTTCAAGGCAGCAAAATTCAAGTGCAACATATACATTGAGCTGCAAAATTTTCATATTTTCAAGGCAGCTAAATCCAAGTGCAACATAGACATTGAGCTTCATTTTTTTCTTATTTTGATGACAGCTAATTAGTGCAACATATACATTGAGCTGCAAAATTTTCATATTTTCAAGGCAGCTAAATTCAAGTGCAACATAGACATTGAGCTGCTTTTTTTTCTTATTTTGACGACAGCTAATTAGTGCAACATATACATTGAGCTGCAAAAGTTCCGTATCATCTACATCCAATTTCACCTGGATAGATGCACGCTTGATAAAGCTAGTTGGCCTAGCGAAATATTGCGTTTCTATTCATCGTTTTGTAAATATTTTAAACATTCTTATATTTACATACTAAATAGTGTGTTAAATTACATTGTTAGGCAAGCTATAATTTTATTTGTGTAATTGAATTAATCTCTTTACTGATTTATCCATACTCAAATGTTACTACACTACAGTTGTCAAATCTGAAATATTTAGAAATTTAGACCGTTCAGTGCTGTTTCTTTGGAATTCTTATTGACGCAATCTTTCTTTTAACATCATAATATCGACACTGTTAAAGCTTTAAAATTGTGCTAGTTCACATAGCACATTATTATTTTTATTTAAAGCATATATGTGAACTCTCTGATGTAATTAGTCATATAACCTATGTCATATTCAACAAATTTTTAGAATGGTGCAAGCGTCTTAACTGATGTTCGGTTTGCCTTTTTTATTGTATAAATTTCAAGATTTAGTAAAAGTTTAATCTAAGAAGACTTAAAGATGATTCATTTAACATCAGAATCTGACTGACGAAGGATATCTGTTATCCGAAATATTTATAAATAATTACATTTATAGTTCCTTTTTATATCATTGGTGTTGTTATGTACACTTTTTAGGCGTTTATATAATTTATTTTATTGTGTACATGTATCGTTACTTGTAACGATCCAGCTCCCACGTGGGAAAAATCGTTGACTATTATTCAGACGTTTGATATATATATATACAACTCGTCTAAACATCAACCCAACAATGTTAGATCTGTAAATTTGCTTTCGCAAATTTTTGGTTCTTCCCTCGCCGGGATTCGAACCTATGCTACTGTGATATCGTGACACTAAATCGCCTGCACTGCAGCCGTCCCGCTAGACCACACGACCACCTGGGCTCTACAATAATAAAGCTTTCAGTGGCCGTGTGTTACCTTTCCTTGTCAGTTTTTAATCTAGCGGCGTTCTACAGTTCATGATATATAAGGCATGAAGATGTTATTGTTACAGATCCGCTCAATTATCTATAGTAAAGGATCCTACAAATTAATGTAAGATACAGTCACAGAAAATAATTATATTTATAAGTACGTCTGAGTCAGTGACAACTCTACAACAGATGTATCCATCGGATCGCCATCAATGATGGTAATACATGTCTGTGTACATAATGTATATACAACTCGTCTAAACATCAAACCAACAATGTTAGATCTGGGCTTTACAATAATCAAGCTTTCAGTGGCCGTGTGTTACCTTTCCTCGTCAGTTTTTAATATATATAAATATATGTCGATGTTACACTATGCTCTACTTGCGCCATCATGGGTTCGTGTTCAGTGACTTATGAAATCGGTGTAAAAAATATTAACCGTATTAAAATAAATCTGATACATAATCTTATGAATTACAAACCATATCACTTTTATGTACAGTGGACCATCAAATCAGGATTAAAACCGTAATTTTATAAATACAGTTTTCATCATAATTAGGAACATGTGTTTTTGATGAAAAGTACATGGTTAACTACCTCAACTGAACAATTTTAAACATACACAAAAAACATAACATAACTCCCAGTACCGTACGCAGGGCACACACATCTAAATATTTTTATTAGTAATTATACAGCCAAATAAAAAAAGATAGGCTTATGAAAATGTAAAACTCGATGGGGTATTTAGTTTATTAGGAAGACTTGTTCCGAAAAAACATGATTAACGTTTCACAAAGTTGTTGGTGTCTTCATACAACTTAAACCGTAGATTGAACCTACATGTAAATGTTGACAACTCTGACAATGCAATGCAAACAGAAAAGTGCAGGTTTTTTTATGTATATCTTTAACAACTTTATGTATAGATAAAACAACAAATTTCACCCAAAATGCAAAATGAAGATGTCGTAAAAGCTATTATAACAAATCATCAAAAAATGAATTTGGTGACAGTGTTCAACACTCAACTGTTCTAACAAATCTGATTTCTAACATAAAAATAAGTAAACAATTTCAAGAATGAAAATGCTGACTATGTACATGATGTAGTTTATCACATTTCTCATTTTTTAATAGAATATATCAGTCATTGAGATTTTGTTCAAAATATTGTTCGAATACATATTTTTTGCTGCATTCTAAAATAAAATCAGACAGGTTTGGTTTTAGTTTGGTTAAGGAAAAAAAAGAGCATTGAAGTTTGCCATCCCCACCTTCATACATAAGACTACTAGAAATGTTGTTCCTTGTGCATATTAATGTCGTGCCTGCCTGTATTTTAATAATATACATGGATGTACAAACCCTTGCTTTTTTGGCTCGTCATCAGGCTTTTTAGTTTTTTTTCGGCTTTATCAGCAACATCATAGTCAAGAGCATCAGCAAACACTAAACTGTAGATTTTATCATTTTCCGAAAACAGGCATCTCCTCCAGAAAATCTCTACCTGAAAACAATGTGATGACATAATGTAAGTATTGTGGAAAGACCTGTTGGTTTTCTTCTGATTGTTATTATTATTTGTTTCTTCTTCCGACACGGTGGTGCTTTTTTGTTTCACAAGATGTCGCTTATAATTTTTGTATATGAAATCGAACAGTTATTGCGCTTTTGAAACTGACCCTGTCTAGCCGAACAATTTATATTGTAAGAGTTATCTCCCCAAACACTGTTTTTCTTGTGTACACATCTCCTTCGCAACTGTTCGTAAAGATTACGACAAAATTATTTCGCCAACTTGCTCGTTATATCCTTAGGATCTTAAAAATAACTTTCTCCGAAGCAGCCCGGAAACTCCATATGAAAATTATCCAGCCTTCTTTATTCAAAATAAGTAAAATGTAATTATGATTGGTAAACCATAAGTGGTAGAGACCTAGAGTATTTTGATCTGATGTTCTTGGTCCAAAAAAAAAAAAGAAATCAGAGTCAAGGTAAAAGATCAAAGTCATTTCTAAATTTGGACTTAAGCTCATTTTCACCTCTTTACAAACACCATAAAAGATATGGACAACTTATTTGTACTTAATTGTTAGTTGCGACATGTCGTAACAGATACATATTGTGGCGAAGGATACGCTAACTTTAATTTTGAGTTTTCTCCCCTCTTGTATTTGAAAAAATGCATATGGTGATTTAATTTGAGGTCCTTGGTTTATGACCTTGAAATTGAGCTTAAGGTCATAGGTTAAAAGTAAAATCACAAAAATACTGAACTCCGAGAAAAATTCAATCGAAAAGTCCCTAATCACATGGCAAAATCAAATGACAAAACACATAAAAAACGAATGAACAACAACTGTCCTGACTCGGTACAGGCATTTTCAAATGAAGAAAATGGTGAATTTAACCTGATTTTATAGCGCTAAACCTCTTAATGTGACCTTTGCTTTTAACTCATGCAAACATGATAAAGCCATGGGACTTTTTTCATTAAGTTGCAAGTCATATAACCCTGAACCTTGTCACCCTGTGTAAACCGGAAGTAGCTATTTTTTGTAATTTTTGAATGTCAACTTTCTTAGCCCGAATTTGCACCGTATCGAGCATGTATGGGGCATTTTTGGACGTAAAAGTGCGCGAAAGGATGATACCAGTTCAGACACTTGGTGATTGCCCTTCATCAAGAATGAGTGCAGTTACTACTGCAACCAAAATCGTCAATTGGTGGCAGGCATGATAAGACAATTATCGGCAACTATCCGTGTAAATGGATGTTACACAAAGTATTGATTCTTTGGCCTATAAAGATCTACAATAATGTGAACAATTAGAATAAGATTTATTTTGAAATGTCTGACATTCTTATGTTTAATTACAGTCAAAGTTGTAAAATGCATTTTTGGTAAAAACAAATATTTCATACGCCAATGTTATCGTCAACAATATCATTATACAAATATTTTATCATGCTCTATCAAAAAAAAGGAGGCTAAGTTTTGAAGTTTTAAAAAATCTAGGTTGCAACACTTTCTGCCATATGCGTACTTTTTTTTCAAAATACTCATACGGTCCGGTCTGACTAATTTCAAAAAGTTTTTTCAAGTTTACTGATTAGATTCGAATATATATTACAAATCTCAAATTAGTTTTAAAAGTGAAATTTTAAATTAAATAAATACTTAATATTTTAACTATTTAAAAAAGACTGGTTATTTTAGTCTGTTAATCTCCTGTATTTAGCAAATTGCATGGCATTAACTTTCCCTCATTGAAATTGAAGTTATTGGAAGTAATCCTAATGTTAGCATTTTTTTTTTTAATATTTAGGAATTTTACTACAAAAACCGACACAAATACTGGACAAAAATTATAGAAAAATATCTGTGAAAATAGAATAAGTAAAAGATAATAAAAAGTTATCGAAAACAAATGCCGATTTGAAAGGGTAGAGTTCTTGGGTTGTTGAATTTTGTTAGTAAAAATTCATGTTTGTACAAACTGTCATGCACATTTAGCATATTAAGCATCTGCCATTCTTTGTGGCAGCAAGTGTCACCCTGGGTAAGTGTGCCAAAATTGGGTTCATATGTTATAGATAATGCATATTTTAAGGTTTTTCTTGTCGTAGAACACACCGAGGGGTGTCAGGATTGATCAAATGAAAGACCGACCGGAGGGAGGTCTTTCTTTGAACAATCCTGACACCCCAATGTGTGTTCTACGACAAGAAAAACCTTAAAATATGCATTATCTGACTTATATACCGTCAAAAAATTATTAATTTTATAAAGATTTGTAAAATTAAGTATCCTATTTTACCGACAACACTAAAGTGGAATATTCCTTTCTAACGCGTTCAGGTTTTAATATGCCCTGCAGCTGGGAAATAAAACTCACTAAAATAATTTAGATATAAATCTTTTAAAAATTATTATCCATACACAATAAAAATATTACTGTAACTGCATGAAGTAAGACACAAATGTATTGTTACAATCCAATAACGGTGTATGACAAATACAAGACACATTGTAAGTAATTTATTGTACCACTAAGCTTATGGAAAAGGGGGAGGGGGTATGTTTTTTCTCTTCTACTTGTTATGTTATTTCTATCGCGGAAAAGTGGTTATTGTTTTAACGATTTTACTTGAATCGAATGAAAAGTTCAGAAAGATTGTCTTTTGAATAGCAATACATTTTATTAAAAGATAATCAGGATATAATTATATACCCTCCGCACCCGACCCTTTCGTGAGTTACGTTAATGTTATTCAATAGACTATAAGATTATCTTATTAGTTGATCATTTGATAGAGTAAAAGGTATAAATAAATTTAAAAAAGTTAAGAACTGACACGAAGAAGAATATAAATACATGTAGGTCACAGTATGATTTCCTTTTCAGTGTGTATCGTTCTGAACATGCATGAAATACTTGCCACTGGACGTTAAACAAGCAACCAAAAATCAATCAACCTATTCAGTTTGACTCAATCAGATTTTCAAAGTCTTGCACACCAATATGTTTAATCTTGATTTATTTTATGAAAGTCTACATTAAAAATCATCTGACATATATGATAATGTTTCTTTATTGTAGCGATAAATTAACAAAACTAAACGTTATTTGTTTCTAAAATGAAAATGCGGGACTACAATGACGATTTCCTTTACACCTATCATCGATTGAACTTTAAAAAATAAATTTCCGAATCGGCAACAATATCATATATTGCATGTTTATCAAGGAAAATAATGACCTCACACAGGTCATTATTTTATGCCTTTGAGCATATTTCATTGAAACATGGTATCGTCCGGGTTGATTCTGAAAAAGAATGACCTGTCGTTCTGAAAGAAAATAACTCAATATAGGTATATAAAGACATTTAATAAATACTTAATTTCAATTGATTAAATGTTCACTTTTTCAATTTATTCATCTAATTGTTGTCTCGGTTATTGTATAGAAAGGTATATACTATGAAAATTAGAGCGAGGGGCTTTGCCCCAAGCTCTTATTTTCATAGTATATACCTTTCTATACAATATCCAATTTAGCACATATTTACAACTTGAGTAATCCTGTAATTAGTCTATTGATATGTTTTGGCTGACTGGATGTAGCTCATTTACGTAGTTTTGTAAATCTACTCACTATAATATCATTGTAAGAATGGGATTTCAAAGGCCCTTGACTTTAGAATGTAAAGAAGGTAGCTGCTGGTGTAAGTATGTTTATTGATATGAACGAAGCGTTGTTTTACTATACATGTACTTATTTACATGGTGAATTGACCAAGAGCAGACAATTCATAAATTGCAGTGAAAGCTTTACATTCTTGAAAACATTTTTTTAATTTCACCAAAAAACTTGAACTATCTTAATACAAACAGCTGGATCCCCCTCCCACATCTTTGGTTGAAACCCCCTTTAAAAATGGCTGGATCTGCCCCTGGTATGTACCCATAGGTAGTCTAGTGAATAGTTTATATGCATCAAATATTTGTCACTACGTAAATGAGCTACATCCAGTCAGCCAAAACATATCAATAGACTAATTACAGGATTACTCAAGTTGTAAATATGTGCTAAAATGGATATTGTATAGAAAGGTATATACTATGAAAATAAGAGCTTGGGGCAAAACCTTTCTATACAATAACCGAGACTTAGTTTTTAAAAGTCAATAAAAGATTTGTTCGCCTAAAATAAACCCTTACTGGTCTAAATGCATTGTTGATCCAGCTCGTACTCGACCGTATTAGTATATATGAGTATATTCATACATTCCGATCGTCCGCGTATGGTCGGACCGTACAAGTATACGCATACGGTCCGAACCGTACTGTCCGAACCGTACGGTCCAAATACTCATATGGTCTGGAACATATATATTTTCATAGCTTAATAAGAATAAGTGTTTAAGATACTAACGTAAAGAATTTATTTTTCAAAAAGAAAATGCATTTCATATTTTATATGAATTAAAAGGAAAAAAAACATCTTACCATATCCAGCGTACTGTGTTTGTTACACAGAAGAACTTCGTCCGACTGTGGTAGTAGCTTGTCATCTTCATAGTTGTATATGGACAACACTGTATTGTACACTTCGCCTAAACAGGTATTTTATCAGCATTAGTATATTGAACGTTAAGGGCATACGATACAGTTACAGGGGAGGTAATGACGTTGCTAACGTAAAATGTTATTTTAGCGACGTCAAACTGTGACATACCGGGAAAAGATGCATTTTTCGACTGATTTTATCATTCAAACTGATTTAATTTGAAGACGAGTGCATGGACCCCTACTTTTTAAAACGATATTTTATTTCATTTTGCAGGGAGATTATGTGAACAAAATTTTATAAAACTGTAAATAGTGCAATTTTTTTAATGTTGATAAATATGCAGCAAAAAATAACGTTTTTTCCTCAATTCATGACCATTTGATAAATATGAGTTATTTCTGAATAAAAAAATGCATAAGTTTTTAGTATACTTATAAAATACAGAAATTACAAATTACTTAACAAAAAACAACTGTGGTTATCTTTTAAAACAAAAAAGTTATGTCTTTCTTTCGAAAGGGAAAATACGGCCACAAATCCGAATTTTGAGAAAATATACAATATTTCGACCTCATTTAACTCAATAAGTAGCACATGAAGGTATTTTTTTTTTATTACATATTTGATTTAATAATTGTATCGTATGCCCTTAAGCTAAACAAACATCATATAACTTTTAAATCAATAAAAATCTATGTCAGAGTATGTTTCTTAGTCTCTACTATTGCTGTTAACTAGTTGATTTATTTGTTCTTAGAATTTGTAATGCAAAAGTATATCCGTATCAACTTAAAGATTAAGCAAATAACAAGTGCATTCTAATAGATTGTCATATATCCGTAGTCATTGGTTATCATGGCAATACATACATGTTTATAGAATCATTTCACAAGGTCATGTTTTCATCACATTCTGTTTGAGTTTTTTTTTAACAACGATCATGTAACGCGTAATGATTCATTATTTAGCCTGGGGACACATGATTTTTGTATTAGTTTTAACAGCTTATTATTAATAACGAGTTTTTGTAGATATATATTCTCTTCTCGCTTTTTTCTAAGGTGCAAATTAGTAAAAACCTTTTACAAACAAAATTGCACACGTTTACAAGTCTCATTTGTTTTTTGTTATCGTATACTTAAAAGTAATTATAATGATATCAAGGCGTGATGAATCCAAGAGGACGACATCTAAGTAGCCAAACATGTTCAGCTGACAATAATCCCATACACCTAATATAATTGACCTATCGGCTAATGTATATTATAACACTACAAACTCCTCGAAGTCTAAAAAGACCATTAAGCACAGATGTTGTTCTTATTGTTACAAATCTGGACTGATAATTGTTATTATTTAACAATTCAATTCAATTCAAATATTTTTTGTCATATAAACTCTGAACAATAAGTTTGTGACAAATAATATAAGCATACACAAAATACATTTAACAACCAAAACCATAAAAACAAAAAAAGCAAAAAACCAAAATAATTTATCTATATGATATATACATATATTTTATAAATAAATCAAAAGATTCCCCTGTCCTCAGTTCCAATGCCTGTTTAAAATAGGTCCCTTAAGCTTTCTACTTCTTTTGAGGTTGATGGGCAAAGAAGATATTTATTTTTTTCCTTTTCTTGCCAGGACATAAAATCTGGCATATGTTTAATTACATTTCCTATAAAGTTGTCTCTTAGTTTAGCATTTTTTGTACAGTATAAAAAAAATGGGCTTCATCCTCCATTGTATTACAGGATGTGCATAGTCTTTTTTCTCTAGGTATTTTTAAATGTCTTCCTTTTTCTATCATTAAATTATGATCGCTAATTCTCATTTTTATTATGTTACTTCTCTTTTCAAAAAATTTACAGTTTTAGTAGTTTTCCATTTCGAAATTTTGCTTTAAACTTTTTTATAAATACAATTTACTTTTTTGGTCTACTTTTTCAAATTTTTGTTCAAATATATTTTTGTAGAAATTTAAGAATTGATGTTTTAAGATTTTTTTAACAACTTTGAGTAATTTTTTCTTTTGCTTCCCTCAAGAATAGAAACGTCCATGTTTACCTCTTTCAAAATATTTTTAACATATGCAAACCAGGAATAGCAACATGAATTATCTAAACTTTAAGAAAGTAAAAAGGATTCGTACAATAATGGATTAATTTCAGAATTTTGTAATCTTGATAAGTAAAGTACACTTTGAGTTTTTATATGCATCTCTAGTGGGTATCTCCCTAGCTCTGTTCTCACAGCTATGTTTGATGAAGATTTTCTTGTTCCGAGGATATATTTACAGAAAGACAAATGTAATTTTTCTAAACTTGATTTATCAGTAAAATTAAGGGGGTCTATATTTGTTTTGGAGATATTTGCACGTTTTTCTGCTCTAAATTTTGAATCATAAGTATCCATATATTAAGTAATTTCTAAATTATGAGTGGCTATTGGTTTAACTATAGAATCAAAAAGACTGCAAGCTACTTTATCTGGCAGATTATTTAAGGAACTAGTATAAGTTTTAATTGCAAACATCACGTTCTTGCTTTATTTACAAGCTCTTCAGAGCTATGTAATAAGTCTCCATTTGATTTCACAAGAATTCCAAGAAATGAATACTCAGAGACATTTGACAAATTTTCATTTTTATATTTTGTAAAAGATGTTTCCACTTTTTTATTATTTTGCTGCAGAATCATTGTTTTACTTCTATTGATATTTAAAGTCAATTGCCACTTTTCACAATACTTTTCTAAGTTGTTCAGACTATTTTGTAGGCCTTCTTTACTTTCAGATAATATTAAAAGGTCATCAGAAAATTGTACTTTACTTTAGTATCAATTAGTTCCAATGGACAGCTTTTTTCATTTGAAAACTTTGCATCTAAATTATTAATAAATAAATTAAATTAAGTAGGACACAATGAATCCTCTTGTTTAACCCCTTGTGTGACCTCATAATATTCTGAATGCCACTCGTGATGCTTGAAGGCAGATTTTGTTTCCTAATACTGTCCTTTAATAATATTAAATATTGTTTTCCCTGCTTCTGCCTTATACAGTTTATAAAGTAAGGCTTTTCTCCAGACAGAATCAAAAGCCTTTTTTTAAATCTATCAAGCAGGCATGGTATATTTTATTTTTATTTTTGTGTAAGTATTTGTTTATTAAAGACTCAAGCACAAATATACTATCAGAGGTTCTGTGATTTTTTTCTAAAGCCAAATTGAGTATTACTTATAGTATTTTCCATCAGTTTTATCAATCGTTCATTT